>NC_136262.1:57500-575000 GCF_964187855.1 Myxine glutinosa | reverse complement strand
GCCATGTTCTTACCAGGCTCAATGGCCATGTCTGTGCCAAATATCAAGTACGTGAGCCTCTCCGTTTAGGAGTCTATCGGTAACATTACACACAGACACACACACACACACACACACACACACTGTGTTATATATATATATAGATAATATAAAAATTTGAAATATTTGAAAATATTTAGAAAAAAAAAAAAAAATTGAAATAATAAAAATAAAGCCCATAACTGTCGAAATAATATTTATCCCGGCTAATATGAATACAGGTCCAATGAGTGCCATTCCCAGTATTATCTTCTAAATTCATAATAATATTCGTTGTCTATATATATTATCTTAATAATAATATTCGTTGTTTAGGCAGCTTTGTTAATTCATCCCTCATACAAATCCTCGTCGATTTTATACAAATAAAATTAATTATAGTTTAATTATATTAATTATATTAATTAAATAATTTATACAGGGTGGTTTTTATACAAATCCTCGTCGATTCCCAGATGATGGGAATAGAGCCTGTGATTGATGCTGTGAAGAGGAACAGGTTGAGATGGTTTGGTCATGTGTTGAGGAAGGATGAAAGTGACTGGTTGAGAAGAGTGATGGAAATGAATGTAGAAGGAAGTAGAGGACGGGGAAGACCGAGAAAGACTTGGCTAAAGATGGTGGAAGAAGAAATGCGGGCAAGGGGGTTAACAAGGAGAGATGCAGAAAATAGGGCAAAATGGAGAAGATTGTCATGGGGACCGCAAGGCTAACCCCTGCTCTAGTAGGGAAAATGGCCTTTAAAATGCATGTTGTTGTTGTATGTTGTATACAAATACTTACGTTATCGAGGTTTAGCTGTTTGCAATATTTACCGAGTTCTATATTTGACGTTGTATTCTTTCCAAAATGTTTAAACCACTTCTCCATTTTATTTTCGAAAATAAATTTTCTTTCTATTTATGATTTTATTTCGGAGAAAGATATAATCCATTACCCCCTTTAGTTAGTTTTACACCCATCTGTGCGATAGAAGAAAGCATATCTCCAACCCGCAATCTCACCCTATCAGGTAGACTTTCAAGCCTTTCAGCAAAATCTACTACAATTACGCCACTTCCACTAATTACATCACTTCCACTTTGTTTTTTTCTCCTCCATCACCTTGTTCTGCCTTTCCAATATTTTTGGGTTGCCAGTTGAGCTTTCCTTTTGTTAGCAGCTTTTACCACCGCTGAAATACCACCCACCGCCGCCCCCGCTGCTCCAACACCCCTCACCAAAGCTCCTAATAGAGGAATTAGAAATGGAAGAAATCCTCCGTTTATTTCCTTTACTGAATATTTCTTCAACATAGTTTTTGAAATTTTAAAACTAAGTGAACCGGTACTATTTAGTGTTTTTGCCTGCACTTTTGTGAGCAAAACACTAATTCTTATATCGCCCTTTCTTTGGATTGTACGAATGGTAATCAAACAAGGCTTTTGATGTAGAATACAAGATGATAGCTTATCACGATTTGTTTGATTAATATATACGTCAGTTGATACTTTACTCATTTTATTTATGAAAATATTTTTTTGCCTAGTTATATGAGAAAAACATCTACAATGCCTGCTAAACATACAATTTTTTATATATTACGAAAACAAATTTTCTATTTATTACTCATGTTATATTACTTATGTGATATTAGTCATAACACTTTCTGGATATTAGTCTCTGGATGTAAAGAGAAAAAGCACAAAGACAAGAAGAGGAAAAAGCAAAAACGAAAGGCGTGAGCTCAATTTCAAAGGAGCAAATTGTCCAAATAACATCAACGAAGAAGCCCAGAACCTGAGAGCCAATGTCAAAAGCAGAAGAGGAAACAAGGTTGGGGGAGACTTTGACACCACCTCAGGTAACCGTGAGGTTGCAAAGAGTGGGACGAATTTCCTATTCACAGAAAAATCCCGCAGTCTCCTCAACAAGTTTTTTGTTAAACTTGGTGGAAGAACCTGGTTCGGAAAAACTCACCAAAAAGCTTCATATCAGTAAAGATGGCTACCTCACAAGGTGCACACAAAGAGAGGTACACAAGTGTGAAGGAGGGAGCACGCCTAAACTTGAAAAGCCCCGTAATCAGCTGCTTTGTCTGCAATCTCCTGACAGCAATTTGACAGTAAGCATGATGTCTTCCTGTATCACCAAGAAGTTTGGCTCTCACTAGGTCAACTTTTATCTCGGATCATGGAACTAAAGGCGGAGGTTGCCATGTTTCTCGAAGAAAAGGAGAGCAACCTCTGTGGAAAATTTGAGAATCTAGATTTTGCTCTGGGCCTGGCTTATTTTGCCCTGAGCCTTGGGCCTGGCTTATTTGGCAGACATTTTTTCTCATTTGAATGACCTGAATCGTTTGATCCAGGGCCCTATGACATTCATAAGTTGAAAGCATCTCGGAACTCCCTCACTCACTCCCTCACTCCCTCACTCATGGAACAAACTCCCTCACTGGAACTGGAACAAACTGGAACAAACTCCCTCACTCTCTTCAATCCCACTCCACCCTCCAGGTCTTTAAAACAGCTGTTCACCACCATCTCTTATCTTCCCCCATCCAAAACCTTTATCTTTTCTACCCCTGCTAATTTCACCCCAATTCCACTTTTTTGAAATACCAACTTCTGTCCTGGAAGTCTTTGGTGTCCTTGTGTTTTATACTTCTCCCTCCCCCCCCCCCCCCTTCCCACGCCTCCTCCCCCCAAGCCCTCTCCCTTCCACACATCTCCCTGCTCCCAAATGTTGTGTTTGTGTGCTTCCCCTTCTCTCCCCATCTTGTCTTCCGCTCCCTCTTTTTATATATTTTGATTGTCTGGTCGATTTGTTTGTGAAGTAAATGTTAGCTCTTTCACGAGCCTCGATTCAGTATACAAAAACAAAAAAAAACAAAAAAAAAAACACCATTATCCGTATTAATCTGCAGTGCTGTTTCTTCCAAGAGCAAACAATATGCATCAAGTTCTCCACTCTCTCCTCTTTCAATGTATAGGGAAGTATCCACTCTGTTAGACTTTATAGTTTCCTTTTGAGCGCTCAAGTCAATCGCGTAGATTGTACATAGACTTTTAAACGCGGCCATATCCAAAAGTGGATCCTGATTACCGTTGCTTTCACACACCTTTTGGTGAGACTTGTAGGCTTTGGCATAATCATTATCTTCCCAATTAATTTCCAATCTATCTCGCGGATAAAATGTTCCATCTAGAGAAACCCGAAGTTGTTTTACCTTAGTATTATCACACAGCGTGTTATTCTTATTAGTGCCTTCATCTCCATCTGGTTTCTTAAAAATGAGCCAAAGGTATCGAGGTTTTCCTTGAAGAACACCGAAATTCCAAGTGTATGTAGCGTGTTCCAGTTTAACATGTTGGCATCTTCTTTTAAGGTAGGATACATTTAGGGGGCTCTTTGAGTTAAGTCTTCTATTCAACATCTCTTCTGTTTTAAGACGGAGTATATTCGCTGATATACCAACACAAGTCATTAATAACAAATTTATTGTTAGCACCAAAAGCATTCTCAGCCCCAAAAACCAATCTGTTTTCATTAGTATTCCTTTGTAGTTGAAATCTAATTTTCAGGCCGCTCAGAACTTTATCATAATCGCAAAATCCAAATATACCTTTAAGGGGTATAGCTACGGTAAAACTATTCTCTGCTTTTGTGTCATCGTTATACATTGACTTCCTTTGCTTATAACCATGGTCATCCTCTTTTTTTTCCCGTTGTCATATCAGGAATAAAACCTTCGGCAGATCCTTTACCCCATCTACTCGGGAAATATAGCGTAAATTTCTTCATTTCAGATGTAGCAGAGACATAATCAATTGCTTCCACTTCTTGCGTTCCAATATACAAACGGACACTATCAAACATTTTCCAGAAGAAATTTACGAATGTGGCGTCTGTGTTAGCTGCAACTTTAGTTAATTTAAATTTACACAACAAGAAACTATCGGCTAGGTTCAAATAAGTTTGTTGATTATTTATCTCAAAACTTTTTGTTCCATTTGTATTCCAAGCTGTTCCTGTTATGGCATTTACCTTATAATAATCTACTTTTTAGTAGAGTTGGAAATGATAATCCTATCATCCAAATCATACATAGCATCAACTGCCTCCATTCTTTATATAAAACAACAAAAAAAAAAAATACCAAAAAATATAATAAATATATTTATTATATTTAAGAATAATAGAAAATATTTAAAACTTTTGAAAACCCAACCCAAGTACCTTAATAATTTCTTGTTTTTCTTGCGGAGTTAGTCCAATTTTACCTCTGTTAATTTCTTTGATCGCTTGTAATTTATGAGACTGCTTTTGAGCGTCTTTTACACTCTTTACAGCACCCACTACATTTTCCGCGGCAAAAGCGGCTGAACCAATTAGATCTTTATGTTTAAGAATAGTTGAACCAATACCCATTAGAGTATCAATTATCCCATATCCTTTAGTTCTAAATTGATCTCCTACACCTCGTTGTCTCAGGTTTATAGTATTGTTACGGTTTTTAGAACCTTCACTTTATAAATTTAGTATTAAAATTTCCTATGTACATTAACCCTTTAATTGGCTGTTAATTGAAATAAGTGCACCGTAGCCAGTCCATGTACAAGCACGTAGGCCACCATATACCCTTCTAAATAGTTATTTCCTTTTTATGTGTATTAGCTTAAGGCTCTGTCTCCCATTAATTGACACTGCATTGCACCGAATTGAAATAAGATAGGATCTCTCCGACGCCCCCATGGCCTCTTCAAAGTGCCAGTAACTTTGGGCGGTTTTCTTCACCCCAAGACTCAATTACGCACGCGGTCAACTCGGGGGAGAAGGGCGTGGCCGGCCCATCGTCTTCAGGAGGCGGAGCCAGGAAGCCCTTGCGCCCAACCAGGACTCGGTGGGCACGGTTTGGTAAGGTGTGGTCATGGCTTGGTAGGGTGTGACTATATAACCCGTGGGGGGAGAGCCCCCATGAGCAGACAATTGAGGCAGCAGATGAGGGAGGGAGCAGATGAGCGAGGGAGCACGAAGGCAGTTTCTGTCAGGAAGGCGCTTGAGTTGGTAAAGAGAGACGTGCAACCTGCGGGAGTACGAGTGAGGGAGACACTGTTTCCAACCAGCCTTGCCATGTCAAGCTCCGACGCGTTGCTGCGAACATCCCGGCGGTGTGGACCCGAGGGTGGATGGTCGGCGGCTGCTCGCTCCCGGCCCGGCCGTCCTCCTGCATCCAGCTGAACCTTCCTCTCCTTCCAGCCATTCGTTCCTGCCCTCATTCATCCATTTGTGTATGTGAGTTTGTTTTGTTTGTCTTGTCTGGGGTTTTAAGTAAGACTGTATAGGTAAGCTAGAAATTGCTCTGTGTCCTTCTGATCCTTCCATTTCCCTGTATATTACTTTTATTTCTTCTCTTCTTGATTTTGGTTTGTGTACATCTATCTATAATTCCAGTAATCTCTGTGTGTTTGTATGTGTGTATGTGTGTGTGTATGTTTGTCTGTGACCGCTGTTTCTCGACAACTACCGGTCCGATATACTTGAAACTTGCCAGGTATATTGCTGGGGACCCGAGGATGTGCCTTTTCAAGGTTTGAAATTAATCGGACAAGTACTTACCGAGCTATGGCGATTTAGCCGTTCGCCGTTCGCTTTGGCGTTGCGAATAGACCAAACCATTGCATGTAAATAGAGGGGGGGGTTCTGTGGTCGTTGCGAATGGACCAAACCATTCATGTAAATAGAGGGGGGGGGGTTCTGTGGTCGTTACTGCCACGTGGTTTCAAAGTTTTTTTTTGTTGTTGTTGTTTGCACGCATGCTTTTTTGCACCCACGTACGGGCACGCCCTAGGATGTTTACACACACACACACCCCTACACAAAATTTTTTTTTTTTTTTTTTTTGGCAAGGAACGGGCACCCACGTACGGGCACGTCCTCGCTTATATATAGTACGGGCATGCCCTAGTAATAATAAATCCTGTTATTTCCTACTATTGCCTTCTTCTTCTTCCTCGTCCGTTCGTCCTTGTCTTTTCCACATTGAATACCTGTGGCACGATTTGGCCAACGAATAAGAATTGGGTCTAGTTTCTGTTAATGGTTCGAGCCGCGGCTGCTAATCCGCTCGGCAAATAACATCTTGTCCGCGGTCTCGAACGAGGTTGCTCACCTGCCTCTCTGGAGGGAGCTGGGCAGCTTCAGGACTCACGTCGGTCAGTCGCAGACAAGGGGACTAATTCCCCCTTGGTAAGGGGAAAAAGGGCCGACGTTGAGATCCACAACAATTGGTAGTCAGGAGTTGGGATTCGAACCTGGGACTAAATTTATTTAGCCCAAATTTTGGACACCAATTGTACTATTGGCCGGAACAATTGGTGTCAGGAGCGAGATTCGGACCTGAAGTGCACTTAGCGCACTCAAATTACGAGTGGCCAAAATTTTATTTTATAACATCCAAATTTAAAAATCGTGCCGTGGATAATATCAAGGCGATCGGATGCCGGTGGGAGTAGAGTTAGAAGGGGTAGAAGCGACTCAGGACCCCAGGGAAATGTATATGGGGGAGAGAGAAGAGGAGAGCAATGAGGATGTGGTTGCGGGGGTATCAGGTGCACAAGATGGCGCCCTCGCGCACGAGGTTTCGGGCGCACAAAATGGCGGCTCGCACGTTGTTGTGGCAGCTGCACCCGCGGCGCCGGTTAATTTGAACCTCTTCATGGTGCAAATGGAGGCCCTCATGCTAAAGATGGGTGAGCGATTAGAAAGTAAAATAGACACCCAAAAGGAAGAAACGAGGGCTCAGGGTGAGCGATTGGGAGGCCAAATGGGAGCAATGAGGGACCAAGCAAGGGGTACCAGTGAGCAATTGAGAGATGGGTTAAGTAATATGGGAAATCGAATCGGCGGGCTAGGAGCCAAATTTGAGGGTTTAGACAATAAATGTGAGGGATTAAACAGCAAAGTGGGAGGAGTAGGAAACAAGTTGGGAAGCAAATTCGAGGGATTCGGAAGCAGATTAGGGGACAAACTGGGGGGCATAATTGGCCAAGCCAAAGAAATAAACGAGGGGTTGGCGAGGCGGCAGGCCGCATATGAAGTAAGGGAAGCGGAGAGGGACAGAGACCGCAGGTTGGGCGAGCAGGTCCCACGGGTGCACGACGAGGTAAAGCGGGTCGAGAAGCGCTGATTGAGCGAAGTGGAGAAAAGCGCGGGTAAAATGACGGGTAAAGAGATCGCGACCCGGGGTATGGAAAAGCCGGTGACCGCTGAGGTCGAGGGAATTTTAATACAGCCAGCGGTTGTCGAGGTGAGTAAAGAAAAAGTAGTGGGAATTGAAATTGGAGAGACCGGGGGCTTAGAAAAGCACTCGCGGCAGGGAGGAATGGATAATGTACAAAATCTGAATTCACATCCTGATGCCGTACTTGCTAATCCTTATAAAGATTTGCAGGTGTGCGTGGAGAAGAGGATCCCAAAGGTGAGTCACGCTGTATATGGTGCTAAGAGGTTTTTCGGCAGAGTGTTTGGCGCGAAGAGAATTGTCGCGCGATTGGGGTCGATATGGCACCCGGGCGTTTGTGCGAGGTCCGTGGGGTGTGGTGTACGAAAGAATGGCATTCGTGTGAGGAAAAAGTGTGCGTCGGCGAGTGAGTGTGTTATAAAGAGTGGGAGTAAAACAGAGTGCGAGCGGGAATGCACGTCGGAGTGTACGGAGTGTGACACAGAGAGTGAGAGCGATACGGAGTGTACGTGCGAGGGTGAGAGTGACCCGGAGAGTGAGTTGGTGGAGGAGCGGGTGCGAGAATGCACGCTTGGAATGGTTGAGAGTGTGCGAGAACGCACACCTGAGTTGGTTGTGGCGCGGGTGTGGGAGAGCCCATTGAAGCGCGTGAGTGGGTGGATGCAAGAGTGCACCCCCATGAGTGGTACGGAGTACGTACAGAGGGAGAGTGCGCAAGACGGAGCGTGAGGTGTGTTAAGGAAGTGTGCGAACGGCGAGTGTGCACGCGAGGTGTGGTGTATAACAGGGAGTGCGGTGGTGGAATGGATGGAGTGTGTGGGATGCACTGGAGGTGCCGAGACGCCGGGTTTTGTGAGTGTGAAAAGGGTCGCGTATGCGAGTAAGGCATCGACGTTAAACGGGGCAGTGTTTAGGGCAACGGTTAGCCGACGCGGGCACTCGGGGCGCGGTGCGCTTTGTTGGATGCGAGGTCCGGCGCGGGTCGGTGCTGCGTCGCTTCTCTTCGAAGCGTCGTTGCCGATTCGGGCCTGGCCCCGCCCTGCACGGTCGTGTCCGGGCTTCGCCGGGCAAGGCGACCGGTCCAGTTCAAGGGCGGGTAGGAGGAAGCGGAACGGTGCCCCCTGGTGGCGGGGACGGGGTTCCGACCGGGCGAGATTGAGCCATCGGGCCGGAGACCGAAAGGATCCGCGCCGAGATGGTGCGTGGAATCTCGGCCCGACCAAACCGCCTCCCTTGAACCGAATGCCGGACGGATTCAACCTGCAGGCGACCAAACCACCTGAATTCATTGCTCGGCTTTGCGAAGCCGAGTATAAAAAGGATGTAACGACGCACCGAGGCTCAGATATAGTGGACTCTGATGATGATAGTGTTTTGGATCCGAAATTGAAAATAGTGGATAGGATTGGCAGTAATGATTGGCAAATGATTGGTAGAATGATTGGCAGTGATTGGCAAATTTTGATTTGCAGAAAATTGGATGGGCAAAATTAATAGTATGAGATGGCCGATGTGGTGGGATGGCAAATCCACCATCCCTCGCATAATGGGGCACATGAGCGCTAGCTATGGGGTTATGGCAGTGTAAGCTCGCTGAGGGAGGGTTTGGATAATGTATAGGGACCTAGAGATGACCATAGGTAACGGTAGAGGTAAGTAGCGATATTGGACAGGTAGTCGGGGACAAAGAGAGGTTAGAATGGTTGTTAATGACGTGGGATGTGCTTAGTTTAAAGGGAAGACGGGGAGCACCAAGTTAGAAGGAAACCAGGTAGACCAGATGATGCTGTATGTTTGAGAATCGAAAGTGTATGGAGCATTGTATGAGTGAGTAATGGTGATTGTGGATTGTATTGAGCGTGGAAGTGTATGGAGCAGTGTATGAGGAACAATTGTGGTTGTGCATTGTATTGAATGATTGAAGAAGCCTGGGAGGAAGGAGGGGTGCAGGAAGCACCAGGTGTGATGGCACAGGTGTGCAAATACAGATGTATGGAGAATGGTTGTGTGGAATACATGGAGTATGGAATATATGGAGTATGGAATGGATGGTGTGGAGTGAGTATGGTGGTAACTGTGGAGTGGAGTGGATGGTGCGAAAGTGTGAATGGGGGAAAAGTGGACCCCTTTCACGAATACCCGGGGAGGGTAGTTTAAGAGTTAGATAGAGGGAGTAGGTAAATTGTGGTTGGATATTGGCATCTGTGGTGCGTGGTGGAAGAATGATGTTTGGATGGGTGCATTAGTGATGTGGAAATGGCTGGGCGTGTGGCCTGTTAGTGTGTGTAGTTAAATGGGCACTCCGCCACTGTGAGGATGTTGGCCCGGTGAGGCCGCAGGTGGGCTCTGGGAGCCGGTAGAGTTGTTGTGGATGGGGCCCGAGGATCCGGAGGACGGACCCGGGTAGCCCAGTGCCAGAGAGGGCACCGAGTGGGGAGAGCGCCAGAGTGCCTTCCCCAGGTAGATAGGTTAGGGTAAGGAGCAGGTAAGCTCGGAGGCAACTGCAGTGGTGGAGGTGTGCAGGTGGGTAGACCTGCTGGGAGAGCCACGCGACCCAGTCCTGAAATTGTGCAAAGGCACAGGGAGTTGAATTGGGGGAGTGAGACCCCAAATTGATGAAGCACCACAGTTTGGTCAATGGGAATTGGTTCTTAAAACCACATAGAGTAAGATGGCCAATGGATTGGCAGGGAAAGACCCCGGGTAGTGTAAAGTGTGTTCATGTCATTTAGGAAGTATAGGATTGAGTTAGGATTGAAATCTCCTCGCACCATCTACATCCACTCACCTGAGGTGACAGAACGCCACACCATGCCATGTTATTGTTTTTTGTGCAAATGTTTGGAATGTGAGACGCATCATGACGTGGGTGTGACATTGTGCTGATGTTCCATCTCTCCCTCCTTATGAGGATTGATGATGAATTGGTGATGGCAAATTTTGAATTAGTGTGGGATGGTGACGAATTTGGTATAGGGGAAATATGGGGAAGACGTGACGGTAGAGACGAATTGTAAATTGTTGTAAATATGGGTAAGGACAAGGGCAGTGTAGGTCACATGTGGGGGGTGTACGTAGGGACGAAACTTTCTCAGCTCGCTCCCATGCGCCCCTCATTCTGCATTGCCTTGGTTGATGTGTACCCTTGCGCCCTTACCCCTCACTCACCTGTCTTCTCTGTCTTCCTTCCACCGCCGCATGGATCGTGCTCTCTGGGCACTGAGGGGAGCGTGCGAGGGGCCGCGTCGGTGTGCCCGAATCCTCGCAACCAGCTGCCTGCATCCACGCACCACTTATGGGCCACATGTCTGTGGCTGAGCACCACTCATGGACCCCACGGGTTGGGGCATGGCCCCTCTGCTGGCACTGGCCACGATGGCCCAAGATCTTGCTTGCGGACCCGGTGAGGTGGCACCAAGCCCACAGGTGAACCACCCATAGTCGGCCCCTGTGGGCCATAAATAAAAATGGACACGTTCTGTGCTTTTTATATCCACTAAATAGGCCGCCAGTAAGAAGAACAAGTTGACAACATCAGGAAGAACAACGGCCAGCAGAGGGAGCCGAAGAACAAGACCACCAACAGGGTTTTGGTTTTTATTATGGAACTATGGTGACTGTGCACTATCGTGCTTTATGGTGCTCTTCATTGGTGCTGGTGCGTCGATGCAGCGCAGGCTGTCTCCTCCCCCCCCCCCCCCAAAGAAAAATCACAGGTCCTGGGTTGCGTTTTGTAAATAGTCCAAGTAACGCCACTTGTAAATAATGCTCCCCACCATACATGTTTAGCTTGAAAACAATTCCGCAATTCGGTTATCCTGTGGGCGTGAATCTGTTAGGTAGGGTGCAATGCAGCAGAGGGACATACTTATTTGTGTTTTAAAACTGTCACACTCAGGGTCAGGTTAATTGTAGAGGGAACTACACCTACGTGCCACACTAAGTTAAAGTTTTGTCGGCCCGAGACGTGCCGTGAGGAATGAGGGTGCTGTGTTACGGTTTTTAGAACCTTCACTTTATAAATTTAGTATTAAAATTTCCTATGTACATTTCCCCTTTAATTGGCTGTTAATTGAAATGAGTGCACCGTAGCTAGTCCATGTACAAGCACGTAGGCCACCATATACCCTTCTAAGTAGTTATTTCCTTATTATGTGTATTAGCTTAAGGCTCTGTCTCCCATTAATTGACACTGCATTGCACCGAATTGAAATAAGATAGGATCCCTCCGACGCCCCCATGGCCTCTTCAAAGTGCTAGTAACTTTGGGCGGTTTTATTCACCCCAAGACTCCATTACGCACGCGGTCAACTCGGGGGAGAAGGGCGTGGCCGGCCCATCGTCTTCAGGAGGCGGAGCCAGGAAGCCCTTGCGCCCAACCAGGACTCGGTGGGCACGGCTTGGTAAGGTGTGGTCATGGCTTGGTAGGGCGTGGCTATATAACCCGTGGGGGGAGAGCCCCCACGAGCAGACGATTGAGGCAGCAGATGAGGGAGGGAGCAGATGAGCGAGGGAGCACGAAGGCAGTTTCTGTCAGGAAGGCGCTTGAGTTGGTAAAGAGAGACGTGCAACCTGCGGGAGTACAAGTGAGGGAGACGCTGTTTCCAACCAGCCTTGCCACGTCAAGCTCCGACGCGCTGCTGCGAACATCCCGGCGGTGTGGACCCGAGGGTGGAGAGTCGGCGGCTACTCGCTCCCTGCCCGGCCGTCCTCCTGCGTCCAGCTGAACCTTCCTCTCCTTCCAGCCATTCGTTCCTGCCCTCATTCATCCATTTGTGTACGTGAGTTTGTTTTGTTTGTCTTGTCTGGGGTTTTAAGTAAGTCTGTATAGGTAAGCTAGAAATTGCTCTGTGTCCTTCTGATCCTTCCATTTCCCTGTATATTACTTTTATTTCTTCTCTTCTTGATTTTGGTTTTTGTACATAATAATAAATCCTGTTATTTCCTACTTTTGCCTTCTTCTTCTTCCTCGTCCGTTCGTCCTTGTCTTTTCCACATTGAATACCTGTGGCACGATTTGGCCAACGAATAAGAATCGGGTCTAGTTTCTGTTAATGGTTCGAGCCGCGGCTGCTAATCCGCTCGGCAAATAACATCTTGTCCGCGGTCTCGAACGAGGTTGCTCACCTGCCTCTTTGGAGGGAGCTGGGCAGCTTCAGGACTCACGTCGGTCAGTCGCAGACAAGGGGACTAATTCCCCCTTGGTAAGGGGAAAAAGGGCCGACGTTGAGATCCGTAACAGTATCCTCTCCCAAGAAGCATACCTTCACCCTTATAGTACGAAACATTGCTGTTTCTTCTGTACGGTGAAAGATACATACCTTCACCCTTATAGTACGGTGAAAGATACATACCTTCCCCAATCCCATCCCCAGCTGTTTTACCAGCATCTTTCCTAATGACTTTATATTTTCTTAACTCGTGTTTTTGTACAACAACCATCATGTTTTTATTCTAAGTAGAATAAAAACTTTTAACATTTTAGTTTTAATTTTTTCAATTTATCCGCTTTGATTTTTTGTTCTAGTCGAGAATAATTAGTGACTGGCGGCCAAAACAATGTTTCAAAATATAATTTATCCTCCATTGAAAATTTTGATGGAATAAAAAATTCCCCGCTCGTCATTAACATAACCTCCCCTCTTTCCCAAGTAAATACAAGACCTATTTTTCCAAACGCCAACTCTTGGAAGGTTTTCTTTTTATCTTGATCACTCGTGTTAAAACTACATTACAGAAAAAACATTTGGATGTTCATTTATTAATAGTTTTATATTTCTTATATAATGTTTAATTATTTACTTTATTTGGCGTAGTCTAATTCTGATGGATTTAATTTCGTCATTGAAAGAAACCATACGGTGATCCTTATCGGTTATAGTCTAGTAGGAAGACTAGGTCCCCCTGCACCCCCCGGAGATATACTTCTAATCAGTGTTTCTAGATTGGAAAAAATGTGTAGAAAATGACTAGCTATGGCCCCAAGCTGAAAAAATGTCCCACATACCATTTTTATGCAAATTACTGCTGCAAATTTTCTGCAAAATTATGCAAATTTTATGCAAATTTTTGATGAGGAGTAGAGTTGAGGGGTCTTTGAGGGCTTCATCGAGGTGCTCTCGGTTGCAAGACTGGGTCATTCTGAGAAGCACAGCAGGGTCAGAGATCATGATGTTCTCCTCCTCAGTGAATCTCTCCATCAACAGCCTCTCCATTGCCTCACACACTGTTTTGAGGCAAAAGAGGGACTTTGCGTAGGCCTTTCCACTGAGAACACCTTTGAGAGATCCACTTGTTACTAGTTGTGCCTCAAAGAGAATCTCTGCATATCCAGAACCACGCATCTTGTGTCCAGTGAGCATCCCGATGTAGTTCATGGATGTGTGGAAGGGTCCAATCGTTACTACATGACTAGCAAATTCATTTGGCCAGCGCCAGATGATGGGAAGGGCTTTCATGCAGACACCCAGATCAAATGTATTCAGGACCCATCTCTGACCCACCTCAGCAGTTGCTGCCTCGGAACGCTTCAGTAGCTCACGAACAACTGCGTTGTCTGTGATCGGTTGGTGGATAGGCGTGCAGTAGTCGACTGTTGATTTGCTGGGTGGGGGAGAACCAGTTGCAGAGGTGAAACCCCCTAGCCCAGGCACAGGCTGCAGGCCATTGCCATGCCATGCAGGCACCAGGCACAGACCGATCACAGACAACGCAGTTGTTCGTGAGCTACTGAAGCGTTCCGAGGCAGCAACTGCTGAGGTGGGTCAGAGATGGGTCCTGAATACATTTGATCTGGGTGTCTGCATGAAAGCCCTTCCCATCATCTGGCGCTGGCCAAATGAATTTGCTAGTCATGTAGTAACGATTGGACCCTTCCACACATCCATGAACTACATCGGGATGCTCACTGGACACAAGATGCGTGGTTCTGGATATGCAGAGATTCTCTTTGAGGCACAACTAGTAACAAGTGGATCTCTCAAAGGTGTTCTCAGTGGAAAGGCCTACGCAAAGTCCCTCTTTTGCCTCAAAACAGTGTGTGAGGCAATGGAGAGGCTGTTGATGGAGAGATTCACTGAGGAGGAGAACATCATGATCTCTGACCCTGCTGTGCTTCTCAGAATGACCCAGTCTTGCAACCGAGAGCACCTCGATGAAGCCCTCAAAGACCCCTCAACTCTACTCCTCATCAAAAATTTGCATAAAATTTGCATAATTTTGCATAAAATTTGCAGCAGTAATTTGCATAAAAATGGTATGTGGGACATTTTTTCAGCTTGGGGCCATAGCTAGTCATTTTCTACACATTTTTTCCAATCTAGAAACACTGATTAGAAGTATATCTCCGGGGGGTGCAGGGGGACCTAGTCTTCCTATTAGACTAGTTATCTTTAAATTTACTTTGGAAATGGTTTTTCCTGAGACGGGTAAATAGGAGAGATTATTTGGTTCCTTATTGAATTTATAACCTATTGGGGTTGAGTAAGCGCTGAATGAAAATATATTGTATTTGTTTTTACTCCACGTCATAAGCACCATCAACCAAATCACAGTTAATCAACACCGAATTTATGCCTGAGGATATGTCAACGGCGTTATCACTGTAAAACGTATTATTATCCTCAAGTTTTTTTTCAGAGAAACCTAACATCTCTCGGAATGAATTATTGATCATGAAATCTATTTTATAATTATTTTTAAGTCTAATAGTTGATTTTGATGTTTTTGAGTACCTATTTCAATATATTTTGGTTCATCACCTTTTTCTTTCATAATGCGTGAAATTTCTGAACGTAGTACAGGAATCCCGTAAGCTCCGGGGGGTACTTCTATAGTTTTATATCCACTTCCTGGATTATAACTAAACTTGTTATTTTTTTCTGTGATATTAAACAGGGTATTATCGGTTTCCATAGACAATAACGCCGCTTCATATTCTTTTGCGGGATCAAGTTGTATCGGGTATGGTAATGAAGCTGTTTGATCACTCGCTGTAAAATCAAATCTAAGAGTTGTGCTTCTCATTTTATTTTATGTGAGATAAAAGATCTTCGTATTGACATTTATTAATTATTTTCCTATTCATCAACTGATCGAGAATGGCTGATGTTTCATTAAAACAATTGTTGTTTTCCGCCTCCTTACTGCCTAACAGCAGTAATAATCTATTAACTAATTGTGATGAGTCACTCGGAAGAAAACTAACTCCAGAGCCTGAACTCGGTCCAAGTTTATTTAAAACATTTTTAATATGTTTTTCCTTCTCGTTCTTACTTTTTTTAACCTTGAGATCCTCCCCGTAATCAAGCGCGTTTAGCAACTCAATATACTCTCTATCTTCCTCTCTTTCCATATCAAGCGGTTCATCAAAATATTTTGAACCGCTGAGCCCGGTGTTTGTGAGAAGAAACATGAATCTGGGAGTTAATCTAATAGGAGGTCTGTCAGAACTTAAGAATGTCAAGTTATCATTAACTATCCGTTTCGTTAACAAGGTAAAACTGATTTCCTTTTCCTTTATAAATGAGACCCGTTTTGGTTTTTGAACCTGGTGAATATTCACTGTTTAGAAGAGCGTTCACAACATGTTTAGGAGGTTGATTTATCTTCTCAAGTTGTTGGTGTGCTTCTTGTGCCACTATAACTCCTAGCTCTTGATCCGCGAGTTCCTCCAACTCTCGCAACCCTTTATATTGTTTGGGAGTATATGTTATCGCGGGAACTTGATCCGATAAGTCAATCAAATCATGCGTCTCTTGATGTTGTTTGGGAGTATATGTTATCGTGGGAACTTGAAACGAAACCGCCTTTTGTTCGGAAGATTTTAAAATAGGTTTAAAAAACTTCTCTTGTTTTCTTTCAAATACGTCTTCACCTAATAGCTTTTGTCTCCGTTTCTTCTTTATCCCCTCCTGTTGTTTAACAACTTTTGAAAGTAATTGTTGATGTTCCTTACATTTTCTTGCTCGTTCTTCGGCATTCATTTTATTTAACCCAGAAAATTATTGGTTATTATATCATCTTCTTTAACAACCATATATTTATATTTTTCAGCCGTATGTGTCATATGCCCCTCAAATTCATTTTTACTACATAATGTAGAACAATTATCTCTCCAAAAAATATTTATATCTATTGAATTTAGTTTGAATAAAATAAAAGTATTGGCATTATTTCTTATTGAGCGACGAGGGAGTTGAAAGTATGACTGGCTGAGATAAATGCAATTACAGGAAGAATGCTGCCCTCTTGTATAGTAACTGTCCATAACCATTTGGTTTCTCTCATTAACACGATCGTCAAAGATAACGAGGTTCTTTTTTGTTTCATCTAAATCTTGGGGTAAAGGTATATCATCCGTATTATCGCTGAGAATACAAGTTATAGGTATAGACGATGTGAGTTTTGATTTCTTTTTACCTTTTTGTTGCGTATCACAAAATAGTTGTATTAGATCTTTAATGTTGTACTTATTTAGTTTGTGTTGAAGCTTAAATAACCTGATTATATCTTCTTTTTTAAGCCCCGCATTAAAACCTTGTGATAGTAGTTGATACTCTGGTTGAAAACGTAACTTTGAAAATTTAATAATTTTCACATGCTCTAAAAATTTTGGAGTAAGGAGCATCTTTAAAAGCAAACAGGTTTTCCCACATCCGCTTGAACCAACTATTAGACATCTTAATGAATTTGGGAGGTTCTTATGATTATTAAATTTTATCTTACTTTCCCAAATGGGTAAAAAAATCATCCATTTTATATAAACCAACTAAAAATTTACCGTTTAATCATTCATCCTGTGTGTTATCCCTATTATAATTGTGTATACATATTAGAAGTGACTCAACCAACCATCTAATTGAGTTGAATATACAGACTTGGCATTTAATATGGAATATATATTTTTTCTTGACTTGGGTTTACTTTCTGAACTCAGTATATCAATCTGGTGAGTTTATTTTACCCTTTGGTGATGTCTTTGTTGAAAGAACCATGTCACTGATTGTCTTTTGCAGCAAGAAGTCAATAACAGGATTATATCACAGGTGGCGTGACAAAATATAAGGGCAGGTACATTTGACGATTGGCTTCACAATCGGGTAGAAAAGGGTTGTTGCGTTCTGTATTAGTGGAAAACAACTGCTGCCCGTCTACAAAAGTTATTGCCGCTTCCTCTGGAGATGGTCCGTCAACTTGACAATGCTGTTTGTCATGGAGTGGTGGCTTTACGAAATTCTGGCATGAAACAGCGTGCTATTGCTCGGCAGTATGGCATCACTCAAGGTCAGGTGTCAAAGATCCTGAAACGAAATGCTCAGAGGGGTGTCCCTACTCCAATACCGAGGCCAGGACGTCCACGTAGATGATCGCCAGCTGCACCGGTTAGTCTGCAATGGCCGTACCAAGTCAGTTAATCGGCTTAGGGCTGAGTGGCAGCAACTGACAAATGTGCCTGTATTCAGAAGGCTAGTCAACCAACGACTGGTTCAAGCAGGCTATCGTGCCAGGCGTCCCCTAAGAAAGCCACGCCTGACCAGACAACACAGCCAGCGCCGATTGCAGTGGGCCAGAGAGCACCATCAATGGCAGCCAGGACACTGGAATCACGTGACCTTCAGTGACGAGTCTAGATTTCTGGTCTATCGTCAAGATGGCCGCGTCCGAGTGCGCAGACAAGTGCATGAAGCCCACAACGAAGATTGTATAGTGCAAGAGTCCAAGCTGGAGGTGGTGGGGTGACCGTTTGGGCTGCTTTTCATGCAGGGGGCAAAACTGACCTGGTTGTTCTGAATGTAAACCTGAACCAGTTCAAGTACGGGGTCATTCTGGAAGAAACATTGCTTCCATTTGCTCGTGCAGCCTTTCGAGGAAACTTTGTCTTCCAAGATGACAATGAACGGCCTCATCATGCTCGCATGATCCAACACTTTCTTGCTGACGGTGGTGTAGAGCATATGGAGTGGCCTGCCATGTCCCCGGATATGAATCCGATAGAGAACTTGTGGGCAGAATTAACGCGTCAAATCGACAACTTGGACCAGCAGCCGACCTCTGTGCGTGAATTGCAGCAGGCTATTGTCACTGCATGGCAAGCGATTCCTGTCCAAACCTTGGCAAATCTCGTGAACAGCATGCCTCGACGTGTACGTGCTCTCCTGAATGCTCGTGGGGGTACACGAAGTACTGAACTGTAATTTTATTGTCCGTAATCCCAGTCATAATTTAACTTTTGTTTTTGTTGAGAAAAAATTTGGCTAATGTGCAAAATAAAGAGATACTTCTGGAAAACCTACAGAAGTTTAACATTACTGTCCGTGAATTGAGTTCGATATCAGTTCACATCACTTTCAAGGATCAATTTATTTGCTTCGAAATGTCAGATGTGGTTTTTGTTTCTTTTAAAGGTCACATTAACAAAATCTAGAATAATTTCAACATAATTCCAATGAACTTTTGGTTCTAAGTGATCTTGAAAAGTAAGTTCACCCCCACAAAAAAATATTCCATATTAAATGCCAAGTCTGTATCTTGAAATATTTTGAAATTGGGCTCATCCATTTTATATACCCCCAACAAAAAAAATTGATTTTTTTTTTTCACAAACACTACAATATGTTATTTTCAAAATTTATTATTTTGAGAAATTAGGGGGGTGCCGGAGTCTGCCCTTTGTGCCACATGTTAGACATGTGTACCCCTTTATCCCACATGCATCATATGTAGAAAATTCGTGCTTCCTCCTTATCTCCACCTGAGCGCTATAGAATAGTGTAGGTTTAGCAATTTCATTAAACGGGCGGTTCGTTTATATTCCTGGATTAAAAATCCTAATCGCGTATTGTACAAAAATGTATCGCTCGTCACAATATGTTTGAAATGTTTCTTCAACACTTATACTATTTACCCCAATACTGTATACGGTTTCAACATAAGGCAAAATTTAATCTTTTAGTTTATTTAATTTTTCATAAAGTACATTAAATTCCCTAATTCTAATAATATTCACCTTTTCATTGAAGTCATTCATTTTATAATTCTCATGTTTTAAATCAAAATTTCAATTTTTATATTTAATTCATCGTTATAATTCTGAAACTATATTTTTAGGAAAAGGGATCTACCCTTTGTATCACATGTTGGTCACATGTAGACTTTATTATCCACCTTGCGTCACATGTAAAAATTCGGAAATCGTCAAAATCCTCGAAAATCGACAAATCGGAAATTTGGGAAATTTTTTTTTTTGAAAATCTTAAATTTTAGAAATTTGAAATAAATAAATAAATATTTAAAATAATTAATTAATTAAATAATTCGGGCACTTCCGGTTTGTGGTGAGTCACTCCCTGTTTTGGGGGTAAGGGGGGATATGGGGATTCTGCTCGGTCCCAAGTCTATCAATTTAATACTACTCGTACGGATATATATCCCCTTTTGTGATCAGAGTTCAATCCCTTCTTGGTTTTTGAAATACTCTGAAAGACTCGGAAAGTTTTTAATATTTGATGCCAAGTTGGATAATGAACTTGCCATGAATTTAAATGTGTCAAGAAATCTAATATTAGTTATATCATATGTATTTTTATTTATTTATGTCAAATCCTGTTTTTATAAAGATTGTTTTTGTGAATGAAATGTATTTCTGATCCATGTTAGGAATTGCTGAAATGTCTCCAGATGTCTTTGAAAGTTCATTAATAAATAGATGAGTATCATAATGAGCGTTGTTGTGAAGAAAGACTGGAATGAAAGAGGGGAGGTTATAATGAAGATTACAACTTTGATGAGCTGGACCTCTATATTTACCAGTGAGATGACAATGATCACCTTCACCTTTAGACCTTCATCAATTTTCTCATCACAAATATGGCATATATTATTATCTCTAAACATAATTTTCTCTTCTTTTGTTAAGCACATTGGTGTATTGGTTTTTATTATTATTTTAGATAATCGAATACAATCCCTTTCCACTCACCTCACAAACTCCTCTGAAGCATCTTCTCCTCTATAAAGTTCTAACTTGTTGTATTTATCACCCATGGATGATTTGATATAATAACTGAAACTACAAGGAGTATGTTTTTGATATTTACTCGTGTATGATAACGCAGACCCTGGTTAATATCAAAGAAAGTCAATGTATAACGATGAAACAAAAGCAGAGAATAGTTTTACTGTAGCAGTTCCCCTTAAGGGTATATTTGGATTTTGTGATTATGATAAAGTTTTGTATGGACTTAAAATTCGATTTCAACTACAAAGGAATGATAATGTAAATAGATTGCTTTTTGGGGCTGCTAATGCTTTTGGTGATAATAATAAATTTGTTATGAATGATTTGTGTTGGGATATTAGTGAATATACTCCAAATCTTAAAACGGAATAGATGTTGAATAGAAGACTTAACTCGAAGAAACCGCTCAATGTATCGTACCTTAAAAGAAGATGTCAACATGTTAAACTGGAACACACTACCTACACTTGGAATTTAGGTGTTCTGGAAGGAAAGCCGCGATACCTATGGCTCATTTTTAAGAAACCAGATGGAGATGAAGGTTCTGATCTTACTATAATTCACCAACTGTCCGTCCGTCCGTCAGTCTGTCTGTCCGTCCGTTCGAAGGTAGCACAAAAACGGCTGAACCGATCGCAATGATATTTTGGGTGAGTAATCCTGGGATCTCCCGGAGTAAAATAGGGTAGTTTTCCCAATTTCAGCTTTGGCCTCCAGCATTTTCAGGTTTGTACTCCCGCATGACGTTATTTCCCCGGGTGCCGCACAAACGGCTGCACCAATCGCTGCACGGCTGCACTGATCAGACTCGGTGACCTCGGACAAAGACCTTTTATCAGGACATGGGTTGAATCCCTGCTTGAGAAAATGCCAACCCCCTCCCCGCCATCACGGTCGTCTCTTCAACTCACAATCCCACGAGATATGCGGAAAGGACGACCCAAAACCAAGTATCTTCTTTTTTATTCGTATACAAACATCATTAAAAGTAAATAATGACCTTGGCCAAAGTTCAAACGACCTGAGCTTAATCTCTACATGAGAGAATTCCACATAGCTATTGGGGTGGTGTATACGCTAACAGATCGCTGTCTCCATCGATCTTGCCAAGGCCGTAACACCTATCGGCTCAAAATCTTTTTAACTGTTGACTTGGTGGTTTTTACAATGAGGGAAATATTAACAATGTTGTTAAAAGTTTATTGTGTGATTAATTTGTGATTGGAGTTATGTTGTTTGGAATGAAAAAAAGAGATATCGAGTTCAGGTAAATGACGACATGCCGTGATGGTTTCTACTTTCTAAACGTGAACTTCGCGGATCGCCATATGCACATTCGCCACGGACCCACGATCGACGTTTCTATACGTGAACGTACCTGTTTGTTTGCGAACGGGTACGTTTTTCATGGAAGTCCTTCACAAACTTGCTGTCCATGTCTGACGTGCGACTGAGGGTGCCACAGGAATGTGGAATTTATTGCTTTCATGCTTTAGCATTCACGGTATCTGCATTGCCTGTTTGCTTCTGGCCTCCCACCCATGCGCAGCACGTGTATCTCACGAGTAAGAATAATGTGCTGAGTGATAATGCTAAGGTGAAACAACTTTGGGTTTCTCTGGATGGTACATTTTACCCGCGAGATAGATTGGAAATTGATTTGGAAAAAATGATTATGCGGAAGTCTACAAGTCTTACCAAAATGTGTGTGGAAGCAACGGTAATCAAGAGCCCATTTTGGATATGGCTGCGTTTCAAAAACTTTATACACACCGCAATTGACCTGAGTTCTCAAAAGGAAACTATAAAGTCTAATACAGTGGATACTTCTCTATACATTGAAAGAGGGGAGAGTGAAGAAGTTGATGCATATTGTTTGCTTTTGGAAGAAACTGAATTGCAGATTAATACAGACAAGTCAGGAGACCATGATGGTTCACGAGCAAGCGGTATTCAATGACAAAGGACGGACTATAACCGAAACAGGCCCGGAAATGTCAACACGACGGTTACTGACCTTGAAATGAGATAGAAAATAATGTATAATCAGTTATGAGGTTAGTTAGCTACACAATACCGAAAATTCGGTGAAAAATGAAATAAAAAGAAAAGAAATAAATAAAAAATACAAAAAATTGAGCTCCATCGGGCTTGACACATGACATTGGCCTAACCAAATATCAAAACCCCTGTCAGATTCCACCAAACCCCTCGGAGAAGATGTAGCTTGAACTCGATTACCCCCTAAAAAGACATCTTTTTCGCCGTGGCTCCGCCCACAATGGGCGCAATACACCCACTCTAGGCAGGACACAACTAGATCGTGATATCAACCTCCCACCCAAGTTTCATCAAGATCGGATGATATCATCGGGTAGTTATGCTGCGGACAGACAGAGAGACACACACACAGACACACACACAGACACACACACACACAGACACACACACAGACACACACACAGACACACACACAGACACACACACAGACACACACACACAGACAGACGCACACACATGACGAATATAGTGGTCACTTGATAACTCATGAACCAATAATGGTGTTATGACTAATATCACAGTTTTTTTTCTCATAATAAATAAATGAGTAAAGTATCAAATGATGTATATGTTAATCAAATCAATCATGATAAATTAACATCTTGTATTCAAAATCAAAAGCCTTGTATGATTAATGTTAAAACAATTCAGAGAAAAGGAGATATAAGAATTGATGTTTTGCTCACAAGAGAGCGGGTGAAAACCTTGAATGATGTTGGTTCACTTACATTTAAAATATCAAAACCTATGTTGAAGAAATATTCAATAAAGGATACAAGAGGAGGATTTCTTCCATTTCTAATTCCTTTACTTACTGGTTTAAGTGCGGCGGGAGCTTTGACGGGTGGTATTTCGGCAGCGGTAAAAACTGCTAACGAAAGGAAGGCACAACTAAAAGCTCAAAAAGAATTGGAAAGACATAACAAAGAGTTGGAGAAAGAAATTAGTGGAAGTGGTATAATTGTAGATTTTGCTGAAAAGCTTGAAAGCCTACCTGATAAAGTGAGATTGTTAGTTGGAGATATGCTTTCTTCTATCGCACAGGCAGGTGTAAAACGAACTAAAAGGGGTCATGGATTATATCTTTCTTATAAATAAATGGATAAATGGTTTAAACAATTTGGAAAGAATACAACGTCAAATATAGAACTTACTAAATATTGTAAAAAACTAAAAATTGATTATGTAATTATTTGTATGAGAGATGAATTAACAAAGCTGTCTAAAAATACAAAGAATATTATTATGAATTTAAAAGATACAGTGCATTCAAAAAGTATTCAGACCCCTTCACTTTTTTCACATTTTGTTATGTTGCAGCCTTATGCTGAAATCGTTTAAATTCATTTTTTCCCTCATCAATCTACACTCAATACCCCATAATGACAAAGAGAAAACAGGATTTTTGAAAGTTTTGCAAACTTATTAAAAAGAAAAAACTGAAACATCACACTGACATAAGTATTCATACCCTTTGCTATGACACTTGAAATTTAGCTCAGGTGCCTCCCATTTCTCTTGATCATCTTTGAGATGTTTCTACACCTTGAATGGAGTCCACCTGTGGTAAATTCAATTGATTGGACATGATTAGGAAAGGCACACACCTGTCTATATAAGGTCTCACAGCTGACAATGCATATCAGAGCAAAAACCAAGCCATGACGTCGAAGGAACTGCCTGCAGAGCTCAGAGACAGGATTGTGTCGAGGCACAGATCTGGGGAAGCCTACAAAAAAATTTCTGCTGCATTGAAGGTTCCAAAGAGCACAGTGGCCTCCATAATTCTTAAATGGAAGAAGTTTGGAACAACCAGGATTCTTCCTAGAGCTGGTTGCCCGGCCAAACTGAGCAATCGGGGAGAAGGTCCTTGGTAATAGAGGTGACCAAGAACCCGATGGTCACTGGCTGAGCTCCAGAGATCCTGTGTGGAGATGGAAGAAACTTCCAGAAGGACAACCATCACTGCAACACTCCACCGATCTGGGATTTATGGCAGAGTGGCCAGACGGAAGCCAAACAGTTCAATCTTTGTTTCATCAGACCACAGAATCTTGTTTCTCACAGTCCGAGAGTCCTTTAGTTGCTTTTTTGCAAACTCCAAGCGGGCTTTCAAGTGTCTTTCACTGAGGAGAGGATTATAATTTTACGTATTTGAAGTAGTGATAATAGTGTAGGCTGTTATGTCATTTCGTGTTTTTTTTTTGTTAAAAGCAAAATTCCACTTGATTCCTTGTCTTTGGGGTGTCACATGTTCGAAAAAATAGGTTGTTAATTTTTTTAAACGGATTAAGGGTGTCAAATCCAAGATGGCCGCCAAAATATATAAATTCCATTAAAACTGGTATTCTGAACACAGTATGAGGTCCAAATTAATGATAATACCCATAATTTCAATACCAAGGAGTTCAAAAACAATTAATTTCAATATGGCAGTCAAATTCAAAATGGTGGAAAAATCCAAGATGGCCGCCACTTCTTAAATAACCACAGTACAAAAACTTAATGTTCTTGATAACACAAATTGTGAATGATGAAATAGGTCCATTTTGGTGGTAATGCCCACATAAGTAATGCTAGGCCGTTGGGGAAACATGTTACTGATTCGTTGAAATCGGTGGATGCCAGCCATAGTGAGAAATAGTGAGAAAATCCAATATGGCTACCACTGTTTTACACAAAGGTCCACATTGCTATAACAATGATAGCGTAATGTAATTTCCTGTTTGACCATATTTAAATATTCCTGTCTCACAATCATCCGTTTTACCTTACAAGTCCTCGTGTTCATCTCCCACAATGTTCTGAGCTGATTGCTCATTGTTGCTACAGCCGTAGTTCAAACAGCTACAGACCTCTGTGCATGGGAGTTTATTGCTGCGGCAACTACAGGAGTTTCCTTTGCATCCTGATTTGCAGCCACATTTTACCAGCTTAGTCACAGCCTCTGGTGCTGGAGGGTTCAAACACATCACCGGAAGAAATATATTTTCCTCTGACTTCCATCCGTAGTCAGTGGGAGAAGGAAGGGACGGTTGACTTTTGCATGCCTGCATCCATATCATTGCAATATAATGTGCTCGCAGAATGTGTGGTGTCAATGATCCAGAGGTTGGAGGCAGACTCTCTCCCTCGGCCTGTCGATTTGAGTACAAGAACCATCGTAGTGCATTTACTTTGGTGTGTGTTTTGGATCTGTACAACAAGCAAACGAACCTTTCCAGTTGGTCAATTGCGTTTGGAGAGGGTGTAGCAGCAGATTTCCAAGTGAAGCAAGTGAATCCAGTATCATATCATCGCAGGACATGAACACCTTCATACACCAGTCCTTTGTCCTGCCGGCGAACCTGCCACACATATCTGGTCCTGTGAAAGAATGAAACCCGAGAATAGCTGAGGCGCGGTTAACTCCTAACTTTTCAAAGATAGGTTTGACTGCAATTTTCCTATTCAGTTTTCCTTTTCCGGTAAGGAAATATGTCTCAGCAGGTAGCTGTGGATACATGTGGATCATCAGCAAGAAGACATCGGTATCTGGAGAGTCTATTACAAGTTCTACATCGCCGTTAACTGTTAGGGCATGGAGCAAGAGTAACGTATCCGCTTCTTCATGACCATGTTTTACCAATTCATCAGGCACACTTACATTGCCTTTTGTCTCAGTGCCGAAGGTTACCATGAACTTCTTCAATTTGTTGGCAGAGCTGTTGCTGTGATCCAGAGTCTTTGCAGCTAAATACTCTACAAGTTCTGCCTTGGTTTTGACACTTGAAAGGAAGTCCTTCAAGGAAATATTCTGGATCAGTGTACTATCTTGGATGTGATAGTAGGTCGAGTTTCCCTTTGTTCTCTTTTTGCTCATTTGCTCTTTCAGAGAACTTTCGACGTATCTGTCAAATACCAGTCTTACTTCGTCGTAGTTAGCTGCAATCCTGATAAGCTTTTCAAGAAATGACATGGCAAAATCACTGCATGTTTTCATTTTGTCTGTCTTGGAGATGGAGTTAACGAGGGCCATGCCATCTATGACTACAACTTTAAATTTCTCAGACATGTCGGACATGTCAGTTGAAGCTTCTTGCTCAGGCTGCGCTTCTTGTACTTCAGGCGCCTCGGCTTGGGGTGGTACTTCAGTTTGGGAGTTTTCACTCAATACTTGGTCGCCAGAAACACTCGGTATGGCATTAGCTGGATCGCTTGTGGCTTCTGTTGGGCTAGGTTGCTCCTTGGTAACTAGTGCTTCAAGATGATGAAGGACCTTAGCCTTGTCATATGCTAGAAGTGACCCATCCGAAGCGAAAAGGGCACGTGGAACAATTCCAAATTCATACTTCCCAATACAGTCCTTTAGATCAAGGTCTGGACGGCTTCTTGATGCTACTATAAACCTCTGTAGGAGTCCTCGTTCTTCTTTGACTTTAATGAGTTTGTCACCTGCTTTCACTTTCTTCACTGTGTTGGCACTTTTGAAAGTGCCTATGTTCTTTCTCTTCATTGGATCCCACACTGAAAGTTTTCCTTCTGTAAGGCGTTCTTTGACAAATGTCTGGAACAACTGTTGTCCGATGGCATCGCGGTCTACTATGTCCTTTGTTACCTTTTCATCAATTACTTTCTTGGTAAGAAGGTTACACAGGTCACTCTCATCGGTTACGAATGGGTCTCCATGAACAACAAATACCTCTGTCAATCTAGCGGAATTTCTCATTACTCGGGTGGACTTTCCCCCTGTGATCTCGTGGTGTTGGTCTCTGGTATCAGCACCTTCCATGCCATATTCTCTTTGAAACTCCTCTACTAGATTAGACAAGTCAGGTGCAATCAGGAAGAAACGGTCTAGAGCTCTCTCAATTTGGGTTATTCCAGTAATGCCTCCAATGACCTTGAGTTTGCGGTTCTCCTGCTCAATTCCGTGATCTGGACCTATTGAAGTGAATGCAGCAATCCCCTTCGTCACACAGAAATTTCCTTTCAGGAGTTCTGCCCAGACATCTGGAAAAACTTGTTCTGTTTGCTGCATTGTTGACAGGTACAAAGGGAGCAAACGTGCGTAGTTCAGGTGGTCGTGAGCAAAGAAGTACTTGATAAGAGCTTCAGTGCTTTCCATATGCAGCAGCAGGTCCCATTGTCTGGTAGCTCTAATATACTGAAGGATAGTTTCAAACTGCCTCGAGTAGTTACGGATGTAGTGTTGAATTGGTGCTGGATTGCTTTCAAACTGTCCCAACTTTGTGAGGATATCTCTAGATTCGAACATGGTCATGGTTTCTCTGACGGCATCTCTGAGGTTTTGACGGTTGCCTGTGTTCATGCTGATATCTTTCTGATATGCTTTTTCCAAATCAATGGACGCTTCACTTAGGAACACTTTCTCTTCTGGTGCTTTTGTTAGGAACCTGTCAAACTAGAGATGGTATAGAGCAAGCAATGTTACAGTATGTGCTTCTAGGGACCTGTAGAGATGTTTTCCATTTAGGATTTGCGTTACGGTTGTTGGAGAATATAGTCCAGCTTCGACCCAAGCCTGGTCAATGCCGCTTCCTTCCACGTATTTGCCTAATGCCGCCAATGCCCAGAAGACTACGTGCAACTCACCAGGCCGAAACAGGAACTGCTTCTTCATTTCATCTCTTTCTACCCATAGTTTCATTGCCATATCATAGAGTTGGAGATCAAGTGTCATCACTGTTATTTTGTCTTTTCCAAGAACCTGAGTTGTCATATTATGTGCTCATCAGACCAGTATAAAGGGTTCCGTAGTCTGTAGGTGGTGATCGTATCAGTGGTGGAACTAAAGAGACATTGGTTCGGCTCGCTGAAGAAGACAGCAGGGAGTTAAAAGCACCCCATGTTCCTTGAGACTTTGATTTTGCTTGTGTTGCTTGTGTTTGATCTTCAACTGTATCGAGATGTGTTTCTGGAGTCTCGTTTTGTGCTTGAGGTTCGTCATCTCTTTCACTGAGTTGTGTTTCTGACGAAGTGGTTTGTGATTGTGTTTCATCGCTATGTTCCTCGAGATCTAAACAGCCAATTATCCATGCCATATCGGTCTTCTTGCTCGTATCTGTGATGGGATGAGAGCTGCTTAGCTTGCATGGAAACTTCTTCTTTATAATCTCCGGCTTCTTGCATGTGAGATACTCACATTCTACGGCATCAACCAATGTTTGAGAACTTGATGTACGGTCAATTTCGACTTTGGGCAACATTGCTGGCTTGTTGTGGTCTGTGGACTGGTAAACAGCTATTGCTGTTCCATGGAGCGTGTTCATACCGCAAGGCGTGGCTTCCAGAAAGTCAATGTTATCTAAGGTATACCAAACAAATGTATCCTTAACTAGCCAAGGTGGTAGGCAAAGTCCACCTACTGAATCCATTTGCTTTCTGACAGTATTGGCGATGCCAGTCTCAATTTCCATAACTTTGGAATAACTGATGCCAATGTCAAGCTGTTCCAACTTTGATACAGGGGTCTTCGATCTTGTATTCTTGTGCACGTCTAAGGCCAAGCCCACTGAAAGAGGAGTTTCGCAGAGGTTTCTGAAGTCACTCCCTAAGTGTTTTGGTGTAAACGACACCTGTCTGTCAGATTTGTAAGCTTGAACAAAGTGCTGTGCTAAAACGGAGGCACTTTGATCTACAGATGTTCTCCTCCTTTCAGTTTGAATTGGTCTTGGTCCCTGGATGGCATGTTTGCAAAATGTGTACAACAGTGGAGGTGGTTCATAGTCTTGAAATGTCCCACGGAACTTCCAGTTGGGTGAATTGGCAATATCTCGTCCTACTATTGTGGCTGCTTTGAACAGGATCTTCAATTCTCCTGTGAGATCTTCTGTCTCTAGGGCAGTTGACAGAGCTGCTTCTTTTACTTTAGTTGGAAGAACTTGTACAGGTTTAGTCTTGTCTGGTGGTCTGTTGAAGTGCACATCAGGGATGTTATCCAGAATCAGCTGCTTTAGGAACGGTTTGTACATTTGTTTGGAAGTTAAGGGCACTCCATTTCCTTCTAATATGTTGATGTAAGTTGTTTGAATATCATTCATGTTCAAAGCAGTTTCTCTAGTTTTCAGTTCATTTGCTATTACTTCAAGTATCTCAAGGTCAGATATGGCTTGGCCAAATTTTTTTGCTGATCTGGGTTCCTTCGCTCTTGCAATGTCCCTCTTTGCTTTTACAAAGCAAGGTAGATGATATCTGATATCATAAGCAACTGCTGCTAGGGGATCAGTTGCTGCAATAACATTACTTAGCCTTGCCTTCAGATTTACATCATTTGTGTTCCGGCCAATTTCCATAAACTGGGATCCCATATTCTTGGTTGCAACATCATGGAGCTTGACTCTTGTGTCTTCAGCACACAGAACACATTTGATGTTGTCAGTATATTTTTCTCTTCTACCTCTCACGGACGTCGAAGGAGAATCCGCTGCAGAACAAGAAGGACGTCCTATCTTCTTCTGTCATATGAAAGCAACATCTCCCACTAATGCTGCCTTTTTGAATCGTGTCTTTGCCTTATCAATGTTACCTTTGTGTGTAACATTTGCATAGCATCTCTTGTGATAGGAAACACCCTCATTTATCAGTTGTTCTGCTGAAAAGTCCTGAACACAGGCATTCAGTTCAGCATAGTCTGTGTCTCCATATCCATATCGCAGTTGAGCAGAGTCAATGATATTCTGAATGGAATCTAATGCAGGTTTTGCTACATAGCTTTTGTAGTCAGCTTGCCGAACACCAGTCTGGCAAATAAAACACAGCTTGAAATCCACGGATTTTGGCCTCTTGTCGGGGGGAAGAGCTTCCATCACGGGTATCAACCTCACCTATAGGTTCAAATTAAGGAGAGTGAGGTATACATCATGATAGTTGTCGTGACACCATTTTAAAAAGATATCACTATTTGATGTATTAACAGCTTTTGATATTTGTTTCAGTAACACTATCAATGTAGAATCAAACTCGTCATAATAAGTATCCAATGTTGCTGCATATAACTGTAACTACACTTAAAAATCCACCACTAACCTGGCAATAAATCCACTACGTTGTGTTTTGTGCTTGTCGTCAGGGCTTCTACCCGTGGCTTCTTATCAACTTTGATACGAGATGCTTGTTCAAACTTCGGAGAAGGGGAGGAACAGGGTTTTTGGCGTTCTAACCTACAAGTATAACAGCAAATGTGTACATAGGACAACTAGTGTTTAATGCACTACAGATATAATACAATATGACAGGAATCAGTACATACCGTGGATGTATAAAAAGGATCATTGAAGGACCATTGCCCGCCTTTACAGTCAATGCAAATTGTTTTCTGCTATTCAGTTTCTCTTGTTTTGTTGTTTAAGTTTCTGGTTCATTTTCCAATACTACTCACTAACCTGGCTACTATCAAAACGCTTGTTCAGATACGGTATATCTTGAGTGGGTAAGGACTCCTACCATGGTACAGCTAACAACTTTTTTGCTTGCTAATCTGTCCTGAACTTCAAAATCTGGGGATGGACATGGTTGACAGCATAGTAACCTAAAATAGAAACAGTGCTTTGTACATTAATGTCAAGATTATAATCAATATTGTAATACTGGTAGAGGATGTAGACGTTTTCACTCACTCAAATAATAAGATCGGCCTGTGTTTCTAATGGCAGCCATTTTAAAATTCAAGATGGCTGCCATCCACCGTTTTCAACGAATCAGTAACATATTTCCCCAACGGCTAAGCATTGCTTGTGCGGGTATTACCACCAAATGGACCTTTTCCATCATTCACAATTTGTGTTATCAAGAACATTAAGTTTTTGTACTGTGGTTATTTAAGAAGTGGCGGCCATCTTGGATGTTTCCACCATTTTGAATTTGACTGCCATATTGAAATTAATTGTTTTTGAACTCCTTGGTATTGAAATTATGGGTATTATCATTAATTTGGACCTCATACTGTGTTCAGAATACCAGTTTTAATGGAATTTATATATTTTGGCGGCCATCTTGGATTTGACACCCTTAATCCGTTTTAAAAAATTAACAACCTATTTTTTCGAACATGTGACACCCCAAAGACAAGGAATCAAGTGGAATTTTGCTTTTAACAAAAAAAAAAACACGACAGCCATTTTTAAGACATAGCAGCCTACACTATAAATGTAGGGGTGTACTTACTTTTTCCACATGCGAAATTTGCATTTATGTTTCTTTAAATTATACAATGGACTACAAAATGTAAATGTTTCATGATATTTGTTATATTATATCACCTTTATCTATCAATATTGTTGAAATGAAGATCAAATAGCTGTATGTTGAAATATGTTGAAAAAGTCCAAACTTTACATTGGGTGTACTTACTTTTTCACATGACTGTATATCTAAGAAAATGATTTTACTCGTACTATATCCACTACCCACCACAGTATTATCTACATCCTGCTTCTGTTTTATAAGTTCGCCATAAACACCCGATGATAAGAAATCTTGGAATGATGTGATAAAGTGAGGGTCTGTTCTCATATAAGGAGTTTCTTCAACACCATCTTTTACGATACCCATTTTTACCCCCATATAAAACTTTAAAGTATTCATCTCAGTCAACGTATCTTTTACAAGTGTTTCAACAGCAGGTTTAATCATCTCAATCGCCTCAGCGATTGATTTTGGTCCAGGAGTTCCAAACTCAAAAACCCTAATCTTAATGTGTCCCTTAAATGCTCCATCAGAGTTTTTAATAGAGTATCCAGACATATTCTTGTGTTTGCGTGATTGAAGGTGAGACTTAAAGCCCTCCTTTTTAATATCCTTATTACAGACATCACAGTGTTTAACATCAGACACGGGAGGTAGTTCTCCTGTATTTTGCCTATGCTTTTTTGTTATAAGATGTTTGTTATACCAGACCTTTTTAATGTCCTTAGAACAGACATCACAGTGTTTAACATTAGACTTTGGAGGTAGTTCTCCTGTATTTCGTCTCTGCTTTTTGTTGTTAGATGGCGTGCCAAAGCACGCTTATGGTATTCATGATTACAAATGTCGCAATACGTTGTATCCAGCGTATTGTTCATTGTTGATTGCTTGTTCATTGAACAAGAACATTGTTCATTGCTTTAGAATCTAAAGAGTCTCTCAGGTGAACCCCACAGGTAGAGTCTCCAAAACGAAACCAGTTTTCAAAGTCTCCAAGGTATAACCACATTCCTGTTGAGCCTCCAAGATAGGTATCACATTGTGAGTTATCAAAACAAAACCTACATTCCAAGTCTCCAAAAATATAACCATCTTTCCAAGTCTCCAAGGTAAAACCACAATTTTCAGAAATATTGGGGGTTTCCATGATAAGTCTCACATAATATAACTGTGGACCATCAGGGAAAACTCCCATTCCCCAATTTTTAAGGGTTTCCATGATAAGTCTCACATAATATAACTGTGGACCATCAGGGAAAACTCCCGGTTCCCAATTTTTTAGGGTTTCCGTGATAAGTCTCACATAGTAAAACTGCGGACCATCAAGGAAAACTCCCGTTTCCCAATCTTTTAGGGTTTCCGTGATAAGTCTCACAAAATATAACTGTGGACCATCAAGGAAAACTCCTGTTTCCCAATTTTTTTGGGTTTCCGTGATAAGTCTCACATAATATAACTGTGGACCATCAAGGAAAACTCCAGTTTCCCAATTTTTTTGGGTTTCCGTGATAAGTCTCACATAATGTAACTGTAGACCATCAAGGAAAACTCCTGTTTCCAAAATTTTAAGGGTTTCCGTGATAAGTCTCACATAATATAACTGTGGACCATCAGGGAAAACTCCCGTTTCCCAATTTTCAGAAATGTATGGGTCTCCAATGTATAACTTGTATTCTGGCTCATCAAGGTAGAACTTGTTCAGTGGGTTTTGTTTCGATAACTCACAACAAGTATCATCATGGTAAAACTCTTTTTCAGGATTTTGTGGATCTCCAAGGTATAACTCTTTGGCTGGGTCATCAAGGTAGAACTTGTTCTGTGGGTCTTGGTTGTTCAAAATGTCTTCAAACAAATCAATAACTTCATCCCAAGTTGTGTTAAAAGTAGTATTTTCATTTCGTATCTCAGATACAATTTCCTCCATTGATAAGAGGTTCGAGTCTAGTTCATCAATCTGAAGTTTGTGCTCCACACAGGTAGTAGGACTCTAAGGTCGGCCGTAATCATCACACTCAAGCTGTGGGCAGTGGTCCATTCTCAAGAGAAGCAGGAAGTCTTTTAAAAAAAGCCTGCGCTGCCACCCTTTATATAAGAATGGGTTGTGCGTGTCATTTCCTGTGGAAATTCCCTGGGCAAGCCTGGACATGTCTTAACTGGAAATGATGTAATGGGAATTTCCTGAAAATGATGTAATGTCGAAACTGAAAATGATGTAATGTCTTAACTGGAAATGATGCAATGGTAGAGAGTTTATAAAGTGGGTGGGGGCTTAGCAAAAAGTGGGCGGAGCTTAGCAAAAAGTGGGTGGGGCCTACCAAAAAGTGGGTGGGGCTTAGGAGTAGGTTGGGTGAGGTCATTAAGAGAACTATATCATTTCATATTAGCTCAAGATGGTGATTGTTCTTTTAAGAGAATTAAGCTATTACCTAAAAATGAAACACAAATACTCGTTAGGTCTCTGTTCGAGTATAATGAAAAATGGGGAGCGTTAATAAGCTAAATGTAGACCATTGACTTCAATGTGTTTTAATAGTTGGTAAATGGGCTTCGTTGAAGGGGGGAAAAAGGGTGATTTAGTAAGTTTCAATGCGCTTCCCCATTCACTTACATGTTAAAGTTGAGGTGTGCCAGAACCAACATTCTTCTCCTACTCTAACACCTTCCTTCAAGGAGGAGAATGCAAGTTGTTTTAAATCAACTGCCTCACCACAGGATTCAGAGTATCAAGAGCGGGAGGATGCGTATGATAACTGAAAGACGAGATGGGATGAATCTGTGCATAAGAGAGAGCAGGTTTCTGTGGAAGAATTCCTCAGGTGAATTAATATCAGGGGTGCTAGATATAGAAGACCAGTCCTGAAGCATGATTGCTGTTTGCAGTCCTTCCCTGTTTGCTTGAGTGAACTCCCACACTCGCTGGGGCTGAGGCTGTTCTCTGGGAATGGCCAGAGAGATGTTGCCCTTCACAACCACATGATCAGATGAGCCAATTGGGGTGGAGGACGAGCAAGATACCTTGGCAGGAACGTTGGTCATCACCAAATCCAGAAGGGAAGAATTGTCATTGGGAGAGATCTGGGTGGGAAAATCATGGATTGAGTGAGTCCCATGGAGTCACAGAAATCTTTTGCAGAAGTGATATGGCTGGTGAGACCGTCCCGTCTATCTCTCATTTTCATCATCCCTCGACATCATCCCTCGTGATGTTTGAGGTTACCAACACCCGGCCAATTAACACGGTGAGAATTGAAGTTACCACATATGAGAACGAGACAGTTGGGATGAGTGATTAAAAATTTGTCCATGTTATCAGAGAAAGATGTAGATAGAGTTGTCACTATTGGGAGGACGGTGCAACACTAACACCCAGAGAAACGTGGAGGGTAGGGGAAGTCACAGCCAGATGTATTCCTGGAGGTGTACGAGCAGTAAACTGAGTGAGAAATCGTTTTGGATGTACAGCTTAACTCCGCCACCAGGATGGGGTTCAGGTCAATCAAACCAGAGAAGACAATACTCAGGGAGAGATTTTTTTTTTTTTTTTTGTATACTGAATCGAGGCTCGTGAAAGAGCTAACATTTACTTCACAAACAAATCAACCAGACAAACAAAATATATAAAAAGAGGGAGCGGGAGACAAGATGGGGAGAGAAGGGGAAGCACACAAACACAACATTTGAGAGCAGGGAGATGTGTGGGAGGGAGAGGGCTTGGGGGGAGGAGGCGTGGGAAGGGGGGGGGGGGGGTGGGAGAAGTATAAAACACAAGGGCACCAAGGACTTCCGGGACAGAAGTTGGTATTTCAAAAAAGTGGAATTGGGGTGAAATTAGCGGGGGTAGAAAAGATCAAGGTTTTGGATGGGGGAAGATAAGAGATGGTGGTGAACAGCTGTTTTAAAGACCTGGAGGGTGGAGTGGGATTGAAGAGAGTGAGGGAGTTTGTTCCAGAGGTGGGAGAAAAGAGGAATGAAGGAGTGAAGGTGAACAGAGAGTCTTGATTTTGGCAGTTTAACCATAAGAGGGTTGTCGGCAGATCTTGTGCGACCTGTAGGAATATTTGCGGGACAGAGTCCAGAGAGAGCTGGGGGGGGGGGGGGGCGGAGGGAGGGGAGGGAAGGCCAGAGAGGAGTCGGTAGAAGACGGAAAGACCTGCGGTGAGTGAGTGAGAGGCCCTTGGAGTTAGCTTCATCGCGGGAGATTCCAATGATTCTGAATGCTTTGGTTTCAACAGCGTGAAGACGAGCTAGGTGTGAGGCAGGAGCACCAGCCCAGAGGGGAGAGCAGTATTACATTGAGCTGCGGATGAAAGCCTTGTATGTGGTGAGGAGCTCAGGTGTGCAAAGGAAGGACTTCGCACGACGGAGGATGCGCAGTCGGCGACTGGCTTTGGAGGCCAGATTTGAAATGTGGTTTTCCCAGGAAAGATCATGGCAGATAGTGAGACCCAAAAGCTTGAGTGGCAGAACTTCTTGGAGAGGATTATTCAGAAAGTGGATGGGAGGGTTTTCCAGTCGGTGTTTTCGGAGAGACATCGTAAGAGTGTGAGATTTGTCAGGATTGAAAGACATGTTCCACTTGTTTGCCCAGTCTGCGATTTTGTCCAGGTCTGCAGAGAGTGAGGAGGCTGCAGACTGCCGATCTGAGGGATGAAGAATGGAGCGTCAGAGAGTAGAGTCATCAGCAAAGAGATAGAGAGGATTTTCAAGAGAGTCAGAGAGATCATTGATGAAGACCAGAAAAAGCACAGGGCCCAGAACACTGCCTTGGGGAACTCCAACCTGAACAGGAAGAGGAGATGAGAGAAACCCTTTCAGGACCACAATGCACTTGACCATACTAAGGAGTTAGGGATGTCCTGTGGGAGGAAGGATTCTGTTAAACAGATCATGTGCGGTTTATCATCTGTTTCCTGGGTTGAGAGATCTGTCAGATTGGAAAGGAGGCCCCGGATGTTTGAGGTCCACACAGTTAGGGATAGGGGAGAGGAGTTTCTGATAGGACATAGGGATGTGGGAAGGATGAAGTAGAGCATGTGGGTCAGATTGAAGGCGGGGGATGTAGGGAGAGGTTGAAGTTGGGAGGGGCAAGAGCGACCCTGGGAGAGGAGGAGCATGGGAGTGGGCGAAGCTGGGAGAGGGAGTAGCGTGGGAGTGGGCGAAGCTGAGAGGGGTAAGACGAGGGTGGAGTAGAAGGGGGGATGGTACTGACAGAGGGGTGTGACACCATGAATGGACGTGAGGGGGGAAATTTTGCCTCCCCTTGCAAAATTGACGCCTCAGGATTCCCAGACTGGGATTTCCCTGGATTCCCAGATTCCCAGAATGTTTTTGGTTGAAGGGATGGAGAAAAATTTGGCTGTAAGTGAAAGAGGAGGTTGGATGAACTAAGTGTTTCGGAGTGAGGAGGCTTTGGGAATAAGCCCCCATACATTTTGGAGTAAATAAAAATAAGGTTTTGGGAATAAGGAATCCCTCGTGATGAAGCTGTCGATGGGCCTATAACTTCATCATCCCCGGCAGTTCGTCGGTCTCTCTGTCTTCCGCCTCATTTCTGGTCTTGCACCCTCTGCCCTCTCCATGCTCTGTTCCTCGCTCCCACCCCCACACCTCCAGGTATCTGCAGGACAAACACGGTCCACCAGCAATCCCCTCCGAGTGAAACTGCCCAAATCTAGAACCACTGCTCGTCTCCACTCATTCATTTCTCTTTTTCCCCACCTGTTGAACCACTTTGTGTACTCCCTTCAATCTCATTCTTCCCTCAGACAGGTCTTCAAGACAGCTTTTCACCAGTATCCTAGATCATTCCTGATCAAAAACCATGATCTTTTCTACCCTTGTTAACCCAGCCTCCCCCCCCCACCCCCCTTACCCCATCACCCCCCAACTCCATTCAGATTTCCTGTTTTCTCTCCTGCTCCCATTCCTCCCCACACCCACCCATTGTTTGCCAAGTCTGCCTCTATAAAACCACCGTTTAGAGGCCATTTTTCCCCGCAAAGCTTGGTTTGGCCTTTTTCGGGGACTGTGGTTGTTGTTGCTTTTTTTTGGTCCCCTTTTTAAGCAATGTTTTACGGCCGGATGCCCTTCCTGCCGCCAACCCTGTTTGTCGCCTTTTTACGACACACAGGGAATTACCAGTGAACTGGTACTCAATTTGCCGACCTCGGAAGGATGACGGGCTGAGTCAACCCCCCCTGGCGTTAATTCAGCGATCGACCGGGATTCGAACCCAGGATCCTTGGATCCTAAGCTGGCACCCTAGCCGCTAGCCCAACACCAGGCCTCTATCTTGGCCTTAAACTCTGCTGTTGGTGTCCCATCCTCCCTCTATCTACTTTTGCTGTTATGTTCTGTGCTGATCCGTTCAGTATACTATTGCTAGCTCTTCCACGAGCCTCGACTATGTATACAAAAACGCGAGGTGTTGTGATATTAACTGCAGCCACAATCTTGTTGGTATGGGCCTTCAGATTATGAAAGCTTTTTATTCCCTCAGCAATTCTGTGAATGATAATTATTTTTCTTATTCATTTTCCCTTTGAAGGAATTCGGCCACAATCAGCATGGGCCATTGATCCCTTTGGCCACACATCCACCATGGCTTACCTGCTGCATGGTTCCGGGCTCAATCACATGCTTATTCAGCGTGTTCACTATGCCATCAAGAAACGGTTTTCTGCAAATAGAAGTCTTGAGTTTCTTTGGCGACAGAGCTGGGGTGAGTATGACGTGATTGCAAGGTTGTGTTGGATGAGATCATGCTGGCTACCAGGAAACGAAAGAGCATCAGGTGGTGGGGGTTGGAGGATGCTGGCAGAAATAAGAGCATTGGCATGGTGCTGCCCGGTTCCATGGCTATGGGGGAATAGTGCTGCCTTTATATTTTGTCCCGCAGAATGCACTTGACCAGGCTTTTAAATTTCACCCTATTTGAAGATATTGTTGCTGGTCCAGGTTTGATTGTTTACCATGAGGGGAACTTCTTGGACTCCTTCCGAACTCAGGCCCTGGGGCCACCAGCCACGAATAACTCTGCAGGACGTGTTTGTGCTGTTTTGTCCTTTGGGTCCTTTGGGTCCTTGACATCTTATGTGTCTTTTGGGTCCTCTGGGTATTTTGGTTCTCGGGGGGTTTTTGGTTATTGGGGTATTTTGAGTCCTTGTGGTATTTTGGGTCATTGGGGTATTTTGGGTACTCTGGGTCTTTTTGGGTCTTTAAGTGTGTTCGGGTTCTAAAGGAACTTGGGGGTCTTAAACGGTATTCATGGTTCAAAGGGTCTGAGGGGTCTTAAATGGCCTGAGGCTTATAAAGGATCTAAAGGGTCTGCAGGGTCTCTTCAGGGTTCCTCATCTTACCCTCCCACACCCCTCCCCTGTATCCGATGCTCCCCCTCCCTCTTCCTTAATGGTATGAACCTCAAACATCCGGGGCCTTCACTCAAACTTCATTGATCTCTCCATACAGGCTGCTTTTGACAAACCAGACTTGATCTGCTCAACAGAAACTTTCCTCCTTCACGATGCCTTTGATTCCTTAATATCTCCCCTGGTTACTCCCTCCTCCATCCATGTGTGTTGTAAGAGGCGACTAAGAGGGTTGGCGTCAGGAAGGGCTTGTTGTTGGCGCCAGAAAAACATTGCCTCAAAAAGAGAACCATGACAATTACAACTACATATGGGTACGGTACAGCCCGAAGTGGAGATCGGTTTCTGAGGTTTGGGACATAGAATGTAGGGACAATGACAGGGAGATCAGGAGAAGTGGTGGAAGTATTGGTCAGAAGAAGAGTGGACATATGTTGTGTGCAAGAGACGAGATGGAAGGGAAATGGTGTGAGAATGGTGAAGGGTAGGCAGGGACAGAAATACAAGTCTGTGTGGCAAGGGTGCCCGGAGGGCGTGAATGGTGTTGGTGTTCTGTTTTCTGAGGAGTTTGTAGACAGTGTGGTGAGTGTGACGAGAGTGAGTGATAGGTTGATGATGGTGAAAATGATGATTGGAAAGCTCTTGGTGAACGTCATCTCGGGATATGCTGCGCAGGTTGGTCGGAGCGATGAAGAGAAGGACAAGTTCTGGTGTGCAATAGAGAAGCTGATGGAAACGTGAAAGATGAGGAAGTTGTTGTGGTAGGAGGAGACCTAAATGGACATGTGGGAAGGAGTATAGGTGGCTATGAGGGAGTTCGTGGGGGTTACGGATATGGTGTGAGGAATGGAGAAGGTGAAAGGATTTTGGACTTTGCGGATGGAGCTGGTTTGTTGATTTGTAATAGTCAGTTCCAGAAAGAGGATAATAAGCTTGTTACATACACGTCAGTTGGGTCAACGACAACCGTTGACTACCTGATGGTGCGTAGGCGAGATAGGGGGCACCTCCGGGACACAAAGGTGATCCCGGGGGAGGAGGCTGTTTCACAGCACCACTTGGTTGTCTGCGACATAAGGGTGAAAGGTGCGAGGAGAGCTCGGCGGGTGAAGTACCAACCGAGAATGAAGGTGTGGAGGTTGAAAGAGGTGACAGTAAGGGATGCATTAAATGAGAGGCTGAGTAGGGTGGAGGATGATGTGGTTGAGCTTGAAAGTGGTTGGATGTCAATGAAAGATAGTCTGTTGGGAGGCGTTGGTGATGTATGTGGATGGACAAAAGGACCACCGAGGCACTCGGAAACATGGTGGTGGGATGATGAAGTTGGAAAGAGGATTGACGAGAAGAGGAAGAAGTTCAAGGAGTGGCAGAAGGCGAAGGGTATGGGAGCAGAAAAAGCAGAGCATGAAAGTTATAAGGCAGCCAAGAAGGCTGCAAAAAAAAGAGGTAGCAAAGGCGCAGGAGTCATGTAGGAAAATGTTCGGAGAACGCTTGGATTCGGAAGAGGGTCAGAGAGCGGTATTCGGGATTGCAAAGCAGATAGCGAAAGAGAGGTGTGATGTGATGGGGGTGAGTTGCTTGGAGGATGAAGTGGGACAAATCGTTGTGGAGCCAGATGGAATTAAAGGAAGATGGAAAAGATATATGGAAATGCTGTTGAATACAGAGAATGAATGGGATGGCAACATAGAGAGTAACCCAGTTTTAGGACTGGCAGAGAAGATAACTGAGAAGGAAGTTGAGGAAGCGATAAAAGCAATGAAGAGTAGAAAAGCGGGAGGGCCGACGGGAGTTGTGGGAGATATGTTGAAGGCAGCAGGAATTTGGGGTGTGACGAGAATGACAGAGATCTGTAATCTGGTGGTGAAAGAAGGCCGCATTCCAGTGGATTGGGAACTGAGTACCCTCATCCCTCCATACAAGGGGAAAGGTGACTCTCTGGAGTGTGGCTCGTACCGAGTGATAAAGTTATTGGAGAATGGAATGAAGGTATTGGAAAGGGTGTTGGAGAGGAGGATAAGGAAGAAGGTGAAGATCAATGAAATGCAGTTTGGATTTATGCCAGGAAGAGGAACGACAGACGCGCTTTTTATTGTGAGGCAGCTGCAGGGGAAGTACATGGAGAAGAGGAAGAAGTTGTTTCTTGGGTTTGTTGATCTGGAGAAAGCATTCGATAGGGTTCCAAGTGAAGTATTGACATGGGCATTGAGGAAGTTAGGAGTGGAGGAATGGTTGGTCAGAGTCGTGATGGCAATGTACAAAAGAGCGTGCACAGATGCAAGGACGAAGGACGGGAACAGTGGTGAGTTTGAGGTGAAGGTGGGAGTGCATCAGGGGTCGGTACTAAGTCCACTACTATTTGTAGCTGTGATGGAGGTGCTGGCTCAGAACGTAAAGGAGGGTTTACCGTGGGAGTTGTTGTATGCAGATGATCTGGGGTTGATTGCGGAAAGTATGGATGGACTGAAGGAAAAGATGAACAAGTGGAAGGAATGTATGGAGACAAAAGGTCTGAAGGTGAATATCGGAAAGACGAAGGTGATGGCAAGTGGTAAAGCATGTGGTGAGGTGGAAAGAACTGGGAAGTGGCCATGGGCTGTGTGCCGGAAGGGTGTCGGAGTGAACTCCATTCAATGTACAATGTGCGCTGAGTGGGTTCATCAAAAATGTAGTGGTCTGAGAGGGTCATTAACCAGTGTGGCAGCTACATTCAAATGTAAGGTGTGCACAAAGGGAGCTGTAGATGGAGGAAATGTTGAGTTGGATATTGGAGACGGCGTGAAGCTGGAAGATGTGAAAACATTTTGCTACCTCGGAGACATGCTGAATGGAGAGGGTGGATCAGACTCGGCAATGGTTGCTGGAGTGAGATGTGCATGGAAGAAGTTTCGGGAACTGAGTGGCATGCTGATGAGGAGGGGAGTGTCGTTGAAGCTGAAGGGAAAGGTGTGTGCTGCATGTGTGAGAAGTGTTATGATTTATGGGAGCGAGACATGTGTCATGAATGCAGAGCAGCAACGAAGGATGGAAAGGGTGAAATGCGAATGGTTCGATGGATGTGCGGAGTATCGTTGAGAGAGGAAGACAAATGATGAATTGCGAAAGATGATGGGAATAGAGCCTGTGATTGATGCTGTGAAGAGGAACAGGTTGAGATGGTTTGGTCATGTGTTGAGGAAGGATGAAAGTGACTGGTTGAGAAGAGTGATGGAAATGAATTTAGAAGGAAGTAGAGGACGGGGAAGACCGAGAAAGACTTGGCTAAAGATGGTGGAAGAAGAAATGCGGGCAACGGGGTTAACAAGGAGAGATGCAGAAAATAGGGCAAAATGGAGAAGATTGTCATGGGGACCGCAAGGCTAACCCCCGCTCTATCAGGGAAAATGGCCTTAAAATGCATGTTGTTGTTGTTGTTACTCCCTCCTCCGGTATGATAGACCTGAGCCTCGTCCTGGTTGTGGGGTTTCACTGTACATAAAAAACCTTTTCTCACTCTCCATGTACTGTTCTTTCATTGCCCAAACCCCAGGAGTGCCTCTGGCTATAGCTTCCTCTCTGCTCCCACCTTTTGTTCGTATGTGTGTTGTATAGTCCACCAAATAGTGATGACTCCATTTACAACTCGCTGTCTGCAAACGTGGACCAACTTCTATCCACTCATCCCAACTCTCTCTTCCTCATATGTGGCGACTTCAAATGCAGGGGTCCCAGCCCTCCTATTTTTCCTATTTATTCCTACTTTTTAATAGGATCCTATAAATCTCCTATTTTTTGGTGGAAATTCCTATTTTTCCTATTTTGTAACCCTCAATGTTCCAAAATTTAAATTGATATATTAATTAGTAGAATTTCTGTATCTAAGCGTCAGAACAGACATTCCTATACCAATCGTCAGCCATGGAATGCTTTCTGGGTCCATAATCGCAAGACAAATTTCCAAAACGACTTTAAGCTCAAATCCCCGAAGAACATATGTCTCTTTGTCTTTTTCTCGAAAACCGTTTGTTCGATCGATTTCACAAGTGGTGAGTGCATTTTTGAGGACTCAACAAAGTGCAGTGTTGAGGAAAAATTGAGTATGCAGTGATGACGTCACAAATAAATACTGTACGAAGTGGAGGTATGTCGTTTACACCATGGTGTAAAGTACGTGTTGTTATTGATCTCGACTGGAAATGATATGTATATCTTATGTATATTATGTTATTGTTATTTTTGACTTTGTCCTAATATTAAGTATATCCTTCCAAACAATTGTTTTACCTTTATGATTCGTGCTTCATGCTATTCAGTAACAGAATTATAAAAGATAAAATGAGATGAAAATAATATAAATATGTTTATCACGCATTTCTCTTGGATTATCTCATATACTTTGTGAAGAATGACTGAATGATACCTTGACCATTATCATTGTCCTTTGTCTTATTTCAAAAGTTCAGCTGAGCTCAATTTTTAAGGTTTGTACTTTACTTAGAGTAACAAAACCAACTGTGAACTTTGCGGTTATTCAGTTATTACTAACAACCTTTCCCTAAAGATTCTACCTGAAATTGAACTTTTCTACTAATTTGCTAAACATTGACATTTGATACTACATGTTTAACTCAATCTTTCGCTTATTACAATGAGATTGTATTTTGCCTAAAACTAATAGTATTTGGCAAAGAACTAATTCAATCGACAATTCACACATTTCATCATTTAATTGCAGATAATAAAGAAGGACCACGACACAAAATAGGGATTACAACTTAATTCTGTATACTTTCGTGTGGTAGTTGCATATTCAGCTTTTAACAAAATTACAGTAGAATTAAAATTTACATACGCAATGCTGCACAATAGGTAATGCAAGCAATGTAGGACAATAAAAAAACAAACAAACAAAAAACAATAAAGACTGTTAAAGTCTTGTTGTTTCATAATCTTCTGAAGATAGTACAACAACAATACCAAAGATACATAATTGAATTGTCATCGCTTAGCTTGAACTCAGATTAGTGTTCAAGCTATTCAGCAGTGGAGAAAATGCAATTATCGGGTGGTAAACATGTTAGGACATGTTATTTATCATCTTTCTTGTTTCAGGTATAATCTGCAGACCGGTAAGAAATTTGTTGATTTGCCTTTAAATTACTTTGTTTGTTCTCATTATTTTACTAACTTATGTTTCAGTTTTGAAAAAAAAAACTGTTTGGTTCACAGTTCTTTCCACTTCATGCGTTAACAGGTTAGGATTTTCTATGCTAATTCATTTAATCTTATCTCATATTTGTTTTCTTTTTGACAGGTATACTCCCAGCAGTATAATGCCTGGTGGGAGAACTAAATTTAACCCAGAGTGGTTGAAAAGTGGACATGGATGTAGGCTTTCTGACTGGTGTCAGCCTAGCAAGTCCTCAGTGTTCTCAGCTTACTGCTCGTTGTGCCATTCGGAAGTGAGGTGTGACAATCAGGGTGTGAAACAACTGACACAACATGCCCAAAACAAAGGGCACCTGAAGCGTGCGAAGGAACTGCTGGGTGGGTCACAGACGTTGCTGACATTCGTTCAACCATCAACTTCATCTGCTTCAGCATCAGGGTCAGCTTCTACAGATGAGCCAAGTCGTGCAGCTTTAGTCTGTATGTCCAAAAAAGACGCTATTACAAAAGCAGAACTTCTATGGACATTGAAAGTTGTTTGTTCGAATCTGAGCTACTCTTCCTGTGACGGTTTGAAGGATCTTCTGCAGGCAATGTTTCCTGGTGTTATCCCGGATGGTTTCTCAATGAGCTCATCGAAAGTTTCATATCTCATTAGCGAAGCCACAGGTCCTTATTTTCAGGACATGATAGTCACTGATGTTAAGAATTCAGCTTCTGGCTTCAGCCTCATGTATGATGAAACCACCAATAAACAGAACTTGAAGCAACTAGAAATCCGTGTACGGTATTGGTCTGATGCCGAGGAACAGATATTAGTATTTCACCTCAAAACTTACCTCATGGGTCATGCAACTGGAGAAGATTTGTCCAGGAAAATAATCTCTGCCTTGGATGAATCGAAACTGCAGCTTCAGGATATTATCATGCTCGGCAGTGATGGGCCTAATGTGAGCACCACTGTGTGGAGACAGATTGACAAAGCCATTCTCGACAACAGGGGCCCTGGTCTCCTTGATGTAGGGACATGTACTCTCCATACAGTACACAATGCTTTTGCCAAAGGACTTGCAGAGTACTGTGGAAACCTAACTGAGCTTGCAGTGGACATTTTCTACTGGTTCAAAGGCTCTGCTGCTAGATCTGTTGATTTTCAAGACATTCAGCATAAATTGGGTGCTGTTCCAAAAAAGCCTTTGAAGCATGTCGAGTGCAGGTGGTTGACACTGGGACCTGCAGTGGAGCGGCTGATAGAGATCTGGGAATCTCTCAAAGAGTATTTCTTGGTATTTCTTCCAAAGCAGCAGCCAAAGGACATGTTTAAACCCAGGTACAAAAGAATCAAAACAGAACTACAGCGACCGGAAATAAAAGCTCAACTGCATTTCCTGAAGTTCTTGGCAGCAACATTTGCAGAGTTCCTCACCTTCTTCCAGTCAGAGCAACCACTTGTGCACATTCTATATGACAAACTCCATGACCTGCTCAAAAAACTGATCAGAAGAATTATGAAGACTCCTTCAGTTGATGCTGTGAAAGACATCTCAAACCTTGATGTTTCCATTGTTGCAAACCAGCTGGAGAATGAATCCATGGGTGTGGGAGAGGATACCCGACGGTGTATCGCTAAGTTGAAAGTCTCTGAGAGGGAAAGGATGTATCTTGGGATGAGGAAGTGCTACCAGGCAGCCATAGTACACCTACAAAAGAAGCTTCCATTGACAAACAAAATCCTGAAGAATGCCAGATGTCTGCAGCCACAAAACAGGACTGCTGCATGGTCTCTTGAATCAGCCAAGAGCCTGTCCAGACAGCTGAAGAGGAATATTGACAGTGACAGCATTGCAGATGAATGGAAGGTGTACCAAGAGGAAGCCATTCCTACTGACTGGTCCCAGGAAACACAGGAGAATGAAGAAGAAGTCTGCATGAAGAGAGTGGACAGTTACTGGGGAAAAGTGTTGGCTTTAAAAGGCTGTACGGGAAACTGTAAATTCCCCCAAGTGAGACAAATGATAAGGATTGTCCTTGCACTGTCTCACGGAAACAGTGACGTGGAACGCGCGTTCTCAATCAGTGGGAAAAGTGTCACCAAGGAGAGAGTTAGTCTGAGCGAGGCATCAATCAATGGTCTCCGTGCAACAATGGATGGCATGAGATTGTATGGTGACCGGCCCGAAATGGTCCCAGTCACAAAGGGACTCCTCTCGTTAGGACGTTCTGCTCACATGCACTATATGCAGAGACTTGAAGAAGAACGAAAAGCCAAGGAAGATGAACAGAAAGCCAGGGAGAAAACCAGGCAAGAGAAAGAAGAAAGAGAGAGAACAGCTAAGATTGCTGTAGAGAAGGCAGCGGAGCTGTCTCGTAAGAGCGAGGACTTGAAGAAAACAGAGAAATCTCTGGCAGCAAAAGAGTCATCTCAGCAGATGTCACTGACTGTTAGAAACAGTCTGCTTGATCAAGCAAATAAAAAGCTTAAGGTGGCGCTTAAGAAAGGTGACATGACTGAAATTGCAGTAGCTCAGGCCATGCTTGAGTCTGCTCAGAAAAAGATTCAAGAGACACAGACTCGTATGGTGGAAACCAGGGAGGCGCAGAGAAAAGTGGAGAAGAAAAAGCAGACTTTGATAGAGTCCATGGTGGCTGCCAAAAAGAAGAAGTCATAGTTTTTGTTGTCGATGTTAAGACGGGTGGGCCCAAGTTAATTGGGGGTGTGTCCATGCCCATACATGTACATGTATTTGCATAAATCTTGCAGCAATAAAGCTACCGATGTTGTTCCAATGCTGAAATCTGTGCTATTACTTCCTAGTTTTTTCCTATTAAACTCCTATTTTTTGTGATCAGAATTCCTATTTTTCCTATTATTTTGTCAATCAAAGTGGCTGGGACCCCTGCAAATGTCATCATGCCAGCTGGCTGGGTGTGGGTCTCTCTCTCACCAGCCATGGCATCTCAGCAAAGGACTTCTGCGACTCATTGGGACTGACACTATCTGTCAATTTTCCGACCCGGATCTCAGTCAACGGAGCATCTCCTCTTCTAGACTCGGTTATGACTAACTTCGTTGCTCTTCTTCTTCTGCTCCAATCGGTTCATCTGATCATTTGCTTGTAAAAATGGACATTTCTCTGGCCATTCTCAGAGAGCCTCCTCAGCGTTGACAAGTCTGGCATTTCACTCAGGCCGACTGGCACGGTCTTCAATCAGCCATAAAACATCTGGACTGGTCTCCTATCTCTACTTCCTCTGACGTCAACTCATCCTGGGAATTCTTCCAAAGTAAACTGCTCTCTCTCACACACAGATTTATCCCATCTCCTCTTCAGTTGTCATTCCCTTCCTCTCATCCATGGTACACTGAATCTTGTGGTGAGGCAGTTCCCCTGAAACAACTTTCCTTCACCTCATGGAAGGCTAATCCAACTGAAGGCAATCTCAGTTCCTTCTACAAAGCTCGGAACAAGTGTGTGTCTACCCTCAGGAGAGTAGGAAACAATATCTCTCTAATCTCAAGACTGAACTCTCAAACCTGTCTCCCTCCTCCAAATCCTGGTGGCGTCTGGTCAAATCTGTTTCTCGTGTTTGTTCCCCCTCCATTCCCTTCCTTACCTCAAACGGCGACACAGCTGACTCCTCTGTGTTTGCCTCAAAATCTTGTGTCCCAAACCCATCGCTCTCTGTACCTATTACGGCCTGCAGCACACCAAACCAAGCATGTGAGCAAACAGGCTTTATTTATGGGTTGTAACAATCAGAAATATATTCATATTCATAAAGATGGAGGAAACAAACAAAGAAGGAAGAAGAAAAGGGAAAACCCGATTAGGCCAGCACGAGGGTGAAGGATTAGGCAACCATGAAGCTGGAGGTTGCTGCTCGTGTAAAGCGCTGGGCCGACCTGATGGAACCACTTGGAATCCGGCCAGTCTCATTGGAGGACCTGCAGTCCAATGATCCGGAAGATGTCAGAAGAGAGGAGACCCAGACGCTGAGTAGGTGGTTGGCACCCGTATCCTCCAGTATCAAGCTCAAGGCAAGTTTGGGGATCCGAACTTGAGGAGCCGCAACAAGAGTTCGAGCAAATATAGCATTCAATTCAGCATTCCCCCCCCCCCCCCCTCCCCAGTAGCCCACAATCTCGACCTCACAGTCGTCCCTAATTCGGGCCCAACCTTAGGCCCTGTTGGAGCTATTGTTGTTGCTTCAAAGTTTGAATAAATCCAATGTCCAAATAATTTACTCGATTATTCAGATTTATTGTCCCCCGTCGCACAGCGGAGCGAAAGGGGGACTATGGTTTTCCCCTCCGTCCGTGTGTCCGTCCGTCCGTCCGTCCGTCCGTGCGTGCGTGCGTGCGTAAGCGAAGGACCGCATTCGAATTTGGTGTGTGGGTGCAACCCACGTCAAAATCCAAGATGGCCGCCGCCATGTATGTCTGATGCCCTGTATGTCTGAACCTTGTGAGCTGAATATCTTGAAAAATAAGCGAAGTACCAACTTCTAATCTGGTGTGTGGGTGTATCTAGGCACAAGGAAGAAAGCTATTGAAAATTGGGTCGACACGTCAAAATCCAAGATGGCCGCCGCCATGTATGTCTGAACCTTGTGAGCTGAATATCTTGAAAAATAAGCGAAGTACCAACTTCTAATCTGGTGTGTGGGTGTATCTCGGCATAAGGAAGAACGCTATTGAAAATTGGGTCGCCACGTCAAAATCCAAGATGGCCGCCTCCATGTATGTCTGAACATTGTGAGCGAAATATCATATCATAGCATGTTTTCTGCGTCTTCCACTTTGTCAACTCACATCACTTCCGCTATGGGGGATCGAGGCGTAACGCTTGTTATTTGGGCAGACTCAGGAATATCAAGTAAATACGTTCATATAACAGCATGCACTTGCTTCAGAGATACAACGAAAAGTACACAGCACAAACGTGTTCAGTGAATCTGCTCCAGAGGCAGATTCAACGCGATGATTTTATAGGATTCACAATCAGACTGAATAATGAGGTGTCCGTTCAATGGCGCCACTACTGTATCTGGTTATTGTCTCACCGTAAGCCAAGGAAGAACAAGCAAGGAGATAAGAATATGGTTTGGTGATGCAGGAATTTGCCTGCGTCTGATAAATGTATTCGGTCACATCTTTCAAAGATGTAGTATTTCCATCCAAACCTTGTTCTCCTTTCAGCCCATTATTCGGCGAATTCATAGTGTAAGGTGAATACTTCACCATCATTGAATATATGCACGTTTAGAGAATTATAATAAGAGTTCTGATGATTGAAGCATCATTCTGGAAGATGTCATTATGTTTTAAGTATTAATTTGGGATTCAGCAGGAGATAACTCTCCGACACTGTACAAAGAGAAAGAGAGTCATCTTGATGGCTGGAAGCGACCTTCCACAGCCCCAATGTAAGCCCCAGTGCAGGCCCCACAGTAGGCCCCAATGTCGGCCCCATAGTAGGCCCCAAGGCAGGTCCCACAGTAGGCCCCAATGCAGACCCTAATATAGCCCGCAAGGTAGAAATACGGCAGCAAGTTCTATCAAACACCATCTTCAGGTAGAGATGCCGCAGCAAGAGTTTGATCCAGCACAAACTTCAGGGAGAGATACTGCTGCTTGAAACTCGTCAACATGCAAAAGGCACTCAGTAATGAGCCCTCTTCAAAATGGCCACCCTCTCTCTTCAGCATAAACTTCCTGGCTCTTTTCCTGGCCCCACGGCCAATCATAGGCTTTATAACCGTGGGCTGAACCTCTTGGCCTAATTGGGGGGGTGGGGGGGAGCGGAATTGGAAGAAGCAGCATCAGAGAGAAAAGAAAAGTCAGACCGTAACACCTCCCCCCCTTAAAGAAGAAAACTTTATACCCCAAACAAAGTTTTATTTTACAAAGGCAGGTGCACACCTTTACAAAGGCAGGTTAGTCTCAACACAGCATAAAATGGTGCAGTAACCAAACAGCCATGTCTCGTTGTGACATTTGCAGGCATCAGGGCTAATTCGCATGTACATCACAGTCACTTAAGCTCGAGAGAGAGAGCATCTGCAATGACTTTATCTCTACTCGAAATATGTGCAATTTTCAATGGGTGCGATTGTACCAAAATCCCCTATCGGAAAAGGCGTTGATTCGTCATTTTGAACTTCTCCAGAAAAACTGTATTGTGGTCAGTGTGGAATTGTGGTCAGTATAATAATAATAATAAATCTTTATTGTCCCATATTCAGGGAAATTATTCTTTGGTGACATCGTAAGTTGACCATCATTAAAACATAAAACACAAAGGGAATAAGAAAACAATATAAAAAGATATAAAATATAAAATGAATATAAAATATGGAAGATTGACTAAACAGCAAAATAGCTAGGAATTTGAATTTAGCATTTGAATTGCACATGGTACAAATGACTTTTTGAAAATGTTCCTCTTCATCCTCCTTACACGAAAGCGTCTCCCTGATGGCAGTTTTTCAAAAAGTCCGTTCAAGAAATGACTTTCATCGGTACACTTCATTTCATTTTCATTGGACTCCAGACTGGTTGAAGGCCCACCTACAGCTTTAAATGCCAGTGTAATGACCTTTCTCAATGGTGACTTATTCCGCACATTTGGACTTCCGTTTCCGGTTTTGCTGGCGAGGGTTCGTTTATTCTCAGCTCTCCATGCTATCCATCGAAATCGAAGTTAAGTAATTGTTCCCATTTGTATTTTCGTAATAACTATTTATTTTATGGTGTATATATTGTCTCCCGACGAAGATTTTCGGTGCAAATCTTTCATACCTGTATTGAAAATCGTGTTAATTCGGGTCGTGTTTTGAGGCCTTGTAGTTGTACAGTGAACACTGTACAACCTTGAGGCTTTGTTTTTCTCTCAGCGGTCCGTGTTTTTGTGATCCAATAACTTTCGTTCTCTGTTTTCCCAATCTTTTCACCCCATAGCCCTCTTCCTTGTGTAAATCACAACTCAAAAAAATCCAAAAAAAAAAAACATTTCCTTCTCTGTTCTCATTCGTTTATTCATTCTTATTCGTTCGTTCGTTCGTTCTTCGACCACGTGTTTCTCCCCCATTTCCCCAGATAGATTGTCAAATTTCAACTCGTTATTTTATCGTCCATGCATTATTGTTTTGATTATAGTTACTTTTGGTTTGAATTTCCTGTAACTTGTAATTATTTAATCGTGTTCTGCTCCTCGTGTGCGGCCTTGTAGTTGTACCCCCGTCGGTGTTTGTTATCTTAATCGTGTTTTGCTTGGCTCTTAGTTTTTTCCCTTCTACCCCGAACATAATACTCTGTCTAACGTTCTAAATCCCCACCTCCCTCCCCCCCCCCCCCCACCCCCAAAAACCAAACAAACAAAAAAAAAACCAAAAACATTTATTTTCCTTTCTCCACGTGTACTGTTGACTCATCCTGTATTTTCTGTCCAGGTGTGCTGTTCGCCCCGCCCCCATTAACTCCTTGCCATCCACCGTTTGCCCTTCACGTGACTCGTGGTGGTCCCTCTCGGCTCTCCCCCCGTTGGTATTTTTGTGCACATAAGATTGTTCACGGTTCTGTTTAAATATTATTTAAAAAATGTATAACCTTTCCCCTTCAGTGTTTTACTCAGTGGTATTTTACAACACGCTGTTTTTCTTCCTATTTAAAAGGCTTTTCTCAATTTCCTCTCCAACTCATTCCACCTCAATAAAAAGAAATTCAATATCTTATACGTCTCCCTCACTACATGGTCTAAATTCACATTCATTCCATCCCTCCTCCATCATTCTGAACCGGATTGCTAACTTGAAAATCACAACAAACCCAATTTGTTTTCAATGTTCGTCTTTCATTAATCATCCACTTTCTAAACTCCCCTCTTGCCCCTCCCATCCAAATCCCTCCCCTTGCACCTACACTCCTAAACTCCCCCCTTGCCCTGCCACTCCTAAACTCCCCCCTCACTCCTCCCCTTCAAAACTCCCCCCCAACCCCTCCCATTCAAATCTCCCCCCATACCATTCCTCTCCAATTCTCCCTCCTCCCCCCTCCTCCTCAAAGCTGCCTCCTCCCCACTTCGTCTCCCTTCTATCTCATACCTCCACCCCCCCCAACCTTCTTCTTTCCTCTGCCCCCCCTCAAACAACCCCTCTCTGTGCCTCATCCCTTCACCTTCAAACCTTTCATCCTCCTCATCCTTCCCTTTCTTGGAACTCTTCTGCAATCGCTGACACACTAACAACTGCTCTCCCTACCTCCCCCTCTCATCCTTCATCTTACCCTACTCCTCCCCTCCCCTGTCCTGTACCCGATGCTCCCCCTCTCTCTTCATTAACGGTATGGACCTCAAACATCCGGGGCCTTCGCTCAAACCTGACTGATCTCTCCATACAGGTTGCTTCTGACAATCCAGACTTGATCTGCTTAACAGAGACTTTCCTCCTTCAAGATGTCTCTGATTCCTTAATATCTCTTCCTGGTTACTCCCTCCTCCGGTATGATAGACCTGAGCCTCGGCCTGGTGGTGGGGTGGCTATCTTTATCAAAAACTCTCTTCCTCACTCTCCTTGCACTGCCCTCTCTCCTCCTCACCCCCAGGAGTACCTCTGGCTACGGCTTCCTCTCCGCTCCCACCTTTTGTTCATATGTGTTCTGTACCGTCCCCCCCAAACAGTGATGACTCCATCTACATTTCACTGTCTGACAACATGGACCAACTTCTATCCACTCATCCCAACTCTCTCTTCCTCATATGTGGTGACTTCAATTGTCATCTTGCCACCTGGTTGGGTGTGGGTTCCTCTCTCACCAGTCATGGCACCTCAGCAAAGGACTTCTGTGACTCACTGGGATTGACACAATCTGTCAATTTCCCGACCCGGATCTCAGCCAATGGAGTATCTTCTCTTCTAGACTTGGTTATGACTAACTTCCCTGCTAATGTCTGCTGCTCTTCTTCTGCTCCAATCGGTTCTTCTGATCATGTGCTTGTCAAAGTGGACATCTCTCTGGCCATTCTCAGAGAGCCTCCTCAGCGTCGCCGAGTCTGGCATTTCACTCAGGCCGACTGGGACGGTCTTCAAGCAGCCATCAATCGTCTGGATTGGTCTCCCATCTCCACTGCCTCTGACATCAATTCTTCCTGGGAATTCTTCCAAAGCAAACTGATCTCTCTCATGCACAGATTTATCCCATCTCGCCTTCAGTTGTCTTACCCTTCCTCCCGTCCATGGTACACTGAATCTTGTGGTGAGGCAGTTGCCCTGAAACAACTTGCCTTTGCCTCTTGGAAGGCTAATCCAACTGAAGGAAATCTCAGTTCCTTCCACCAAGCTCGGAACAAGTGTGTGTCTACCCTCAGGAGTGCCAGGAAGCACTATCTCTCCTCACTCAAGAATGAACTCTCAAACCTGTCTCCTTCCTCCAAATCCTGGTGGCGTCTGGTCAAATCCGTTTCTGGTGTTTGTTCCCCCTCCATCCCCTCCCTTACCTCAAATGGCCACACAGTTGACATCGCACGTGACAAAGCCGAATGCCTCAACTCTGTGTTTGCCTCAAAATCCTTAGTCCCAAACCCATCTCTCTCTGTTCCCACCTTTCCCAGTCGAACCAAACTGCTCCTGGACTCTGTGACCTTCTCTCCTGACAAGGTGGAGGAGTTTTTGTCAAACCTCGACTCTGATTCTGCAACTGGACCAGATGGCATCAGCCCACGGGTCCTAAAATCCTGCTCTGCCGCTCTATCTCACCCTCTCTCTGTTCTTTTCACCCTATCCTTTGCTCAAGGTCATCTGCCAGCATCCTGGAAATCAGCAAACATTACCACTTTACACAAAAAAGGTGCAAAAACAGATCCTTGCAACTACAGACCAATCAGCCTGCTCCCAATTATCAGCAAAGTCATGGAATCCATCATTGCTTCGGATATGAAATCTTTCCTCTTCTCCAATGGCTTGATCTCTGATCATCAATTTGGTTTCAGACCAGGTCACTCTACTCTGGACATGCTGCTTCTGCTGTCTCAACAATGGATGGAGGTCCTCAATGCCAAACAGGAAATCAGAGCTGTCTCCCTTGACATATCACGTGCCTTCGATACGGTCTGGCACCCAGCTCTGCTCACCAAACTCTCCTCCTATGGTATCCATGGAAATCTCCATGCATGGCTTGCGGACTTCCGCTCTGGTCGTAGTCAACGTGTGGCCCTGAATGGATTTCTCTCATCTCCCCTTCCCGTTCAGGCTGGAGTTCCCCAAGGCAGTGTGCTGGGCCCTGTGCTTTTTCTGGTCTTTATCAATGATCTCTCCGACTCTCTGGAAAATCCTCTGTATCTCTTTGCTGATGACTCCACTCTCTGCCGCTCCATTCCTCTTCCCTCAGATCGGCAGTCTGCAGCCTCCTCACTCTCTGAAGACCTGGACAAAATCACAGACTGGTCAAACATGTGGAACATGTCTTTCAATCCTGACAAATCTCACACTCTTACTATGTCTCTCCGAAAAGATCGACTGGACAACCCTCCCATCTACTTTCTCAACAATCCTCTCCAAGAAGTTCTGTCGCTCAAGCTTTTGGGTCTCACCATCTGCCATGATCTTTCTTGGGAAAACCACATTTCCAAGCTGGCCTCCAAAGCCAGTCGCCGACTGGGCATCCTCCGTCGTGCGAAGTCCTTCCTAGGCACACCTGAGCTCCTCACCACATACAAGGCTTTCATCCGCAGCTCAATGGAATACTGTTCTCCCCTATGGGCTGGTGCTCCTGCCTCACACCTGGCTCGGCTTCACGCTGTTGAATCCAAAGCTTTCAGAATCATTGGAATCTCCCGCGATGAAGCTATCTCTGATGGCCTTTCACTCACTCACCGCAGGCAGGTAGGTGGTCTTTCTGTCTTCTACCGACTCCTCTCCGGCCTTGCTCCCCCAGCTCTCTCTGTGCTCTGTCCCCCAAATATTCCTACAGGTCGCACAAGATCTGCCAGCCACCCTCTGATGGTTAAACTGCCGAAATCTCGGCTCTCTGCTCACCTTCACTCTTTCATTCCTCTTTTCTCCCGCCTCTGGAACAAACTCCCACACTCACTTCAATCACACTCCTCCCTCCAGGTCTTCAAAACAGCTGTTCACCACCATCTCTTATCTTCCCCCATCCAAAACCTTGATCTTTCCTACCCCCACTAATTCACCCCAGATCCACCTTGTTTGAAATTCCAACTTCTTTCCTGGAAGTCTTGGCAGTGTCCATATGTTTTATACCTCTCCCACCCCCCCCCCCCTTCCCATGCCTCCCCCCCAAAGCCCTCTCCCTCCCACAGTTCTCTCGATGTCTCCATGTCTCTAGGTCCCTGCTCTCAAATGTTGTGTTTGTGTCCTTCCCCCTCTCTCCCCATCTTGTCTACCGCTCCCGATGTTATTTGTTTTGTGTGTCTGTTTGTCTTTCTGTGTGATTAATGTTCGCTCTTTCACGAGCCTCGATCTTGTATACAAAAAAAATAAAAAAATAAAAAATTAAGATAACTGCACCAGGAAATCAAATTAAATGACTAAACACTGATCAGTAAGGAATTTGTCAACATCCGCATCACACGTGAGCCAACACCAAATGAATTCAACTTCCTGAGAAGATACAATCTTTGCATCGATTTATTGTACACAGCATCAGTATTTTCATCAAAAGTTAACTAATCAATAAAGGTGCCCAGTTATTTATATTTGTTAGCAATTTCCACCTTATCACCATTTACGGTTACAGGCTCATGATTGTGACCTTTCCGAAAGTCAAAAATCATCTCTTTTGTTTTACACACATTCAGAGTAAGACAAAAGTCCCCACACCACTTATTCAATATCTCAATCTCACCGAGGTAAAGATACAAAGGATGATTGATCAGAAAGACAGCCAACAATGGCGATATCGTCTGCATACTTAAGAAAGTTACAAACTTCTTTAAGAGCCACGCATCCATTGGTGTACAAACTAAACAGTAGAGGTGACAATACACAGCCTTGTGGAGCACCAGTATTCAAGATTGATAACTTTGATAAGCTACCATTCACCCTCACCTGCTGAGGACGGTCTCGTAAAAAACTTTCCACCCAAAGTATGATATGGGGGTTCAGGCACAGGTCACTCAACACTTTCAGAAGGGTAAATGGTTGCATAGTGTTAAAGGCTGACGATAAATCAACAAATAACACAAGGACATGGCTTCCATTCTGGTCAAGGTGACTTGTGATTAGATGAAGTAAACTGAGCCAGGTATCTTCAACACCTCGTCTTGCTTTGTGTGCAAATTGTAAAGGATCCAGTTTAGGAGTTGCATCTGATGTTATAAACTTCACCATCAATTTCTCTATACATTTACACAAGATGGAGGTAGGGGCAACAGGTCTATAATCATTGAGCTGCCTTGGGTGGACCTTTTTTGGCACAGGAATAATGATGGACTTTTTCCAACAAATAGCAACAGTATGAGTAGCGAAAAGTAACTGAAACAATCTAGTAAAAATATTACCAAGTTCTAAACAGAACTCTTTCAGAATACAAGACTTAATGCCATCTGGACCACAAGCCTTCCTTTTACTCAACGCCCTAAAACACCTCACGGCATCAGGGTCTCAAATTACAGGTATGGGACACGCTCGTGTATCTAGATCCTCACAGAGAGCTTCACATTTTACTCGGTTTTCTGGAACATCAAATCTCACGTAAAAGTCACTCAATTCATCCACAAATTTGGAATCTGGAATATTAGTGGGCAATGTACCATCCTTGAGCCTCTCATTCATTCCCATCATATGCCTGAGTCCCCTCCAAGCGTTACGAGCATCACCATCGTGTTGTTCTTCAATCTTATCCTTGTACGACCGTTTACACTTGCCGATGACAGAGCACAATTCTTTCTTCGCCACCCTGAGGGCAGAGTCATCCTTCTTCAGGAATGTACGCTTCTTCATCAAAGTGTTCTTCACTTCAGCGGTAACCCAAGGTTTGTTATTGGGAAACATGTGAATGGTTCTCTCTGTGGTCACGAGGTCCTCACAGAACTTTACATAAACTGTGATCGTCTCAGTAAATTAATCAGGAGTCGAAAGGGTCGCACACACAAACCGCCATCTTTGGCCTTGCCCGATGACGCGACTCTATCGGCCCTGATCATCTTGAATCCATCGAAGGACATGTCACACCCTTCACCAAGCCATGTCTCGGTGAAACACACAACAGATGAGGTCCGATAGTACCAGTCGAACCTCAGGAGGGCATCCAGTTCATCAGTTTTGTTCTTTATCGAGCAAGAGTTCATCAAAGTCAAAACAGGAAGCGGTACCTTGTGGTGTCTGCGTTTAAGCCAATGATGAAAACCTCCACGAGAACCTCGTTTTTTCTTTTCCTTAATTCTGAAAACACCATTCAATGCCAAGTTCACAACTCTCTGCGTAGCCCCACCAACACCATTGAAACGCAGGTTCAGCAAGGCCTCACCAGTATACGTGATGACGCCATCTTGGAAAGAACGTCCGTGAAGTGAAGAACAGATACCAGCCAACGTGTAGTAGCAGTAAAACCCAAAGCCATTTCAACAGCTGCGGAGGCCGTGAATCTCCATCTTCCATTTACCAACAAAAATGCACTCATGGAAAGCAAAGTGGCGACGAAACAACAGAAGAGTAAACGGTGTCACGCGGGTCAGCTCCAGTGCAGCGTCCCTAAATACAGCGACATCTCTTGAGCCATTGGTTACATATATTTCAAAATGTTGAAGAGCCAAAATCAGACTCAAGGCCTCTTTCTCAATAGTAGAATAAGCATTTTGATGTTTGTTCAACTTTTTGGAGAAGTAACTTACTAGCTTTTCAATGCCAGACTCATCATCCTGAAAGAGTACCACTCTTACACCAACATATATTTTAAAAAGTCCGCTCGCAGCCTCGATGCGACTCACGGCTGTATCTCTCATGGCAGTCTACTCTCATTCCAATCTCCTCCTCTCTTCTCTTCCGGTTTCTTTGCCGCATTTTCCTTTTTCCTTCACAAACATTTATTTTTACCTCATACTAAAGCCATCTCCATTTCACACAAAAATCTGAACAACAATATTACCTGAAACTAAAAAATATCCTAGACGAATCCGTAACACTTGGCCTTGATGAGGACTACATCTATCTATAATTCCAGTAATCTCTGTGTGTCTGTGTGTGTGTGTGTGTGTGTGTGTGTGTGTGTGTGTGTGTGTGTGTGTGTGTGTGTGTGTGTGTGTTTGTCTGTGACCGCTGTTTCTCGACAACTACCGGTCCGATATACTTGAAACTTTCCAGGTATATTGCTGGGGACCTGAGGATGTGCCTTTTCAAGGTTTCATATTAATCGGAGAAGTAGTTACCGAGCTATGGCGATTTAGCCGTTCGCCGTTCGCTTTGGCTTTGCGAATGGACCAAACCATTTCATGTAAATAGAGGGGGGGGGGGGGGGGGTTCTGTGGTCGTTACTGCCACGTGGTTTCAAAGTTTTTTTTTGTTGTTGTTTGCACGCATGTTTTTTTGCACCCACGTACGGGCACGCCCTAGTTAATAATAATAATAATAATAATACATTTATTTTATATAGCGCTTTTCAAGAAGCCCAAAGACGCTTTGACAGAGTACAAAAAACAAGTGCAAAAAGACAAATAAATAGGTAAATAATCAAAGCAAAAGGAAGGAGAAGAGATAGTCGGGGGTTAAATGCTGTGTGTTAAATGTTAAATGCAGTGTTGAACAGGTAGGTCTTGAGTGATGTTTTGAATGTGGTGAGTGAGGAGGAGTCTCTGATGGTGTGAGGTAGTGAGTTCCAGAGGGTGGGAGCAGCGATGGAGAAGGCCCTGTCCCCCCAGGATCAGAATTTGGCCTGGATGAGGACGGGGGGGGGTGGGGGGGGGGGGTCAGGAAGTTGGCGCCAGCAGAGCGGAGGTTGCGGGTGGGAGTGTGTCTGGAGAGGAGGTCAGTCAGGTAGGATGGGGCCAGGTTATGGAGGGCTTTGTAGGTCAAGAGGAGGATTTTGTACTGGATTCTCTGGGGGATGGGGAGCCAGTGAAGCTTATAAAGGACGGGGGTGATGTGGTCACGGGTCCGCGAATGGGTGAGTAGACGGGCAGTGGAGTTCTGAATGTATTGGAGTTTATTGATGATTATTGAGGGTGAACCATAGAGGAAGCTGTTGCAGTAGTCCAGACGGGAGGTGATGAAGGCATGGATGAGGGTTTCTGCAGCCGTGGAGGAGAGGGATGGACGGAGACGGGCGGTGTTTTTCAGGTGAAAGAAGGCTGTCTTTGTGATTTGTTTAGTGTATTTGTCGAAGGAGAGGGTTTGATCAAAGATGATGCCAAGATTCCGGATGTGAGGGGAGGTGGATACTGGGAAACCGTCAATGTTGAGGGCGAAGTTATGGGTGGATTTGGTGAGCGTTTTTGGGTCAATGATGATTATTTCACATTTATCATAGTTAAGTTTGAGGAAGTTGATTTGAAGCCAGGATTTTATTTCAGTGATGCAGTTTGTCAGGATAGAGTGGGTGGCGGTGGAGATTGACTTGGTGGAGATGAAAAGCTGGATGTCATCGGCGAAGCAGTGGAATTGGAGACCATGACGGCGGATTAAGTGACCAAGGGGGGACAGGTACAGGATGAAGAGGAGGGGGCCGAGAACTGAACCTTGGGGGACACCTTGGGGGAGGGGAGCAGTGGGGGATTTGCAGTTATTGATGGAGATGAACTGGCGTCTATCAGAGAGGTAAGATTTGATCCAAGAGAGGGCAGTGCCGGTAATGTTAAAGGTGGTTTCAAGTCGGGTGAGGAGGATGGTGTGATTGATGGTGTCAATGGCGGCGTTGAGGTTGCCGGCGTCGGAGGAGTGGAGAAGGTCGTTGGTGATTTTGAGGAGAGCAGTTTCAGTACTGTGGTTGGAGCGGAATCCGGATTGGAATGTTTCATACAGGTTATTGGCAGAGAGGTGATGTTTGAGTTGAGTGGCTACAGCGCGTTCCAAAACTTTTGACATTAAGGGTAGGTTGGAGATGGGTCTGAAGTTGTTTAGGGTGTCAGGGATTAGTCCAGGTTTTTTCAGAATGGGGGTAACAGCAGCAATTTTGAGGGATGGTGGGACGATGCCTGTAGACAGGGAGGAGTTTATTGTTGCCGTGATAAGTGGAGAGAGAGCAGGAAGGGAGGCCTTGACAAAGCTGGAGGGGATGGGGTCCAGAGTGCAGGTGGCAGTTTTAATTCCTATGAGGAGTTCAGAGAGGTCAGTTGGGGAGACTGGGGAGAATTGAGACAGGGGTTGGCAGGATAAGGGGGGCAGGTGGTTTGAGGGGGAGCAGGTGCGGTGGTGGTTAAGCTGTTGTAGATGTTGTCAATTTTGCTTTGGAAGAATGAAAGGAAGGAGATGCAGTTGTCTACTGTGAATGACTGGGTGGTGGTGTCCAGGGGGCTGAGGAGTTTGTTTATTGTAGAGAAGAGTGTTTTTGGGTTTCCGGAGCCAGAGTGGATAATTTGAGAGTAGTAGGCGGAGTGGGCGTGGGAGAGGGCATCTTTGTAGTGCTGCAGGTGGTCCTTGTCGGCTTGGGAGTGAATTGTGAGACCTGTTTTATTGCGGAGTCTTTCAAGTTGGCGAGCACGAGTTTTCATCAGGCGGAGTTCAGGGGTAAACCAGGGAGCAGAATGGGTGAAAGAAACTGTTTTGGTTTTTATAGGCGCAAGCTGGTCGAGGCAGAAGGAGAGAGTGTGGTTGTCGTAGTCAGTGAGGTCAGAAGGGGTGTGGAGGTCAACGTAGGGAGAAGTGGACATTTTTTCAAAGAGGGTGGATGAGAATGAGGTAGGTGAAAGAGAGTTTAGCTTACGGAAGTTGATAATGCGATAATGCCTTGGTGCTGGGGTGGGGATGTTGATGGTCATAGTGATGGCTAAGTGGTCAGAGAGGGTGTGGTCGGAGCTAGAGAGATGGTGCAAAATTAGTCCGGTAGAGCAGACAAGGTCGAGAATGTGACCACGGTTATGGGTAGGAAAGTTGACATGTTGAGTGAGGTTAAAGCAGGTGAGTAAATCAGTGAAGTCAGTGGAGTCCATGTGGATATTGAAATCACTGAGGAGGAGGATTGAGGGGGAGAAGGAACAGAGCTGGGTCAGAAAGTAAGAGAAGTCAGACAGGAATGATGGGTGTGGTTTGGGAGGGCGGTTGACGACTGCCATGACTGACTGTGTGTGACCAGAGAGTTTAAAAGCCAGGTGTTCAAATGATGGAGCAGATGAGATGGAGATGAGGCTGGTCTTGATATCCTGTCGGTGAATTACGGCAATTCCACCACCTCGGCCCTCCGAGCATTGTTTATTGATGTATGAATATCCATTGGGTGTAGTGAGGTTGAGTGAGAAGTAGTCCAGAGGTTGTTGCCAGGTTTCAGTGAGACAGAGAAAGTCCAGTTTATTGTCCAGAATGTAGTCGTTCAGGATGTGGCTTTTGTTGTTGAGGGACCGGGTATTGAACAGAGTGAGCTTCATGTTGCTTTGTACGGTGGGGATGAACTCGGGTGATTTTGCCAGGGTTTGCAGACAGGAGGCGCGATCGTGTGCGTTGCTGTGATGACGTAGTCGATGAGTGGGAGTGCGCTGAGCTGACCAGAGTACGGGAATGGAGTGACCTGTTTGTAAGTAAACAAACTTGCGACCGGAGCCTCTATGAATGTATCTGGGTCGTCGCAGGAGTCCGTGGTATTTGATTGCAGATGCATGATGGGGTGGAGTGAGTGTTGAGCAGAAGAAGCCTTGCGGCGGAGTACCTTAGAGCCATGCCAGGCAGGAGCGAAGGGGACGAGGACGAGGCCTAGGCCGAGGAGGACGAGCAGGCCTTGCCAGTGCGGGACGTGCAGGACGTGAAGGGCAAGGACGTGCAGGCCGGGCTCAACGACCGCAGCGGCAAACCAAGACAGCAAAGGCCGCAGCGGCAAACGACCGCAGCCGCAAACGAAGACAGCAAAGGCCGCAGCGGCAAACGACCGCAGCCGCAAACCAAGACAGCAAAGGCCGCAGCGGCAAACGACCGCAGCCGCAAACCAAGACAGCAAAGGCCGCAGCGGCAAACCAGGCGTCTTGCTCACCCCGGCCTCGTGGTGTTCCAGCGGCAAACAGCCCTCGTCCAGGCGCAACCGCAGCCGCAAACAAGACAGCAAAGGGTAGGAGAGGCGTAAGACGCCCCGGGAGCGGCCCTGAGGCAACGGTGGAAGAGCCGGGCAGGCAAAGCCGGGAGCAGAGCCGGGACCGAGCAGAGAGCAGACCCAACGGCCAAAAAGACGCCACGACCACCAGAAAAGCAGACTATATACAATGACCCAGTCGGAGAAGTGGCGAACAAATAACGCCAGCGTCCTCTCGCAGACCGGACCGGAAGTCCAAACTCTTAACATTAGTGCAATAAAACTGCGCCACGGGGTCAAAAAATTGCAACAGAATTGCCGTTTTCACAATGCATTTCCATAAGGTCCTCGTATGAACGTACTAAAGGTCGAGAAAGATCCAGCTGGGGGAAATATGAGGAAATTTGTTTTTTCAAAATGGCCGCCAAAATTGACTAAATTATGGTAAAATGCTATAAAAACAGAAGATTCTGTTGCAAAAATAGATAGCAGTGTGATGTTTTATATGTCAGATCATGTGTCTAGACTTGTACTTTGCTTTATGTATTCACTTATTTAATATGTGTGACTTTGGTTTTTAAAATGGCTGGAATTTCCAAATAGGAAGCAATCGTAAATTGGTCATGATTATAGTCTTTTCAGATTAACTGCAGACAAACATAGTCCGTGCCTGGAGCCTTCTACATAAGTAAATAATTTTACCCAACATGCAAATTCTTAAAATTTCAGGTCGATCGCATGAAAATTGATTATTTTATCTGACGCGGACCTTTGACCTTTTGAAAAAATATATTAATTTGCCTTCTCCATATTCTCATAATAAAGCTTTGGTGAAAATTTGATGACAAAACTCAAATGGTAAAGGTTACAGCCCTGACGCCGACACTGCACACGGACACACACGGGGAGATACGCACGCACGCACGCACGCACACATGCACGCACACGCACACGGACACACACGGACACACACACACACACGGACATACACACACACGGACACACACACACACACACACACACACACGGACATACACACACACGGGACACACACACGAATACACACAAACACACATGAACACACACACACACCCAGCATTCAAAGACATATTTATAGCTATAGGAAGTTACAAGGGGCAGCAATTTGACATCTCTCCCTGAGCGGCATTTTTGTTTCCATACGCCACTGCTCCACTGTACTTGCGATCTGTTTGTAAAATTCCCTCCAGATGATGGACACAGATTGCGCATATTTTTGAATATGATTAACCACCACTTGGTGACAGCTATTCAGGCTGCTTTTGCAAGCCATGGCGTTACAGTAGACAGAGCTCCCTTTTTGTTTTCACGTACCCATTTTTTTATTAGTCCCCTACCGGTGTACACCGGAGGGGACTATAGGTTTGCACTCCGTCCCTCCCTCCGTCTGTCAGTCTGTCCGTCTGTCAGTCCGTCACACAAAGAACAGTTTTCCGGACTTTTTTTTTCTAAACTCTTAATGCTAATGATTTCAAACTTGGTACATGGTTTCCTCATGATAAGTTACAGATCAAGTTCGAACTTCACGACGTTTCGATCATTTTTGACAAAGTTATGGCACTTTGAACTTTGGTAATTTCACCAACAGTTTTCTGGACGACAGACTGCCAGTAGGGGGACATGTATTGCAACGCAATACTCAGAATGCTTGTTGACTAACATTTTTTGTGTGATATACTTTCATTGTATTAATTTAAGAGGTGGTGTCCTGAACATTTTCAGCCATTTAAACCAGAAGCAATCAGCTTGCTATTGCTTGCCAAGCCAGCCGTTCCGTATCACCCATTTCGTTGGAGTGCTTGCTGGGTTGCTTGAGCCGCTTGGCAAGGGCTCTACAAATTAAGTGAGAAATGCCTGTGTACTTAATTAATTAGTCACAAGGCCAGGGAAGTTTGGGTGTGTTATGAGACCCTTTATGAATATGATTAACCACCACTTGGTGAACACTATTCAGGCTGCTTTTGCAAGCCATGGCGTTACAGTAGACAGTGCTCCCTTTTTGTTTTTACGTACCCATTTTTTCATTGACTAACATTTTTGTGCGATATAGTCACTCCCCCCCCCAATCCTCCCCTGCTTCCTCGCTTCACCCTCCTTCCTTTCTCTCTCTCCTCTGTACTCCTCCCCTCCTCGCTCCCACAGCCCGCCTCGCCTCCCTCCCTCCTCTCTCCCCCTTCCCTCTTCCACCCTCCCTTCTTCTCTCATCCCTCCTTTCTTTCTCTCTCTCCCCTCCACCCTCCCTCCTCTCTCTCTCCCCCTCCCACTCCACTCCCCTCCCTCTCCTTCCCACTCCCCTCCCTTCTCCTCACCGTTTACCTCCCTCCCCTCCCATCTCCTCCCTTTCCCCCCCTCTGCTCCCCTTTCCTCCCCCTCCTCGCCCTTTCCCTCCCTCTTCCCCTCTTCCCCTCCCCCTTCTCCCTTCCCCTCTCACTTCCCTATTCCTTTCCCACCCCCCCTTCCCCTACCCCTTTTCCTTCCCCCTTCCACTCCCCCATCTCCTCCCCTCCCCCATCTCCTCCCCTCCCCTCTTCTCTCCCCCTTCCCTCCCACTCTCCTCACCCCCTTCCCTCCCACTCTCCTCACCATTCCCCTTCCCTCCCTCCCCCTTACTTCCCCCCTCACCTCACTTTTCCCTCCCTCTTCCCTCTCTCTCCTCCTCCTCCCCTTCCTCTGCTCCTCCGCTGCTCTCCCTCCCTCCTATCCTCCTCCCCTTTCTTCATATTCCCGTCAGGAAGCGACTCATTGTTATGCGGCAACGCCGGCTACTTTGGCTAGTATTCAATAAAGATTCATTTTGGAGATGTTGATAAAAGGGAGGGAAAAGAAAATGAGAACAAGAAGTGCAGGCAGAAGGAAATTCAAGTGGACCGAGATCGTTCGTTGTGAAATGAAAAATTCAATTATTTCTTTATTTATTCATTTTATAAAAAATTTTTTTGTGAAGTGAGGATGGGAAAAATGGATGAATGGCTCTCATCAAATGATCTGTTAATAATTTAGAAGCTCTTCATCCATTTTTTTTTTGCAATGTATTTTGTTATGATTGTTATTTGAGCTTTTATTTTATTAAAACTTGATTTGATTTTGCAGATGATGAAGGAAAAACAGATATCCTCTGCCACATGATGCCTTTTTATAGCTATGATGTTCCACATACATGTGGACCGGACCCCAAGGTTTGCTGTCAGTTTGACTTCAAACGTCTTCCTGGAGGCCGTGTGAGTTGCCCATGGCGTGTGCCGCCCCAGCCTATCACTGTGGACAATGTGCAAAGCAGGTAAGGACCAAATGAAGAGACCTGACATTGAGAATTTTTTTTTTTGCATAACTGATGTCCATGTATGCAAGCAGTTTAATAATCCATTCCATAACTCGTATGAAATCTCTGATACACAAGAAACGTCAAGGCAAATGTATCTACCGGATTGTTTGATTTTGTAGAGCGTATCACATTAGCCAAGAATATGGCACCTACAGCTTCTCCCATTCTTCCTTGCAGATTTGCTCTATATTTGTTAAGTTGAATGGGGAGCGTCGGTTTCAAAGCAATCTTCAAGTCTTTCCACAGATTCTCAATGGGATTCAAGTCTGGGCTTTGGCTGGGCCACTCAATGACTTTCACGTTCTTGTTCTGAAGCCATTCCAGTATTCCTTTGACTCTATGCTTGGGACCATTGTCCTGTTGGAACACAAATCTTCGCTGCAGTCTCAGGTCTTTTGCATTCTGAGGCAGGTTCTCCTAAAGGATTTGCCTGTATTTGGCTCCATTCATTGTTCCCTCTATTCTTACAAGTCTCCCAGTCACTGCTGCTGAAAAGCATCCCCGTAGCATGACGCTGCCACTACCATTCTTCACAGTACGGATGGTGTTAGGTTGGTGATGAAATGTGCTCGGTTTCCGCCAGACATAGCGCTTTGTGTTCAGGGCAAAGAGTTCAATTTTCATCTCATCAGACCACAGAATATTTTGCCTCATGCTTCAGAGTCTTTCATGGACAAACTCTAGGTGTACTGTCATGTGCCTTTTTCTGAGGAGTGGCTTCCGTCTGGCCACTCTCCCATAAAATCTATATTTATGAAGTGCTGCAGAGACTGTTGTCCTTCTGGCAGGTTCTCCCATCTCAGCCAAGGAGCTTCTGTAGTTCTGTCAGAGTGGTCATTGGGTTCTTGGTCACCTCCCTCACGAAGGTCCTTCTTGCCCGGTTGCTCAGTTTGGTGGGACGCCGGGACGGCCAGATCTAGGAAGAGTGTAGGTTGATCCATATTCTTTCCATTTCTTAAAGATGGAGCTCACTGTGCTTTTGGGAACTTTCGACACTCTAGAGATTGTTTTATACCCTTCCCCAGATCTATGCCTCCTCACAATTCTATCTCGGAGTTCTACGGACAGTTCCTTGGATTTCCTGGTGGAGTATCTGCTCTGACATGCACTGTCAACTGTGAGACCTTATATAGAAAAGTGTGTTTCTTTATAAATAATGTCCAATCAATTGAATTGGCCACAGGTGGACTCCAATCAAGTTTTAGCGACACCTCAAGGATGATCAAAGGAAATTGGATTTACCTGATCTCAATTTGGAGTTTCAAAGCAAAGGGTTGAATACTTATTGACTCAAGATATTTCAGTTTTTCATTTTTAATTAATTTGTAAAAAATATATACAAAAATGTCCACTTTGACATTATTGGGTATTATGTGCAGATCAGTGGCAAAAAATCTCAACTTGATCCATTCTCAATTCAAGTTGTAACACAACAAAATGTGAAAAAGTCAAGGGTTGTGAATACTTCCTGAAGGTGCTTGTATGTACATAAGTACGTACGTATGTACGTACGTACACAACTGATTGCTTAACCCAGCATTTTGCTTCGCACACGCAGGGTAAAAATCACTCAGAGCGACACTTGGTAGAGTACAACAGAACAAAGGTCACAAGGTCTCGAAGGTCACAAGAAACTCATTTTGCAATAAATGTTCGTTTTCCATTAATCGTACACTTTCTAAAATCCAATCTCACCCCTCCCCTCCAAATCTTCCCCATCACCCCTCCCCTCCAAAGCTTCCCCATCACCCCTCCCCTCCAAAACTTCCCCATCACCCCTCCTCTCCAAATCTACCCCCTTGCCCCTCCCCTCCAAATCTTCCCCATCACCCATCTCTTTCAAATCTTCCCCCTTGCCCCTCCCCTCCTAATCCTTCCCATCACCCATCCCTTTCAAATCTCCCCCCTTGCCCCTTCCCTCCTAAACTCCCCCCACACCCCTCCCCTCCGAGACTCTCCCTCGCCCCTCCCCTCCTGGACTCCCCTCTCACCCCTCCTCCTCAAAGCGTCCTCCCCGCTTCTTCACCCTTCCAACTTTCACCTTCATCTCCCCCAACCTTCTGCCTCGCTCTGCCCCCTCCTCAAATAACACCTCACTGTGCCTCACCCAATCACCATCAAACCTTTTGTCCGCCCCATCCTTCCCTTTCTCCAAGCGATTCTGAAATCTCTGACACACCTTCAACAGCTCTCCCTACCTCTTCCTCCTCTTCCTCCTCTTCCACATCTTACCCTACTTACCTTACCCCTCTCCCCCCCCCCCCCCTGTTCTGTATCCGATGCTCCCCCTTCCTCTTCATTAACGGTATGGACCTCAAACATCCGGGGCCTTCACTCAAACTTGACTGATCTCTCCATACAGGTTGCTTCTGACAAACCAGACGTGATCTGCTTTACAGAAACTTTCCTCCTTCATGATGTCTCTGATCCCTTGGTATCTCTCCCAGGTTACTCCCTCCTCCAGTATCATAGACCTGAGCCTCGTCCTGGAGGGGGGGTTGCTATCTTTATAAAAAAACTCTCTTCCTCACTCGCCCTGCACTGCCCTCTCCCCACCTCACCTCCAGGAATACCTCTGGCTACGGCTTCCCCTTCGCTCCCACCTGTTGTTCATATGTGTGTTGTACCGTCCACCAAACAGTGATGACTCCATCTACATCTCGCTGTCTGATAATATGGACCAACTTCTATCTTCCCATCCCAACTCTCTCTTCCTCATATGTGGTGATTTCAATTGTCACCATGCCAGTTGGCTGGGTGTGGGTACCTCTCTCACCAGCCATGGCTCCTCAGCAAAGGACTTCTGCGACTCACTGGGACTGACACAATCTGTCAATTTCCCGACCCGGATCTCAGTCAACGGAGCATCTTCTCTTCTGGACTTGGTTATGACTAACTTCCCTGAAAATGTCTGCTGCTATTCTTCTGCTCCAATCGGCTCATCTGATCATGTGCTTGTTAAAGTGGACATCTCTCTGACCATTCTCATAGAGCCTCCTCAGCGTGGACGAGTCTGGCTTTTCACTCAGGCCAACTGGCACGGTCTTCAAGCAGCCATCAATCATCTGGACTGGTCTCCCATCTTTACCGCCTCTGACATCAACTCATCCTGGGAATTCTTCCAAAGTAAATTGCTCTCTCTCATGCACAGATTTATCCCAACTCGTCTTCAGTTGTCATACCCTTCCTCCCATCCATGGTACACGGAATGTTGTGGTGAGGCTGTTGCCCAGAAACAACTTGCCTTCGTCTCCTGGAAAGCAAATCCAACGGAAGGAAATCTCATTTCCTTTCACAAAGCCCGAAACAAGTTTGTGTCCACCCTCAGGAGAGCCAGGAAACAATATCTCTCCGTTTTCAAGACCGAACTCTCTTATCTGTCTCCCTCTTCCAAATCCTGGTGGCGTCTGGTCAAATCTGTTCCTGGTGTTTGTTCCCCCTCCATCCCCTCCCTCAACTCAAACGGCTACACAGCTGACTCCGCATGTGAAAAAGCTGAATGCCTCAACTCTGTGTTTGCCTCCAAATCTTGTGTCCCAAACCCATCCCTCTCTGCACCCACCGCACCCAGTCGTACTGTTACGCATTCGTCACTTCCTTTGTGGTGGTTTTCATCCACTGTAAACATTTTTCATTCCATATACTATTATTGTTTTCAAAAGGTTTATTGTTTATGAACTGTTTTCAAAAGGTGAAAAGTTAGAGTTAAAAGAAACCGGAAACCAGATCGGGAACCAGACGACGAAGAGGAAGAAGAGAAAAAGAATGCGGAGCGAGTGGAGTCGGACAAGAAGCATAGTTGCTTTGTGGTCTGGAGCGAACGTTGGCGAGCAAGAGTCACGAGTGAACTTTGGGTTTCCCAGGAAAGGGATTCCTGCGACAGAGTGGTTATCGCTGTGACAGATTAACCTGCGTGTCAGGTTTTGCGACCGATTCCGGAGAGAATCATCGTCGGGCCGTTACGTCTTGAACGGGCCGTCGGCCATTTTGACTCGCGTGCTTTGTGCGTCGAGCAAGGTTTCTTTGCTTCGCTTCAGCCTTTGCGCATCGCGCAAGGTTTTTCTTTGCTTCACGTCAGCCGTCTTCACCGCATTCAGACGTATCTGGTGTGTGTGTGTGCAACGCGGATTTTGAAGGTAAATCTGAGGTTTGCCGACTGCGAGCTGTGGAACGTCCATAACCGAGGGTGTGATTTCCCAGTCGCCTGGAGGGCGCCTTTGGATATCCCAGTCGCCTGGAGGGTGCCTTTGCACAGCTTTGGCAGCAGGACTGTAACTACCAACCCAACGGGATTCTGGTCTCGATTGGACACTGATCTGACGATCGCTAGAGCGAATCAACTTTGTGTTTGAAGCCGAGAAAGAGACATTGGGAATGTTCTTGTTTCACTCACTTGGAGCACAGTGAGTTATGTATTACGAAACGGATGGTACCATCATAGGGTATATATTGATTGTACTTTTGATTACTATTATTGTTGTACTGTTATTCTTGTGATTTTAATACAATATTTGTTTGTTGGTAACAATTGGTGTGGCTTCACCATTGATCTTTGACATACAGAATAACACATTTTTCTGCCGTGACTCCTCTCGGGGCTCGGAGGTACACCGTGATCAGGGGGTCGGGGAGGAGCACGTAACACGTACCCAGCTGCTCCTGGACTCTGTGGTCTGTGTCCTTTCCTCCTGACAAGGTGGAAAAGTTTCTGTCAACCCTCCACTCTGATTCTGCAACTGGACCTGACGGCATCAGCCCACGGGTCCTAAAATCCTATTCTTCCGCTCTTTCACTCCCTCTCTCTGTTCTCTTCACCCTCTCTTTTGCTCAAGGTCATCTGACATCTGCTTGGAAATCAGCCAACATCACCGCCTTGCACAAAAAATGTGCAAAAACAGATCCTAGCAACTACAGACCAATCAGCCTTCTCCCAGTTATCAGCAAAGTCATGGAATCCATCATTGCTTCGGATATGAAATCTTTCCTCTTCTCCAATGACTTGATCTCTGATCATCAATTTGATTTCAGACCAGGTCACTCTACTCTGGACATGCTGCTTCTGCTTTCTCAACAATGGATGGAGGTCCTCAATGCCAAACAGGAAATTAGAGCTGTCTCCCTTGACATATCACGTGCCTTCGATACAGTCTGGCACCCCGCTCTGCTCACCAAACTCTCCTCCTTTGGTATCCATGGAAATCTCCACGCATGGCTGGCGGACTTCCTCTCTAGTCGTAGTCAACGTGTGGCCCTGAATGGGTTTCTCTCATCTCCTCTTCCTGTTCAGGCTGGAGTTCCCCAAGGCAGTGTTCTGGGCCCTGTGCTTTTTCTGGTCTTCATCAATGATCTCTCTGACTCTCTTGAAAATCCTCTCTATCTCTTTGCTGATGACTCTACTCTCTGTCGCTCCATTCCTCATCCCTCAGATCGGCAGTCTGCAGCCTCCTCACTCTCTGCAGACCTGGACAAAATCACAGACTGGGCTAACAAGTGGAACATGTCTTTCAATCCTGACAAATCTCACACTCTTACGATGTCTCTCTGAAAAGACCGACTGGACAACCCTCCCATCCACTTTCTGAATAATCCTCTCCAAGAAGTTCTGTCACTCAAGCTTTTGGGTCTCACTATCTGCCATGATCTTTCCTGGGAAAACCACATTTCAAATCTGGCCTCCAAAGCCAGTCGCCGACTGGGCATCCTCCGTCATGCGATGTCCTTCCTTGGCACATCTGAGCTCCTCACCACCTACAAGGCTTTCATCCGCAGCTCAATGGAATACTGCTCTCCCCTCTGGGCTGGTGCTCCTGCCTCACACCGAGCTCGTCTTCACGCTTTTGAAACCAAAGCGTTCAGAATCATTGGAATCTCCTGCGATGAAGCTAACTCCGAGGGCCTTTCACTCACTCACCGCAAGCGGGTTGGTGGTCTTTCCGTCTTCTACCGACTACTCTCCGGCCTTGCCCCGCCAGCTCTCTCTGGGCTCTGTCCCCCAAATATTCCTACAGGTTGCATAAGATCTGCCTGCAACCCTCTTATGGTTAAACTGCCAAAATCAAGACTCTCTGCTCACGTTCACTCCTTCATTCCTCTTTTCTCCCGCCTCTGGAACAAACTCCCTCACTCTCTTCAATCCCACTCCTGCCTGCAGGTCTTTAAAACAGCTGTTCACCACCATCTCTTGTCTTCCCCCATCCAAAACCTTGATCTTTTCCACCCCTGCTAATTTCACCCCAAATCCACTTTTTTGAAATACCAACTTCTTTCCTGGAAGTCCTTGGTGTCCTTGTGTTTTATACTTCTCTCGCCCTTCCCCGCCCTTCCCACGCCTCCTCCCCCCAAGCCCTCTCCCTCCCACACATCTCCCGATGTCCCTGCTCTCAAATGTGTTTGTGTGCTTCCCCTTCTCTCCCCATCTTGTCTACCGCTCCCTCTTTTTATATATTTTGTTTGTCTGTTTGATTTGTTTGTGTGATAAATGTTAGCTGTTTCACGAGCCTCAATTCTGTATACAAAAAAATAACAAGAAAAAAAAAAACAGCACTCGGTAGAACGCATACCTCCACCAGGCTAAACAGTTTACGTTTTGTATCCCACTGATAGTTCGGATCTGAACCAAAATCGAATCGGCTTCTTCTTTACACCAAATTAACTCAAATCCAACTAGTTTTGTCATAACTCGTCCACAACTTTTTGAGATATCATGATATACTGTGTAGCCTGGTGTTGGCTTAGCGGTTAGGGTGCCGGCTTGGGATCCTAGGATCCTGGGTTCGAATCCTGGTCGATCGCTGAATTAATGCCAGGGGGGTTGACTCAGCCTGTCATCCTTCCGAGGTCGGCAAATTTGAGTACCAGCTTGCTGGGATGAATGATCTCGGTGTGTACCCCGGTTTAGAATCCCTGCGCATCGTAAGAGCGTGACCAAGGGTTGGCGTCAGGAAGGGCATCCGGCCATAAAAACATTGCCTCAAACAGGGAACCATGATTGTCATGGGGCCCGCAAGGCTAACCCCCGCTCTAGCGGGGAAAATGGCCTTAAAACGATCATTCATTCATTCATTCATGATATGCTGTGTATGGTCTTTCGCCTATCTCTCAATTTTATAAATGAGTCCTATGTTGACCGTTTGACTTCAAAAATAATTGGTGGTTGAATTCAGTGATCTGATATGCAAATCCTCTTCAAATTTCAAGTCAACCGGATGAAAATTGACAATTTAAGTTTTCTCTCTGTCCATCTTTCCATCCCACTTGTGGTTTTCTTACTTTTTCCCATACTCTTTAACATATTCAACTGAAACTTGTACATGGCTTTATTACCCTGCGCTCGCAAAGCGAAAAGCGGGGTAAAGCAATCGCTTGCGTACATGTGCCGTGTGTCGTACGTGTGCCGTGTCTGCATTTTACAAATTCATTTTCTCGGCAACCGTGTTGGTCCGATTGACATGAAATTTTACCGTAGGAGCGCCTCTGCCTGCAGATTTGTTTGCTGATAATTATGACGTCATAGGCCACGTGGTAGTCGTGGTGCGGACACTATCTTGGAAAAACGTTATACTATCTCCCAAACCGCTTAATGGAAAAAAAATTAAAACATGCCTCATTTACAAGTACATGCCATGGGGAATAAGATATGTTAATGATGATGTCATAGGTGCCTCCATTATGACGTCATAATTCGACAAGTACAACACTTGATCTGATCGTATGAAAATCAAAAATTCCCTCTGCAACTGTTAGTCCGATGAACACGAAATTTTCAGAATATGAGCGGCTCCTCCTGTAGAATTGTTCTAATGATAATTATGACGTCATTGGTCATGTGATAGGTTGATGATGGTGAAAATGATGATTGGTAAGCTCTTGGTGAACGTCATCTCGGGATATGCTCCGCAGGTTGGTCGGAGCGATGAAGAGAAGGACACGTTCTGGTGTGCGATAGAGAAGCTGATGGAAAACGTGAAAGATGAGGAAGTTGTTGTGGTTGGAGGAGACCTAAATGGACATGTGGGAAGGAGTATGGATGGTTTTGAGGGAGTTCATGGGGGTTACGGATATGGTGTGAGAAATGGAGAAGTTGAAAGGATTTTGGAGTTTGCTGATGGAGCTGATTTGTTGATTTGTAATACTCAGTTGGAGAAAGAGGATAATAAGCTTGTTACATACACGTCAGGTGGGTCGACGACAACCGTTGACAACCTGATGGTGCGTAGGCGAGATAGGGGGCACCTCCGGGACACAAAGGTGATCCCGGGGGATGAGGCTGTTTCACAGCACCACTTGGTTGTCTGCGACATAAGGGTGAAAGGTGCAAGGAGAGCTCGGCGGGTGAAGTACCAACCGAGAATGAAGGTGTGGAGGTTGAAAGAGGTGACAGTAAGGGAGACATTAAAAGAGAGGCTGAGTAGGGTAGAGGATGATGTGGTTGAGCTTGAAAGTGGTTGGATGTCAATGAAAGATAGTCTGTTGGGAGCCGTTGGTGAGGTATGTGGATGGACAAAAGGACCACCGAGGCACTCGGAAACATGGTGGTGGGATGATGAAGTTGGAAAGAGGATTGACGAGAAGAGGAAGAAGTTCAAGGAGTGGCAGAAAGCGAAGGGTATGGGAGCAGAAGAAGCAGAGCATGAAAGTTATAAGGCAGCCAAGAAGGCTGCAAATAAAGTAGTAGCAAAGGCGCAGGAGGCATGTAGGAAAATGTTCGGAGAACGTTTGGATTCGGATGAGGGTCAGAGAGCGGTATTCAGGACTGCAAAGCAGATAGCGAAAGAGAGGTGTGATGTGATGGGGGTGAGTTGCTTGAAGGATGAAGTAGGACAAATCGTTGTGGACCCAGATGGAATTAAAGGAAGAGGGAAAATATATATGGAAATGCTGTTGAATACAGAGAATGAATGGGATGGCAACATCGAGAGTAACCCAGTTTTAGGACCGGCAGAGAAGATAACTGAGAAGGAAGTTGAGGAAGCGATAGAAGCAATGAAGAGTAGAAAAGCGGGAGGGCCGACGGGAGTTGTGGGAGATATGCTGAAGGCAGCAGGAAGTTGGGGGTGTGAAGAGAATGACAGAGATCTGTAATCTGGTGGTGAAAGAAGGCCGCATTCCAGTGGATTGGGAACTGAGTACCCTCGTCCCTCTATACAAGGGGAAAGGTGACCCTCTGGAGTGTGGCTCGTACCGAGCGATAAAGTTATTGGAGCATGGAATGAAGGTATTGGAAAGGGTGTTGGAGAGGAGGATAAGGAAGAAGGTGAAGATCGACGAAATGCAGTTTGGGTTTATGCCAGGAAGAGGAACAACAGATGCGCTCTTTATTGTGAGGCAGTTGCAGGAGAAGTACATGGAGAAGAGGAAGAAGTTGTTTCTTGGGTTTGTTGATCTGGAGAAAGCATTCGATCGGGTTCCAAGCGAAGTATTGACATGGGCATTGAGGAAGTTCGGAGTGGAGGAATGGTTGATCAGATTAGTGATGGTTATGTACAAAAGAGCGTGCACAGCTCTAAGGGCGAAGGACGGGAACAGTGGTGAGTTTGAGGTGAAGGTGGGAGTGCATCAGGGGGTCTGTACTAAGTCCACTACTATTTGTAGCTGTGATGTAGGTGCTGGCTCAGAACGTAAAGGAGGGTGTAGCATGGGAGTTGTTGTGTGCAGATGATCTGGTGTTGATTGCGGAAAGTATGGATGGACTGAAGGAAAAGATAAACAAGTGGAAGGAATGTATGGAGACGAAAGGTCTGAAGGTTTTTCAGCTTTTCCAAGATGGCGGCCGAACAACGTGCCCGTTGACGTCATCATTATTTTTTAAATTATGAGATTAGTTGGCTTGCACCAAGTCCTTCTCAAGACTGCGCAGGGTAAGTATTCTATGAATATCATCTAGTTATGATAATTTGCAGAACAAGTTTGAATTTTGGTGAGCGTCACCAATTTTTCACGTAGTTATGGCCTTTTTGGAATTCGTAATTCGATCTGCTTCTCCATTCGCGGCCTTGTGTCCAGCGTATTCGTGGTTTTTCCCAGGCCAAAAAAAGGTTCCCACCCACCCCACGGACTTATTTGGTTGTTGGTTGATTAATCCCTTTTCATCTATGGGTAGGGATCTCAGGTTAATATTGTTCGTATTTTCTCTTTGAGGAAAAAGCCTGGTTCACAGAGATGATCGCAAACTCTCCGCATGTGGCGGCGAGGGAGGGGAAGAAGATTTTAGATGGGATTTGACGTGGGGAGTGCAGTTGCTTGGATTCTTACATTATTTAATCATTTCTTTTTGATCAGGAACCATGAGTGATAATTTAATTATGTATCTCTTGTTTCGTTTTAAGTCTCATGATTCCTTTAGTAGACACCTGATTTATGTGTAACTTTCTCCCCTGTAATTTGATGTAAATCTTGCACCAATCTGCAAGGTTGGTTCATGGTACGCAAGTAAAAATGAACTTATATTTTGAATGTAAAATTAGATCCTCTAACGTTTTCAAACGGATCTCTGACTTGAAAATCACAAGAAAGTCCTTTTGCAATAAATGTTCGTTTTCCATTAATCGTCCAACACTTTCTAAAATCCCAACTCACCCCTCCCCTCCTAAAATCCCAACTCACCCCTCTCCCTGAAAATCCCAACTTACCCCTCCCCTCCTAAACTCCCTCCTCGCCCCTCCCCTCCTAAACTCCCCCCTCAACGCTCCCCTCCCAAACTCACCTCTCACCCCTTCCCTCCTAAACTCCACCCTCACCTTCAAATCTCCCCCCTCACCTCTCTCCTCCAAAACTCCTCCTCCCCTCACTATTCCCCTTAAAAAACTACCCCTCACCCTTCCCCTTCAAATCTCCCCACCCTCCATTTTTCTCCAATTCTCCCCCTGCCCCTCCTCATCAAAGCTGCCTCAACCCCGCTTCCTCACCCTTCCAACTCATACCTCCACCTCCTCCAACCTTCTTCCTCGCTCTGCCTACCCCCCCCCCCCCACCCCATCATCCCCCCTCTCTTCATACAACCCCTCACTGTGCCTCATCCCATCACCATCAAGCCTTTTGTCCTCCTCATCCTGACCTCTCTCCCAACTCTTCTGCAATCTCCGACACACGGTCAACAGCTCTCCTGACCTCCTCCTCTTCCTCATCTTGCCCAACTCCTCCCCTCCCCTCTCTTTTATCCGATGCTCCCGCTCCCTCTTCCTTAACGGTATGGACCTCAAACATCCGGGGCCTTCGCTTAAACCTGACTGATCTCCCCATCCAGATTGCTTCTGACAAACCGGATGTGATCTACTTAACAGAAACTCTTCTTCTCAAGATGTCTCTGATCCCTTAGTATCTCCCCCTGGTTACTCCCTCCTCCGGTATGATAGACCTGAGCCTCGTCCTGGTGGTGGGGTTGCTAACATTATCAAAAACTCACTTCCTCACTCTCCTTGCACTGCCCTCACCCCACCACACCCCCATGAGTATCTCTGGCTACGGCTTCTCCTTCGCTCCCACGTTTTGTTCATATGCTTGTACTGTCCACCAAACTGATGACTCCATTTACATCTCGCTGTCTGACAACATGGACCAACTTCTATCCACTCATCCCAACTCTATCTTCCTCATTTGTGGCGAATTAAATTGTCATCATGTCAGCTAGGTGTGGGTACCTCTTGCACCAGCCACGGCACCTCAGTAAAGGACTTCTGCTACTCATTGGGACTGACACAATCTTTCAATCTGACCATATGCTTGTTAAAGTGAACATCTCTCTGGCCATTCTCAGAGAACCATCTCAGCGTCGATGAGTCTGGCATTTCACTCAGGCTGACGGGCACGGTCTTCAAGCAGCCATCAATCATCTGGACTTAAAATTTTTTTAAATGTATACAGAATCGAGGCTCGTGAAAGAGCCAAAAGCTCTCCTGAGTAAAGTAGAGTAGCTCGAAAAGCTCTACTTGCTCTACTAAGCTAAAAGCTCTACTTGTCTCCCATCTCTACTGCCTCTGAGATCAGCTCATCCTGGGAATTCTTCCAAAGTAAATTTCTCTCTCTCATGCACAGATTTATCCCATCTCGTCTTCAGTTGGCATCCCCTTCTTCCCATTCATGGTACACTGAATCTTGTGGTGAGGCAGTTGGCCTGAAACAACTTGCCTTCGCCTCTTGGAAGGCTAATCCAACTGAAGGCAATCTCAGTTCCTTTCACAAAGCTCGGAACAAGTGTGTGTCTACCCTCGGGAGTGCCAGGAAGCACCATCTCTCTACTCTCAAGACTGAACTCTCAAAGCTGTCTCCCTCTTCCAAATCCTGGTGGTGTCTGGTCAAATCTGTTTCTGGTGTTTGTTCCCCCTCCATCCCCTCCCTTACCTGAAACGGCTACACAGCTGACACTGCACATGACAAAGCCGAATGCCTCAACTCTGTTTTTGCCTCAAAATCTTGTGTCCCAAACCCATCTCTCTCTGTACCTACCTTACCCAGTCGAACCCAACTGTTCCTGGACTCTGTGTCCTTCTCTCCTGACAAGGTGAAGAAGTTTCTGTCAAACCTCAACTCTGATTCTGCAACTGGACCAGACGGCATCAGCCCACGGGTCCTAAAATCCTTCTCTGCTGCTCTATATCACCCTCTCTCTGTTTTCTCCACCCTCTCTTTTGCTCAAGGTGATCTGCCATCTGCTTGGAATTAAGCCAACATTTCCGCTTTACACAAAAAATGTGCAAAAACAGATCCTTGCAACTACAGACCAATCAGCCTTCTCCCAATCATCAGCAATGTCATGGATTCCATCATTGCTTCTGATATTAAATCTTTCCTCTTCTCCAATGGCTTGATCTCTGATCATCAATTTGGATTCACACCAGGTCATTCTACTCTGGACATGCTGCTTCTGCTGTCTCAACAATGGATGGAGGTCCTCAATGCCAAACAGGAAATCAGAGCTGTCTCCTTTGACATATCTCATGTCTTCGATGCGGTCTGGCACCCCGCCCTGCTCGCTAAACTCTCCCATGGTATCCATGGAAACCTCCACACATGGCTTGCCGACTTGCTTTTCGGTCGCAGTCAACGTGTGGCTGGACTTCCTCAAGGCAATGTTCTGGGCCCTGTGCTTTTGATGGTATTCATTAATGATCTCTCCGACTCTCTGGAAAATCCTCTCTATTTCTTTGCTGATGACTCCACTTTGTGCCGCTCCATTCCTCATCCCTCAGATCGGCAGTCTGCAGCCTCCTCACTCTATGCAGTCCTGGACAAAATCACAGACTGGGCAAACAAGTGGAACATGTCTTTCAATCCTGACAAATCTCACACTCTCACTCTGTCTCTCCGTAAAGACCGTCTGGACAACCCTCCCATCTACTTTCTCAACAATCCTCTCAAAGAAGTTCTGTCACTCAAGCTTTTGGGTCTCACTATCAGCCATGATGTTTCCTTGGAAAACCACATTTCCAAGCTGGCCTCCAAAGCCATTCGCCGACTGGGCATCCTCCGTTGTGCAAAGTCCTTCCTTGGCACAACTGAGCTCCTCACCACATACAAGGCTTTCATCTGCAGCTTGATGGAATACTGCTCTCCCCTCTGGGATGGTGCTCCTGCCTCACACCTAGCTCGGCTTCACGCTGTGGAAACCAAAGCTTTCAGAATCATTGGAATCTCCCGCGATGGAGCTGATTCTTCAGGCCTTTCTCTCTCTCACCGCAGGCAGGTTGGTGGTCTTTGTCTCCTACCGACCTAGCTCCCCTCGCTCTGTCTGCGCTCTGTCTCCCAAATATTCGAGGCAGCCATATTGGATGAAACAAAAAAACCCTTCAAAAACAGAAAAGTTGGCTCCCACCAAGTTGACTGCGCAGGGTAAGTATTCTTTGAATATCATGTATTTATCTTTATATTCTTACTCCAGGGTTCTTCTTCATCAGATGTTCTTAATTTTGTGACTTTTTACAATTGACGGTGAACTTTTTTTTTCTTCATTCACCCGCTCCACTCCACACCCCGACCCTACCTTTTGGGCACTGTAGAAACCTTTGATAATCTCTATCTTAATATTTTTGAAGCAAAAAAGAAACCTTTGATCTTGATATTGCATCAAGAAAAGTGATTCACCCGCTCTTGCCGTGTCCCACTATCCCTTCACCAGGGCTCAGCTGTTGTTGGACCAATATCGCAAAAAGTCCAAGCTTTTCCGCACACCGGTATTGCTTGTACCACTGGGAGATGACTTCCGTTATGATACACTACAAGAGTGGGATCAGCAGTTTGGAAACTACCAGCGAATCTTTGATTACATCAACACACACCCAGAGCTGCATGCAAGGGTGGGCAGCATCACTTTTACTTCAACCCTGATTCAGCTTGGAGGGATCCCTGATAGCTGTTTGTATGCACCATCGTTTTTCATAACTAGATTTGATAACTTTACCTAAAGGTCGGTTTGCCAAACTGCAGGGATAATATAATTGTACAGTACTCGCAAAAGTACCTATCCCCAGTGATGGGAAAAGTTCAACGTAATCTATCAATTTATAAATTATTTGATGGACTTTTAAAATGTTAATTGTGTTGCTCTTCTGGTTTCACTCAGAACCAAAGATCTGAGCTGCTTATACCACCCACTGCAAAATGGTGGTGCAACATTGGGGAGGGGGTTGGGGGGTGGGGGGAGTTTGGAATTGTCTAACAAGAGGCAAAATATAGCGATTTAAAATTGTGTTTTACTCCATAAAGATCAGTATTCAATCTTCTTTTTTGATTTCATGGTGATTTTAAAGATTACTGGAAGGGACAATTAAGTGACTGACTATATTGCATCAATAAAAGTGAGATGAATATGCAAAATAACCAATCGGCAGCTTTTCAAACTCGGCGCAGGAAGTGGCCACCATAAATGGCAAACAGACAGACAGACAGCCAAACACATGGACAGACACAGCAGTTCACAATATCTATAAGATTGTCCGCTTTCTGAGTACAAGGCTTGTGATACTGGGATGCAGGCCTCTGTCCCATATACTGTGTTGGTTGTACTGTGTTGACAATTCTAATCATTCAATGTTCTCATTCACGTAAATCTCATCCATGAGCCAAATATCACTGTGAGTTAAAAACCCCACAAAATCGAATGGAAAACCAAATACTACATTGGAGTAATCAGAAGAAGTAAGAAGAAGAACCGCCTTTAGGGGCCATTTTTCCCCGCGGGGCGGGGGTTGGCCTTTTTTTAAAACAATGTTTTATGGCTGAATGCCCTGCCTGCCGCCAACCCTGTTAGTCGCCTCTTGTGACACAGGGAATTACCAGTGAGCTGGTACTCAATTTGCCGACCTCGGCAGGATGACAGGCTGATTCAACCCTCCTGGTGTTAATTCAGCGATGACCGGGATTCGAACCCAGGATCCCAGGATCCTAGGATCCCAAGCCGGCACCCTAACCGCTAAGCCAACACCAGGCTTTTTCGACAGGATTCGGATTCCAGCTGCAACACCTCAACTCTTAAACCCATCCAGGCACAGCCAAGTGAACCTTGCAGAAAAACTTTCTCCAAGGATTCACCTCTCCTGGAAGGATTTGCTTCTCCTATACAGATTCACTTCTCCTGCAAGGATTTACTTCTCCTATGCAGATTCACTTCTCCTGCAAGGATTTGCTCCTCCGAGATGGATTCACTTCTCCTGCAAAGATTTGCTTCTCCGAGACAGATTCACTTCTCCTGCAAGTATTTGCTTCTCCGAGAGGGATTCACTTCTGCAAGGATTTGCTTCTCCTGGGCAGATTCACTTCTTCTGCAAGGATTTGCTTCTCTGAGATGGATTCACTTCTGCAAGGATTTGCTTCTCCAAGACAGATTCACTTCTCCTGCAAGGATTTGCTTCTCCAAGACAGATTCATTTCTCCTGCAAAGATTTGCTTCTCCAAGACAGATTCACTTCTCCTGCAAGTATTTGCTTCTCCGAAACGGTTCCTCTTCTCCTGCAAGGATTTGCTTCTCCGAGACGAATTGACTTCTCCTGCAAGTATTTGCTTCTCCGAAACGGATTCACTTCTCTTGCAAGGATTTGCTTCTCCAAGACAGATTCACTTCTCCTGCAAGGATTTGCTTCTCCAAGATGGATTCATTTCTCCTGCAAAGATTTGCTTCTCCGAGACATATTCACTTCTCCTGCAAGTATTTGCTTCTCCGAAACGGATTCACTTCTCCTGCAAGGGTTTGCTTCTCTGAGACAAATTCACTTCTCCTGCAAGGATTTGCTTCTCCGAAACGGATTCATTTCTCCTGCAAGGATTTGCTTCTCCGAGACAGATTCACTTCTCCTGCAAGGATTTGCTTCTCCAAGACAGATTCACTTCTCCTGCAAGGATCTTCGTCTCCTATACAGATTCACTTCTCCTGCAAGAATGTGCTTTTGTCCCCCGTCGCACCGCGGAGCGAAAGGGGGAGTATGGTTTTCCCGTCCCTCTGCCCGTGCGGGCGTGCGTGCGTACGTGCATGCGTAAGCGAAGGACCGCATTCGAATTTGGTGTGTGGGTGCAACCCACGTCAAAATCCAAGATGGCCCCCGCCATGTATGTCTGAACCATGTGAGTGGAATATCTTGAAAAATAAGCGAAGTACCAACTTCTAATCTGGTGTGTGGGTGTATCTAGGCATAAGGAAGAACCCTATTGAAAATTGGGTCGCCACGTCAAAATCCAAGATGGCCGCCGCCATGTATGTCTGAACCTTGTGAGCGGAATATCTTGAAAAATAAGCGAAGTACCAACTTCTAATCTGGTGTGTGGGTGTATCTAGGCATAAGGAATAACGCTATTGAAAATTGGTTCGCCACGTCAAAATCCAAGATGGCCGCGTTGCGTCTTCCACTTTGTCAACTCACATCACTTCACCGACGGGGGACCTAGGCGAAACGCTTGTCCTTGACAGATTCACTTCTCCTGCAGGAATGTGCGTTTCCTTGACAGATTCACTTCGCCTGCAAGGATTTGCTTCTCCGAGACAGATTCACTTCTCCTGCAAGGATTTGCTTCTCCTAACCAGATTCACTTCTCCTACAAGGATTTGCTTCTCCGAGACAGATTCACTTCTGCAAGGAATTGCTTCTCTGAGACAGATTCACTTCTCCTGCAAGTATTTGCTTCTCCGAAACGGTTTCACTTCTCCTGCAAAGATTTGCTTCTCCGAGAGATTCACTTCTTCTGCAAGGATTTGCTTCTCCGAGACAGATTCACTTCTCCTGCAAGGATTTGCTTCTCCGAGAGATTCACTTCTCCTGCAAGTATTTGCTTCTCCAAAACGGTTTCACTTCTCCTGCAAAGATTTGCTTCTCCGAGACAGATTCACTTCTTCTGCAAGGATTTGCTTCTCTGAGACAGATTCACTTCTCCTGCACTTCTCCTCATGGTGTGTGGGTGTATCTATGCATAAGGAAGAACGCTATTGAAAATTGGGTCGACACGTCAAAATCCAAGATGGCCGCCTTGCGTCATCCACTTTGTCAACTCACATCACTTCACCGACGGGGGACCGAGGCGTAACGCTTTTCTCGCTGGTTGTTTGTTTGTTGTACACCGCTGCTTTCCAATGCCATCTTCAGGCGCTGTACAACGTCATTGCCGGGCACTGATGGGGGCTCTGCAATGACGCATGCTGAAAGGGAGTACTCAGTTTTCACTCTGGTTGTTTGTTTGCTTTCTTGTTTTCTTATTTTCTTGTTTGTTACTTGCCGGAAAAGATTCCGGCAAGTTTGTTGATCGGTTGGTTTGTCTGTTTGTCTGTCTGTTTGTTCGCAGTACTTTGTCGACATCGTTGCACATAGAATCGCCAAACTTCACACACATATTTGTCTTGCCCTGGAATAGATTGTGCCCAATTTTTAACTCTCTCGGCCCAAGGCCTCCATTATGACATCATAATTTGATAATTCGACAAGTACAAAACTTCATCCAATCAAGATGCAATTTCTTGAGTGAAATGACGGCATAAACTGGTGGAGAAAAAAAATGACGTCATCGGTCACGTGGTTCGGCCGCCATCTTGGAAAAACCGAAAAACTTTGCACCTCCATATCTCCGAAAGTGCTGAATAGAAAAAATTGAGACATGGCTCATTGTAAAGAACTATCCATGGGGAATAAAATATGTTAATGATGATGTCATAGGTGCGTCCATTATGATGTCATAATTCGACAAGTACAAAGCTTCATCCGATCAAGATGAAATTTCTTGAGCGTAATCTCGGAATAAATTAGTTTAGATAATGATGACAAAATGGATGATAGTAAACAAATATTGATGATGTCATCGGTCACGTGGTTCGGCCGCCATATTTGTCCAAAATGACCGATAAAAACAAGTATATTCCGCTAAGTCCTCGGTCTCTGACCGATTTTTCATTTGTTTGGGTGTCCGGGCGATATCTCAGCCATCATTTGAGCTAGGAAGCTGAAATTTGGGAATAATAGTGAGTAAGTACTTTGTAAAAAAACGGTATTGATTTGTTTTTCGATTAATCAATTTATTGATGAGTTACTTAATTATTATCGATTAATTAAGTACTTATTTATTTCCTTTCTCATTTGGCCAATATCTCAGGCACCTTTTGAGTTAGGGAGCTGATATTTGGACATGCCAATGCCCAAGTGATTTGGCGGTAAAGGCTATTTTTGATTTATTGATCAATCAGTTAATCGATTGATTATTTAATGATTCGATTGATGACGAAAAAAATTTTTTTTTAAGTTACAGATTCGGATGAAATGGTGGTGGTTTATGTATTCTATTAACCAATTGATTAATAATTTAATATTTTATGATTATTATTTATTTATTTTCATTATTGGTCATTTATTTATTTTCTTTCTCATCTAGGCCTGCGTTCCGCAACCTTTTTAGCCCAGGACCCAATAAAAAAACCCAGCTATCCCCCTCCCCCAACCCCCTTCCCCCACAAACCGTCACGGAAATATCAATTGCTTATAATAATAATAATAATACATTTATTTTATATAGCGCTTTTCAAGAAGCCCAAAGACGCTTTGACAGAGTACAAAAAACAAGTGCAAAAAGACAAAAATCAATAGGTAAATAATCAAAGCAAAAGGAAGGAGAAGGAGAAGGAGAAAAGATAGTCAGGGGTTAAATGCTGTGGGTTAAATGTTGAATGCAGTGTTGAACAGGTGGGTCTTGAGTGATGTTTTGAATGTGGTGAGTGAGGAGGAGTCTCTGATGGTGTGAGGTAGTGAGTTCCAGAGGGTGGGAGCAGTGATGGAGAAGGCCCTGTCCCCCCAGGATCTGAATTTGGTCCGGATGGGGGGGGTCAAGAGGTTGGTACCAGCAGAGCGGAGGTTTTTTTTTTGTTTTTTTTGTATACAAGATCGAGGCTCGTGAAAGAGCGAAATGGGTGGGAGTGTGTCTGGAGAGGAGGTCAGCCAGGTAGGATGGGGCCAGGTTATGGAGGGCTTTGTAGGTCAAGAGGAGGATTTTGTACTGGATTCTCTGGGGGATGGGGAGCCAGTGAAGCTTATAAAGGACGGGGGTGATGTGGTCACAGGTCCGGGAATGGGTGATTAGACGGGCAGCGGAGTTCTGAATGTATTGGAGTTTATTGGTGATTATTGAGGGTGAACCATAGAGGAGGCTGTTGCAGTAGTCCAGACGGGAGGTGATGAAGGCGTGGATGAGGGTTTCTGCAGCCGTGGAGGAGAGGGATGGACGGAGACAGGCGATGTTTTTCAGGTGAAAGAAGGCTGTCTTTGTGATGTGTTTAGTGTATTTGTCGAAGGAGAGGGTTTGGTGAAAGATGATGCCAAGATTCCGGATGTGAGGGGAGGTGGATACTGGGAAACCGTCGATGTTGAGGGCAAAGTTATGGGTGGATTTGGTGCTCGTTTTTGGGCCAATGATGATTATTTCAGATTTATCATAGTTAAGTTTGAGGAAGTTGATTTGAAGCCAGGATTTTATTTCAATGATGCAGTTTGTCAGGATAGAGTGGGTGGCGGTGGAGATGGACTTGGTGGAGATGAAAAGCTGGATGTCATCGGCGAAGCAGTGGAATTGGAGACCATGGCGGCGGATTAAGTGACCAAGGGGGGACAGTTACAGGATGAAGAGGAGGGGGCCAATAACTGAACCTTGGGGGACACCTTGGGGGAGGGGAGCAGTGGGGGATTTGCAGTTATTGATGGAGATGAACTGGCATCTTTCAGAGAGGTATGATTTGATCCAAGAGAGGGCAGTGCCGGTAATGTTAAAGGTGGTTTCAAGTCGGGTGAGGAGGATGGTGTGATCGATGGTGTCAAAGGCGGCGCTGAGGTCGAGGAGGATGAGAATGTTGAGGTTGCCAGCGTCAGAGGAGAGGAGAAGGTCGTTGGTGATTTTGAGGAGAGCAGTTTCAGTACTGTGGTTTGAGCGGAATCCGGATTGGAATGTTTCATACAGGTTATTGGCAGAGAGGTGATGTTTGAGTTGAGTGGCTACAGCGCGTTCCAAAACTTTTGACAGAAAGGGTAGGTTGGACACATCAATATCTTGGTCAGGGTTCTGTTCATCATCTTTGTGCAGTAGTACAATTCGTAATTGAACAATAAAGCAAAGCGACGACAATCATACCAAACACTGTCCTTATTTTGTTGTTATTTTGTACGTATCTCCACGACCATGAGGAGAGACAGAGCGAGAGACCACGCCCCCCTTGAGAATGAGCAGCGACTTCGATCACAGACACCGCCCACTTGATATTATCGTCAGCCAATCAGGTGTAAACTCCCTGCCTTGTTAGCAGCTTCGGAAGAGATGAATCCGCCCCTTCGATGAATCCGGATGAAGATTTAATGAAGAAGATGAAGATGAAGATGATGAAGATGAAGATGAATCTCACAACATTCATTGGCGGTGTAACTTTTGTGAAATAGAATAAAACTTTAATTATTAAAGTGACACGCCAAGATAAGGTGTTTGAACTTTATTTTAATCTTCATCGTGAATAGATGATGAACTTAAAATGTAGCATGAACTGATAAACAAAACGAGAATAACTTTTACTGAAAAAAATCTGATATGCATCTGAACTTATATCCAGGTTCAATGTTCTGTAATCATGAACAACATTAAATAAACAACTTTCACTGATTAAACCCGAAAGTGAAACTTACAAGCCTAATTCAAATGTTCCGTTAGCAACATTGTAGATGTGGATTATCCACATCAGTGCGATGGTTGACTTTGCATATTGGCTACGAGATCATCGATTCAGCTTTGAAGCGGCGACAATGCGATTCTCAGGTTGGCGCACAGGGCCACTGTCTCCAGTTTGTTTCGATACTTGGACTTCAGATATGTCACCGTTGAGAAACCCGCCTCACAAATCCACGTCGTCGTGAATGGCATCAGGAACTTTACCGCGAGATGTGCAATCTCTGGGTACTCATGAGACACTGTCAGCCAAAACTTTACTAAAGTGTCCTTCCTGAACAGTATCTCAAGTGTACCGTCGGACACGATGTTGATCAAGTCGTCTTTCAATCTGTTGGACAAGTTGCAGCACTGCTGAACGTCGACTGAATAAGGGTCTCGGATCCACTTCTTCTCCATGCGTGGATCAACAGGAAAGTATTCGTCAAATCATTTGCGCAGGTTCACCAGATGTTCGACGATGACATCCTTAATGTCTACACGTTCCTCAACACTCTTGCTGAGCAGATCATCCAGGTTTTCGAACATGTCAAATTCATCATTGGTCTGTACTCTTCTCTTCCATAGATCCAGCTTTGACTTGAACGCCGCTGTCTTGTCATACATTCCGAACACGGATTTCGCCTGCTTGTTCGTTTTGCCCTGGAACGATATGTTCAGATTGTTCAACAAGTTGAAGATGTCGGCCATGTATGCCAATGTTGCGATGAATTTGTTGTTTTTGTAGGAGACTGCCAGGTCTGACCTAGCCACCTCCAAGAATGCGAGGACGTGGTCGCGAAGTTCATACAATCTTGCCAAAGCATGTCCTCTGGAGAGCCAGCGAACACCTGCAAAATACAGCACCGTGGTGTGTTCTGCATCTTGCTCCTTACACAGGTCTGCAAACAACCTCGAATTTAGGGCGCTCCTCCTGAGATGGTTGATTGTTTTCACTGCAATGTCCATTACTTCGGCAAGTCCAGGTGACATCTCTTTCGCTGCTAATGCCTCGCGGTGGAGGAAGCAGTGGGTGCAGCTTGCCTCTGGTGCCACATCTTGGATGAGCTTAATGACACCGCTGCGCCGACCTGTCATCGATGCCGCACCATCGGTACAAACGCCAACACAGTCTTCGCACCTGAGGCTATGCAATGCGATGTGTTTGTTGACGACTGCGAATATTTCAGCGGCCGTGGTCTTGGTCTGTAGCTCGTCACATGCCAGAAGATCCTCCATAAAATCATCGCCATGCTGATAACGAACAAAGATGAGGATCAACGCCTTCTGTGCGATGTCCATTGACTCCTCCAACTGGATGACAAACTTGTTGGCCTCGAGGTTTGCGTACAGCTAGTACTCGATGTCTTCGCCCATGTCTACTATCCGTCGGCGAATCGTGTCGGCAGAAAGCGGAATGGTGCTTATCTTGGAAGCCGCCGTCTCTCCAAGCACTTCTCTGCACATCGCCTTGGCGCATGGCAGGGTGAGTTGCTCTGCAATATAAGATAAATAAAATAACACATGAACATTTCTTTCACTTTATGATCAATCTTGATTTTGTTCCAAGGCAGCGGTTCTTAACTTGGAGTCCGCGCCCCCCATTGGGGGTCGTTTGGGGTTTTCCGGGGGTCATGAAGGGGTCATAAATAACATATCAATTTGTTGAGCCAATTTTTAGGAACCTCACAAAGGTACATACCACACACAGTATTTTGTTCGCGTATGCGCGTACGTCACAACCCCCAGGTTAAGAACTGCTGTTCCAAGGCATTATAAAAATTCAATATGTATGATGTGATTGCCGTACGTACTTTAAAAAAAGAGGCAGAGTTTAAGAATGGCTGTATTGCAACAAACAATAAAACTTACGAAGTTGTGATATACCAACGTATACATGGCACGAGTAATAGTAAGCAAGAACCCGACACATCAATATTCTAAAGACGAAATGAAAAACTAAATTTAACTATACTTACAGTGCCATGTATAACTTTATGAACCGACAAACCGCCAAAGCAGTGAAATACTTTTACGAAAAAAACCAAAAAAATTACCCGCAATAGTGTATGGTTTCTTTTCTTTGGCTATCTTCTCCGCCACCAGGTATCTGGCCGGTCAGTCTCTTCGACGGAAAAACAGCCGAACTCATTACTTACTTGCTGTTGTTCATCTCGCGTTCTTTCCGGAGAAAAAACTCCCGCGACTTGTTGACATGATCTCCATGTTTCTTCTCGAGTGGCCGTTTCAGCTTTTGGGGTCTGAGGGACTCGTTGGCCATCACGTCAAGGCATATCACACACTGTGGTCGATGAGCATTGTGCTTATCGATATTCAAGGTGAACCCATCGTTCAGGAACACAGGCTGATACTTTCTAGCCATGGCGAGTACCTTACGCTCACAGCTCAATCTTTCGAATGAAAAGCAATGGACATTCACATGTAGGAAACTAAACGTATGATTTGACTGACTGGATGCATGCGCGGTACATCGCGGTACATCGGTTCAGCGCGGTAGAATAGTCCACACTATAAAGTTTGTGTCGGCGTTCGTTTGATCTCTGTTCTGTTCAGTCGGGAGAAGTAAATCATCGATAAAGTTTTTTTCCCGTGATTTCTGAAACGATCGTGTGACCCATTGAAATCCTTCGTGACCCAAACATTGGGTCGCAACCCATAGGTTGCGGAACGTCAATCTAGGCAATATTTCAGGCACCATTTGAGCTAGGAAGCTGATATTTGGACAGGACAGTGACCAAGTGATGTGGCGATAAAGGATATTTTTTGATTTATTGATTCATCAATTAATCGATTAATTACTTATTAATTCATCAATTAATTATTTCATTTTTTGATTAATGACTTATTTAATTAGTTTTCAAAAAGTTACAGCTTCGGATGAAGTACTCGTGGTTTAGGTATGCTATTAGCCAAATGTGTACTTTGGGCGCGGTGTACTTTGAATGTATCTGTACTTGTTTTCACCTTTTTGATTCTGTTTTCATTTCACAATCTCTTGGCACTCTCCATTCTTTGTTCTCCAACCAAAGTTCCCAACACACACTTTTCACCCAGCTATGGCCATCCCATTCCTCACCACCAGCTATGGCCATCCCATTCCTCACCACCACATACAGTCATGTGAAAAAGTAAGTACACCCCATGTAAAGTTTTGACTTTTTCAACATATTTCAACATACAGCTATTTGATCTTCATTTCAACAATATTGATAGATAAAGGTGATATAATATAACAAATATCATGAAACATTTACATTTTGTAGTCCATTGTATAATTTAAATAAACATAAATGCAAATTTTGCATGTGGAAAAAGTAAGTACACCCTAGGCTCTAATTGGTGGTATTGCCCCCTTTGGCAGAAACAACCTCAAGTAGGCGTTTCTTGTAACTGTCTACCAGTCTCTGACATCGACTGGGAGAAATTTTTGCCAACCCCTCCATGCAGAATTCCTTCAGCTGTGCGATGTTTGAAGGGTTTCTTGCATGCACAGCTTGTTTCAAATCCCCCCACAACATCTCGATGGGATTTAGATCCGGGCTTTGACTTGGCCATTCCAGAACCTTCCATTTCTTTCTTTTCAGCCATTCCTTGGTGGATTTACCAGTATGTTTAGGGTCATCGTCATGTTACAAGGTCCATCTTCGGTTGAGCTTCAACTTTCCGACAGATGGCCTCACATTATCCTCAAGCACCCTCTGGTACAATGAAGAATTCATAGTGGATTTATGATGGTGAGCTGCCGAGGCCCTGATGCAGCAAAGCTGCCCAAGCCATAATATTTCCACCACCATGCTTTACCGTTTGGTATCAGGTTCTTGTGGTCAAATGCTGTCTTTGGTTTTCGCCAAACATGTATTCTGGTACTGTGGCCAAATACCTCTACCTTTGACTCATCTGTCCAGAGCACATTGTTCCAGAAGTGCTGGTCTTTGCGTAGGTGTTCATTGGCAAACTTGCCCTGATGTTCTTTCTGGACAGCAAAGGTTTCCTCCTGGCACACCTCCCACGTAGATCAAATTTGTGCAGCCTCTTTCTAATGTATCAAAATGTAGTTAAATGTAGTGAAAATGTATCAAAGTTGAACCCAGGAGTGATGCCCACTTAAACTGCAGAGGGTCGTCTTTAAGACCTCGGACGTCCGCGACGCTGAGCCACTCATGTGACATTTTACTATGACATGTAGTTTTGAATGGTATGTACCCGCACATATATTCTAGGCTTGCTTGCATTGACTAATATAATCGATCCTTCCTATATGATGCCAAGATCCTGATATCTATTGCATGATTGTATTTTACAGGATGATGCTAAAGATCTGATTGAGATTAAACCTACCGATGGGACAAAGTTGTGGACTTGGTTGATATTCACAACATTTAATCTCAATCAAGATCTACGGAAATGGCGGGACACAAGATACTCCATGTACCGACATTCAGCGCCGACCCACAAGCTGTGGATTCGGGCTCGGAGTTAACTCACTGGCTCAAGTCACTGGAGAACCAGTTCGGAGCCCAGGATACCGTTCGCACTGTTGAAACGAAACTGGCCGTGCTGCAGACTAAAGTGGACCACCACGTCTGCAGGAGCATTGAACGATGTACGACGTACGATGCCGCAGTGGCAGAGCTAAAGCGAATTTACATTAAGAAATGGAGCGTGGTGCACACCAGGTATCTGCTCTCATCGCGGCGACAACAGCCCACCGAGTCGATCGATCGCTTCGCCCAGGAGCTACGGCAACTACTTGCGGACAGTACTCAAGAGGTACGCACTCACGAGCAAGTCCAGGATGATCTTGTCCGAGATGATTTTGTCTCTGGGATCGGCTCTTCGACTCTTAGGCTAAGACTTTTGGAGACAGCTGACCTGACGTTCACGGAGGCTCTACGGGTGGCACACGTCTACACTGAGGCCCGGGAACAATTTACCGCCTATGACCACACACGGGTCGTTGCGGGGACTTCTCAACTCGCGCGACCGGAGAGGGCTACCGCCGAGGATACGGGAGCGGATTCGCTCACGCTAGCGGAGCCCCTGGCCGATCCCGAGGTGGACTCGGATTCCGGCTTGGCGGCAGCAACGGCAGCCAGGCCAAGGCCTGTACGAAATGCTGCGTGTTACTTCTGTGGCAATCGACAGCATCCCAGGTCGGCGTGTCCGGCTCGGGAAGCAATATGCCATTTGTGTTCGACTAAAGGACATTTTGCAAAAGTCTGCCGAAAGACCGCGCGGGGCGCACGCACTCGCGCGACCTTGAATGGGCTTATCGCCGAGCCAACAGACCGAGCACAGAGCGGGGCGCCTCACCCGGCTTTGATGAGCGGTCCTCCTCCTCGTGGGCCCCTGGCTGCACGCTCGTCCTTGGTGAGATACATCGGGCCGCCAAAACAAATGGCGCGAACACGACCGACCGCGGGGCGACCGTCCTTGACTGGCATCCGAACGCCCTCCGAAGGCTACTCATACAATCGACAAGCTCCTGCTTTGACGCGGCAAACAATGCACATGACACGAGCGCCATCCGACGGCAGCTCGTACGAACTACACGCTCTTGCCTCAGCACGTGAAACTACAGTTGGCTGCGATCCTTCTCGTGTGACACGAGCGCCATCTGACAGCAGCTCGTACGAACTACATGCTCTTGCTTCAGCACGTGAAACTACAGTTGGCTGCGATCCTTCTCGCGTGACACGAGCGCCCTCTGACGGCTGCTCGTACGGACTACAAGCTCCTGAAGCTCCTGCTTTGGCACGAGCAACTATGCGTTTGACACGAGTGCCCTCCGGAGGCTGCTCAAACGACCGGAATACTGCAGCCGGCGTGGGATCCACACGCGAGGCGCGATCTTCTCGCTCGGATGGCTCAATACCTGCCGGATCTTCCGGCCTTGCTCAGGCCATTATTCCACTCATGGTCGAAGGCATTTTTGCGCGGGCTTTAGTCGACACGGGGTCTACGGATATTTTTATCGATCATCGACTGGTGCGTAAACATGGGTGGCCGGTCCTCGGGACAACACGACGGATCTTTATGGCCTCCCAGGGGCTTAGGCTCAGCACAAAAGGGGAATGTCGATTGAAACTTGTGAAAAAGGGACGCATGTTTCCGGATGTACATCTCATGGTCTTACCTGCTTTATGTGCTGACATTCTGTTAGGACACGATTTTCTTAAGCGACATGGACGTTTGGAAATGGAATTCGGTGGGACTGACACACTTGCTGTGTGGGCACTCGTGAAAATGGAAATTGAGCCGCTTTCGCTGTTCCCCAACCTGACCACTGACTGCACTCCTGTAGCGGTGAAATCACGGCGCTATTCACGAGCAGACGCGCAATTCATTGCGGAAGAAACGGCCCAGCTCTTAAAGGAAGGTATCATAGAACCCAGCCGGTCGCCGTGGCGGGCCCAGGTCTTAGTGGTGCGAAGTGAAGCCCATCGCCGACGCATGGTAATCGACTATTCACAGACGGTTAATCGCTTTACACAGCTGGACGACTACCCCTTACCGGGGATGGACGCGCTGGTACGACAGGTGGCCCAGTACTCAGTCTACAGCACTCTCGATCTGCGTAGTGCGTATCATCAGATCCCCATCTCTAGGGCTGATCGCATCTATACCGCCTTTGAATCAGGTCAAAGGTTATACCAGTTCACCCGACTACCTTTTGGGGTGACGAACGGGGTCGCCTGTTTTCAGAGGGCTATGGACGACCTCGTTACTAAGGAGAACTTGACAGATGTCTTTGTATATCTGGACAATCTTACGGTTTGTGGGTATGACCAGGGGCATCATGATGCTAATCTTAAGCGCTTCCTCGAGGTCGTGCAGAGGTATCGCCGAACCATGAATGAGGCTAAGTGTCGTTACTCTCTACGCACGATAGATCTTCTGGGGTACACCGTGACCCATGGCTCTGTCGCTGCAGATAAGGAGCGTCTGCGACCTTTGCTCGATATGGCTCCGCCTCGCGATCGAGCTTCGCTGAAGCATGCTCTCGGGCTGTTCGCCCACTATTCGAAGTGGGTGCGAAATTTCTCCGTGAAGCTCCACCCCCTTGTGGCCTGTGACACGTTCCCCATGAGCCCAGCCGCCTTGGCAGCCTTTGGGGGCCTTAAGGCCGACATCGCTGGCGCCGCTGTGGCGACGATCGACGAGAGCGAATCTTTCGTCTTAGAAAGTGATGCCTCGGATCATGCGATAGCAGCGACACTCTCCCAGGGGGGGCGCCCTGTGGCTTTCTTTTCACGGACTCTCACCTCCGCTGAGCGGAGGCATTCGTTTGTCGAAAAGGAAGCGTACACGATCGTCGAGTCGATTCGGCGATGGCGACCGTACTTACTCGGGTGATGCTTCCAAATCATCACGGACCAACAAAGCGTAGCGTTCATGTACGACACCTTACATGCTCTCAACGCATTAAGAATGAGAAAATCACTTGCTGGCGTATCGAACTCTCCGACTTCTGTTACACCATCAAATATCGCCCGGGGAAGCATAACCTGGTCGCCGACGCCTTATCGAGGCCGGCTACGTGCGCGGGTATCATAACTCTGGAGGGTCTGCGCACTTTGCACGGCACTATGTGTCATCCTGGGGTGACGCGTTTCGCTCATTTTGTGCGTAGTGGTAATCTGCCGTACTCGATTGAGGACATCCACCGGATCTGCTGCGACTGCGCTATATGTGCGGAACTCAAACCGCGTTTTTACAACCCTCCCATGGGGACGCTGGTTAGGGCTACTAGACCGTGGGAGAGATTGGCAATGGATTTCAAAGGGCCGCTGCCTGTGTCGCGTAACTCTCGTTATCTGCTCACTATCGTTGATGAGTACTCGCGATTCCCTTTTGCTTACACGTGCGTGGATCTGACGGCTGCCACGGTCATACGGTGGCTGCAGAATTTGTTTTCTATGTTTGGGTATCCGGCCTACGTGCATACCGATCGGGGTGCGGTGTTCCTGTCTCAGGAAGTGAGAGGGTACTTGCTCCAAAATAATGTCGCTTCGAGTTGCACCACACCGTACAGACCCCAGGCGAATGGGCAGGTCGAACGCTTCAATGGGATTATATGGAGGGCCGTCATGCTAAGTCTCAGGACCCTCGGCCATGGCCTCGATAAATGGGCTTGGTCGCTACCTGCGGCGCTAAACTCGATCCGGGATCTACTATGTACGGCCACCAACCAGACTCCTCATGAGAGACTGTTCCACCACCCTCGAAGCTCGGGTAGTATCCGATCTTTACCCAGTTGGCTCGCTGAGCCGGGGCCGGCCTATCTCAAACGTGCGGTTCGCACAAGCAAGTACGACCCCTTATTGGATAAGGTGCAGGTACTCCAGGCTAATCCCGAGCATGCTCGTGTGATGACGGCAGATGGACGCGAGTCCACTGTCTCCGTACGCCATCTCGCCCCATGTGGGGTCATCGACCCTTATAGGGATATCGACGAACCGATCTACGAGTCCATGGACTCTCCCGAAGCTTCCTCGATGGAACACCTGCCGTCCCTTCCTTCGTCAAATACACCCCTGCCTGAAGGCCCTGAGGTGCCCCCTCCGACACCTGCCTCCAGCGGCCTCTCCGAAGCAGGGGACTCCGGGCTTGGGGAGGCCGTACCCGGTAGTTTCCGGACACGTGCTGGCAGGTTAATTCGCCACCCTGACCGCTACGGTTGGACCGACTGACATGGAATGACATCCCCAATCAATTAATGCTGACGCATGCTTGATTCCTGCCTAGCGGCAGTGTAGTTCTAACGGCGGGGAGAATGCAGTGAAAATGTCTCAAAGTTGAACCCAGAAGTGATGCCCACTTAAACCGCAGAGGGGCGTCTATAAGACCTCGGACGTCCGCGACGCTGAGCCACTCCTGTGACATTTTACTATGACATGTGGTCTTGAATGGTACGTACCCGCACATATATTCTAGGCTTGCTTGCATTGACTAATATAATCGATCCTTCCTATATGATGCCAAGATCCTGATATCTATTGCATGATTGTATTTTACAGGATGATGCTAAAGATCTGATTGAGATTAAACCTACCTATGGGACAAAGTTGTGGACCTGGTTGATTTTCACAACAGTCGACTCGTGCACTTTGACATCAACAGTGGCAAGAGCTACCTGTAGGGTCCCGTGATGACATTCTGGGGTTCTTTGAGACTTCTTTCAGCATCTTACGGTCTGCTCTCGGGCTGAACTTGCTGGCGCGGCCTGGCCTGAACAAGTTGGCAGTTGTTTGGAATCTTCTCCACTTGTAGATGATCTTCCGGACAGTCGAATGATTGATTTCAAATTGTTTGGAGATCTTTTAAAATCCCTTCCCAGACTCGTAGGCATCTATGACCTTCTTTCTGAAGGCCTCAGAGAGCTCTTTTGATCTATGCATGGTGACGCCGCACACTTCAACAACAAAGAGCAAACCAAACTAAATGTCTGAAGTTTAAATAAGACAGGTTCGTCCAAGATCCTCTCTAACGATGTTCTCATCATTTGCACCTGAGCTCGTGCACCTGATTCTAATTTTAGGTATTTGAAGTAGTGATAAATGTAGGGGTTTACTTACTTTTTCCAAATGTGAAATTTGCATTTATGTTTATTTAAATTATACAATGGACTACAAAATGTAAATGTTTCATGATATTTGTTATATTATATCACCTTTATCTTTATCTAATCCCCGCTCTAGCAGGGAAAATGGCCTTTAAAATGCATGTTGTGTGTGTTGTCTTTATCTATCAATATTGTTGAAATGAAGATCAAATAGCTGTATGTTGAAATATGTTGAAAAAGTCAAAACTTTACATGGGGTGTACTTACTTTTTCATGTGACTGTATGTCCATCCCATCCCTCACCACCAGCTATGTCAATCCCATTTCTCACCACCAGCTATGTCCATCCCATTTCTCACCACCACATATGTCCATCCCATTCGTCACTACCAGCTATGGCCATCCCATTCCTCGCCCCCGGCTATGTCCATCCCATTCCTTGCCACCAGCTATGTCCATCCCATTCCTCGCCACCAGCTATGGCCATCCCATTCCTCGCCACCAGCTATGGCCATCCCATTTCTCGCCACCAGCCATGGTCATCCCATTCCTCGCCACCAGCCTTGGCCATCCCATTCATCACCAACAGCTATGTCCATCCCATTCTTCACCATCACCACCAGCTATGTCCATCCCATTTCTCACCACCACATATGTCCATCCCATTCCTCACTTCCAGCTATGGCCATCCCATTCCTCGCCCCCAGCTATGTCCATCCCATTCCTTGCCACCAGCTATGTCCATCCCATTCCTCGCCACCAGCCATGGCCATCCCATTCATCACCAACAGCTATGTCCATCACATTCTTCACCATCAGCCATGGCCATCCCATTCATCACCAACAGCCATGGCCATCCCATTCATCACCAACAGCTATGTCCATCCCATTCTTCACCATCACCACCAGCTATGTCCATCCCATTTCTCACCACCACATATGTCCATCCCATTCCTCACTACCAGCTATGGCCATCCTATTCCTCGCCCCCAGCTATGTCCATCCCATTCCTTGCCACCAGCTATGTCCATCCCATTCCTCGCCACCAGCTATGGCCATCCCATTTCTCACCACCAGCCATGGTCATCCCATTCCTCGCCACCAGCCATGGCCATCCCATTCATCACCAACAGCTATGTCCATCCCATTCTTCACCACCAGCTATGGCCATCCCATTCATCACCAACAGCCATGGCCATCCCATTCATCACCAACAGCTATGTCCATCCCATTCCTCACCACCAGCCATGGCCATCCCATTCATCACCAACAGCTATGTCCATCCCATTCTTCACCACCAGCTATGGCCACACCATTCCTTCCCACCACCTCTGGCCATCGCATTCCTCGCCACCAGCTAACTCCATCCCATTCCTCGCCACCAGCTATGGCCATTCTATTCCTCACCAACAGCTATGGCCATCCCATTCCTCACCACCAGCTATGGATATCCTGTTCCTCACCACCAGCTGTGGCCATCCCATTCCGCACCACCAGCTATGGCCATCCCATTCCTCGCCACGAGCTATGGATATCCCATTCCTCGCTTCCAGCTGTGTCCATCCTTTTCCTCGCCACCAGATCAGGCCATCCCATGCCTCACCACCAGCCCCACCACCTCTTGGCACTCTCCATTCTTTGTTCCCCAACCAAAGTTCCCAGCGCATTCCTGTTCACTCTGCTCCTTATTACTTGGAAAAAAATATATATATATTTTTTGCAAGTATGTTGATCACCCCGGTTTGTGTTTGTGCTTGTCTTTCCGCTCACTTATACTTGCATACAGGTCACAATTTTAAACCGATCTTCACGAAACTTCACCAAATAGTGGAGTTCGTGCTCCGACAAAATCGTATATATTTTTGAGGTCAAAAGGTCAACATAGGCCAAAGGTCAACCACTTTTTTTCAAATTTCTAAATTACTCAATTTTAAATTGATCCACTTGAAATTTGAAAAGGATTTACATATCGGCTAACTGAATTCAACCATCATATATTTTTAGATCAGCTTAGACCAAAAGGTCAACATAGGCCAAAGGTCAACCACTTTTTTTTGATTTCTAAAATCCTCAATTTTCATCCAAAATTTGAAGAGGATTTATACATCAGCTAACTGAATTCAACCACCAACTATTTTGAGATCAGTGTAGGCTAAAAGGTCCACATAGGCCAAAGGTCAATGACTTTTTCAAATTTCTAAAATCCTCAATTTTCATCCGATTTATTTGAAATTTGAATTGGATTTTCATATCAGCTAACTGAATTCAACCACCAACTATTTTGAGATCAGTGTAGGCTAAAAGGTCCACATAGGCCAAAGGTCAACCACTTTTTCAAATTTCTAAAATCCTCAATTTTCATCCGATTTATTTGAAATTTGGATTGGATTTTCATATCAGCCAACTGAATTCAGCCACCAACTACTTTTTAGGATCGGGATAGGCCAAAAGGTCAACATAGGCCAAAGGTCAACAACAATTTCAAATTTCTAAAATCATTAATTTTCATCCGATTGACTTAGAATTTGAATGGGATTTTCATATCAGCAAACTTTATTCAACCACCAACTTTTTTTGCGATCAACATAGGCCAAATTTCTAAAATTGTCAATTGTCATCCGATTAACTTAAACTTAATTGCAGAGGCAGGTCCTAAGCACAAGAAAAAAAATCAGGACTCGGACTTGGACTCAGAATGCCAAGTACTCAGACTCGGTACTGTTGGACTCAGACTGCAAGACTCAGACTTTGACTCGGACAGCATGGATTCGATGACAACACTGATTGTAACTGGAAACTTAATAATATCGTGGTGGATCTGGCATGTATATTTTAATAGCAATCATATATTTCCCTGGGCCCACATCGAGCTCGGGGCCCCTGGCAGGGCCAGATTAAGAGTTGTGGGGGCCCCAAAGCAGCAACTTGTGGAGGCCCCTGACACTAAAACGTAATTGTCCAATTCCTACAAAATAAAACCTCAGGCTTTTCACGGCCCGCCCTCCTTCACCCAGGGGTAGAGACAAGCACGGAGGCGTTGTTGTTGTTGGTGGTGGTGGTGGTGTTTCCTGGCGAGACCTTTCTTTTTACAAGCTCTCACCTGGCCTCATCCGTGGGGTATTCACAAAAGGATCATACGCACTTTTACTAACCTAAAGCCCTCACTATTTACATTCCAATTACTGTCCTTTCTTTTGTGCATCGGTGATCCCTCACAGCATCATATTTTTGTGCCCACATTGCCCAGACCCCCACTTTGTGTGGGGACCTTATGTGTGGTTACCCCGGGGCTAGTGCTTGGGTTTCCCCCCAAACCCCACTACTCCTTGGCATAGGCCCTGCATGCCCGAGTGTTAATCCGCCACTGCCTCACATTCTCTCACTATTGGTTCTTGATCATATTCTTTCGTCAAATTGCCATCATATTGCTATCTCGTTTGTATAGTTTCGGTATCATCCTTCCATCTACCTTTCACCAGTGTTTCTTCTCTCAGTTATTTTCCTGTTCTACTCTTAAGGCCCGCAATCCTAGATATAAGCTTTCTTGTTATCTCTGATCTTTTTTTCAAAGAGCTCTTGTTTTCCCCGCTCTGTTGTCACTTTCTATCTCTGTGCGTGGCTCTTTGGAATATTTCTCCATCTCATTCCTAGCTTGTCATTGGAAGTCAGCGTTTAGCTTCTTGATGTCCCCTCTTGATGCACCTTTTGTTTTCATCCCTCTTGTTACCTCCGCCACCAAAGGTGGATGGAGGTTATGTTTTCATCCCTGTCTGTCTGTTCGTTTGTTTTTGTCTGTCTGAACAGGATATCTCAAAATGTTGTGGACAGATTATGGCTAAATTTGGTGTACAAGTTGGGTGTGTTTCAAGGACGAATTAATTCGATTTTGGTGAAGATCCGAGAGTTTTTTTTAATTTTTAAAAGTGATTCATCACCATTGAAAGATGTGACCAAAATGATAATATGGCATGATACCTAAAAAGGTTGTGGATGGATTATGACAAACCTGGTGGATGAGTTAGTTCAATAAAACGAAGAAGCGGATTCGATTTTGGTTCAGGTAAACATATATGGCCTATCAATGGGATACAAAACGTGAACTGTTCATCCTGGCGGAGGTATGTGCTCTACCGGATGTCGTTCTAGTTTTATAAGTGTCTAAGGCTTCGGAAGCAGTTTGTTTATGCATCATAAAAAGAATGAGGACAGGAAACAAATTACAAGCATGTGGGTCGACAATGTGGATTATACTATGTATATGGGTGTGACATATCATATCTTCCATCACCTCCAACTTGCCAGGTAGTATCATACTTGGCAAGTTGGAGGTGATGAAAAACGGGTTGGGAGGAATTGAAAGCGGATCTTTATTTTATTTATTTATTGGACGTGATTGGAATTGAAGTGATACTGCATGCGGAATCTTGGAGGGTGGTGACGTGACGTTTGGTGAGGGAAAGCTCATGACGTCACACAGGCAATCAACAAAAGTGATACCTTGTGTATCGGATACAGATCTATGAGACTTTGGGTCAATCCATGCGAGTGGAATGAATGATCGTTTTAAGGCCATTTTCCCCACTGGAGCAGGGGTTAGTCTTTTGGGTCCCATGACAATCATGGTTCCCTGTTTGAGGCAATGTTTTATGGCCGGATGCCCTTACTGACGCCAACCCTTGGTCGCCTCTTACGATGCGCAGGGATACGGTGTACCTATTCTAAACCGGGGTACACACCGGGATCATTCATCCCAGCAAGCTGGTACTCAATTTGCCGACCTCGGAAGGATGACAGGCTGAGTCAACCCCCCTGGCGTTAATTCAGCGATCGATCGGGATTCGAACCCAGGATCCTAGGATCCCAAGCCGGCACCCTAACCGCTAAGCCAACTGCGAGTGGAATGGCGGCAAAATATTACATTTTAAAAGTTGACTTTACCACCCAATATGGGTTTTGATGATACTAAAACGGATCTGCGGGTCGCTTGCCATCTTTGCACTATTTGACATTTGAAGCTGGGATCACAGAATTTATATCTGCGGGTCGCTGGCCATTTATGAGGGGGGCGCTGATGAATGGGGGTGCATAACTTTACTCGTGCCTTGAAACATATGATGTATTTTAAAAATAAATTTTGCTCTTTGTCCTTTTTTGAAACGAGCACCTGGTTATTTTTTTTTTCAGGTGCAATTTGGGACACTGTCCCAGTACTTTGCTGCAATGACCAAAGTGGCTGGCTGGGGTGATGGGCCTACTCCACGTTCTGGACATTTCCCTGTTGTTAGTGGAGATTTTTTTACATATGCCGACCGCGATGACCATTATTGGAGTGGATTCTACACATCCCGTCCATTCTTCAAATACTTGGACCGTGTGTTGGAGACAAGACTAAGGTGAGGGTGCATTGAGCAATCTGTTGTGATTTATTTGTCTTTGTATTCCAAATTGTGATGAAACGAACTATTTAATCTTTCACACACAGAAGAAAATGTGATGCGGGCAGTTGAGCAGATAACGTGGACAAGTGGGTTAGCTTGAACCAATCCACGGACTTATGGATATTGTACAGGATCAGATTGCGTGTAGCAAAGGTGTATATTTTAATAGTGCTTCTTAAAAATAAAAAAAATAAAACGAAGCACCTTTTTTGACAATCTTCCACGTCTCACTCCCCACCCCCACCACCAACATTTCCTTCCCGTTTCTACTTTTCCAATCTTCCCTGTCCACTTTCCTTTCTCCTTGCACCAGATCAGCTGAAATCCTCTTTGGTTTAACTTTAGCACATGCATCGCATATGGGTTTCAGTTTTGAGTTGGCGAAAGAGGACTTTTCTCGTCTGGTCCAAGCCCGCCAGAATTTGGCATTGTTCCAACATCACGATGGCCTCACTGGAACGGGGAAGGATCCAGTTGTCAATGACTATGGCAGCAGGTACAGCTTTTCAGCCCATGTTCTTGAGCATGGAGATTACATGTTGAGTAAGTCCTTCCGGTTCCGGTTCCTTGAGCTTCGGTCGTGCTGATTTTCGGCTCTGCCGTTTCCCTCAAAGATAAGTACTCCCGGTCGTTTTGTTGTGTTTCTACTGTTTATTTTGCTGTCGTGTTTCCTGTGTGCTTCTAGTTCGGTTTTGTTAAACTTTATGCAAAGTTATGAGTTTTCGTCTGACTTTTCATATTGGATTATTTGAGGCCTACCCGTTTCCCTTGTGTCCACAATCGTTTTTGTTTGTGTTTTCTTGTACTTGGGTCCATTTATTTTCACCACTATCCCCCTCTTCATCCCTCAATTTCTTCCCAACTATATAACCCCATGTTTAATGTCTTAAATAGAAAATAAAAAATTCTTTCTCACCACACACCGCCCCGTGACCCCGTGACCACGTGTTGTCTGTCCCCTCCCCTCTTCCTCCATCTTGCCGATTTCTCCACCTTTCCATCCCCACTCTGTTCGTGAAGTATTCACCATACTTGTTCACAACCTCGCTCAACCTTTCCCTTTTTACCCTGCCTTTGCTTGTACCTAATTCTAATCCTTCAAACAAAAAATATATATAATAATAATAAAGGAGTCCCTGCTACCGTACTATTCAAGTACTTGTATGCACCTCCACATTCCTTTGAGCTACGTTCCACTCGGCTTGCCAATCTCGGTTTACTGCTTCTTGCTTTTCCTCCATTTTGAAGGAAGAAGTACGGAGAGGCGTTTAGGGGAATTGCAGAAATATTGTGAAGAAGGATGTCAGGAAAGGTGCATTGTGGAGGAATATAAGCCAGTTATGGAGGACGGAGGAAGGAGGAAGGAGCGAAGGCAGTTGGTGAAAAGAAGGAGGTTTGGAAGAGGATAAAGAAGATCAAGGATAGAGGGATGCAGCTGGACATGGGGTTGCTGCATGCACCTGTGTATGTGCAGGAGAAGAATTCGGCAAGGAGAGCTGTGGATTCGGTGAGGAATGATATGGCATTGGAGTTAGGTGTACAACAAGGTGGAAGAGGATGGTGGGAGGAAGATGATCTATAAATGGGCTCATTACAGGGATGAGGATAGCAAGGACATGATGGGGGAGGGGGGTGATTAAGGATGGTGGCACGAGGCTAGTGACAGAGAGGGCACAGTATTGCAAGGAATGGCAAGCTGGAGCTGCCGAGTTGTGTGGAGGGGAAAATGGAGTTGGTGGATATCACGAAGCATGAAAAAGGGAAGGGCGCCAAACATTGATGAGTTGTGCACACAGATGATAATTGCAGCAGGAGAAGTCGAAGTTAGTGGATGAAGACGATGTTGAATGTTTACATGAGAGTTTGTTCAATTCCGGAGGATTGGAGGACAGGGTTAATTGTGTTGATATGGAATAGGAAGGGGGATGCTCAAGATCCGGGGAAGTACAGGGACATTACACTCTTTAGTCATGTCATGAAGAAGGTTCTGGATGGGTGGATAAGAAAGAGTGTGGAGAAAGAGATGGGAGAAGAGCAACAGGTGTTCAGAAATGGTAGGGGTTGATGATGGATGGGACGCTCGCACTGAGGCAGCAGGTGGAGAAGAGGTTGTAGGCACAAGGTGAAATGTCATTGGGAATTGTGGACCTGGAGAAAACCTATGGCAAGGGAACGAAGGGAAGAGTTTGGGTTGGTCCTGGGATGTCGGAGGAGTTCAATTTGAACATCGGTTTGAGGCAGGAAAGCTCTCTCGGCCCACACCTGTTTATCATGGTGATGGAGCTGGTAAGCAGGAAGGTAAACATGGAAGGTATTATGGGGAGGATATTGCATGTGGATGATATGGCTCTGTGTGGTGGAGAGTGGGCAGGAGATGCAGGAAGTACTGGGGGAGTGTTAGGAGACATTTGAGAAACATGGGCTGAAAATGAACATGGAGAAAATGGAGGTGATGTGGGTCGGGCAGCAGAGAGAATATATTATCAGGTTAGAGGGGAAGGAGATCGGACAGGAAATAGATTTGAGTATCTGGGTTTAACAGCGACCGGGGATGGTAAGTCCGAGGCAGAGGTGCCATAACTTGATTGCTGGACTTGACAGCTCTACGAGTTGATAGGGCCTTCATTTTTGGACCTTGTGTGATTGTCCACTTGGAGTTGAGAGGCCATTTTTCCCCGCAAAGCGGGGGTTGGCCTTTTCGGGGACCGTGGTAGTTGTTGTTTTTTTTTTTTTTTGGTCCCCTTTTTTTGAAGCAATGTTTTACGGCCGGATGCCCTTCCTGACGCCAACCCTTTTTGCCGCCTTCAACGACAAGCAGGGAATTACCAGTGAACTGGTACTCAAGTAACTCAAGTAACTCAAGTATTTTGAGAATGAATGAAGTAACCTATTGTTTGATAATGTTTCCAAAATCAAAGATGATGGTTAGAATATATATTTTTACAGGTGTGTGTGTGTGTGTGTGTGTGTGTGTGTGTGTGTGCGTGTGCGTGCGTGCGTGCATGTGTATGTGTGAGAAAGAATGGTTAAATGTGTGTAAGAATGTGAGACATAGAGGAATGGTCAAATAACACACTTCATTGTAATTGTGAACATTCCGCATTCAAAGATCCACATCATAAACACGTCATCACAGGTGATCTCAGAATAGTGAAAGATAAAAGATTACGTGCATTACTTACAAAAGGACAAAATCATAGAGAAAATAAAAGAATAAACTGGAATAAAGCAATGGAACTTACAATGATGGGACTGGGCGAATGGATGAAAGAACAAATTGATAAACATAAAGTACCAAACACACAAATGGCTTTATGGTTGGAGGAGGTAGAGAAACATGTGAAAAGGAGAGTTGTTGATTTGAAAAGAAAAGTTCGAATCAATAATCCGAAGGCAATTTTAAACAATCCAGAAGCACGTGATTGCTTAAGGCAGCTTCAAACACAACATGTTATTGTTCCAATTGACAAAGCAAATAATAATATTGCATTTGTATGTAAAACATTCTACATTCAAACACTTTTGGAAGAATTGGGCCTAGACACGGGAATTCCAAAGACCTACAAAATAAGTAACGAGAACAAAACAGACTTGATACAACACCATACAAATCACTCAACGGTGAGAAGACTGATAGTTCCGGATAAACACCATAAATTACCATTCATTTACTGGATCCCAAAAATGCACAAACACCCTTGTAAGATGAGGTTCATCATCGCAAGTAGAGAATGTAGTTTGAAACCTTTGTCGGGCAGTATTACAGCAGCAATGAAACGAATCTATAAATGCTTAAAAAACTACCATGAAAAAGTTAAGTTTTATTCTGGTATTAAGAAATTCTGGATCATTGACAATTCCAAACCGGTAATCGACAGTGTCCACAACATTAATAACAAGGGTAAAGCAAAATGTCTTTCAACCTTTGATTTTTCCACATTGTACACAAACATTCCACATGACAAGTTGGTAACCGCATTGGACAGAGCAATATATAAAGCATTTGCAGGAGGTAATAGAGTATACATTAATGTATATCAAAACAGAGCACACTGGTCTGTAAAGGATAATCAATATTCATGCAGTTTTTCAAAAAGTAAACTCAAAGAAAGTATAAGATTTCTGCGAAACAACAGTTTCTTTACATTTGGCAACAAGATACTCCAGCAGACAGTGGGCATACCCATGGGTTCAGATCCGGCCCTTTTATTTGTAAATTTGTTTCTGCACATGTACGAGTTTGATTGGGTCCAAAACATGTGCAGGAATAAATTAACAACCACAGAGATGCGGAAACATCTTCCGGTTCATTGATGATTTGTTGGCAATTCATGATGGATTTATATTTGAGCAGCTTCATGATGATATATATCCAAAAGCACTTGAATTAAAAAAGGAAAACCAAACTTCCACTTCAGTTTCCTTTTTGGAATTACAAATTGACATCCATAACAATAAATTTCACACCAAATTATTTGATAAACGAGATGCATTTCCATTCCACATTGTCCGAATGCCTTTCTTAGACAGCAACATTCCCAAAAAGCTATTTTATGGTACAGTTGCAGGTTAAATAATTAGGACTGTGAGAGCAACCACACACAGCTCTGAACTGGTCAATAAATTACAACAACTAGTCAGACGTATGTTAGCGCAGGGAGCTACAGTTGGTAGCTTAAAACAAGATTTCTTTAATATCACAAAAGGCACCAAATCGAATTAGTAAAATACAATACGAATATTAAAAATATTATTCATGAGATCTTTATGTGAATAGAACAACAACAACATGCATTTTAAGGCCATTTTCCCTGCTAGAGCGGGGGTTAGCCTTGTGGTCCCCATGACAATCTTCTCCATTTTGTCCTATTTTCTGCATCTCTCCTTGTTAACCCCCTTGTCCGTTAACCCCCTTGTTAATCTACTTCCTTCTACATTCATTTCCATCACTCTTCTCAACCAGTCACTTTCATCCTTCCTCAACACATGACCAAAGCATCTCAACCTGTTCCTCTTCACAGCATCAATCACAGGCTCTATTGCTGGACTGGACTTGACAGCTCTACTAACTGCTCTATTCCCCTCATCTTTCGCAATTCATCATTTGTCTTCCTCTCTCTCAACGATACTCCGCACATCCACCGAACCATTCGCATTTCCACCCTTTCCAGCCTTCGTTGCTTCCTCTTCGTTCATTACCCATGTCTCGCTCCCATAAATCATAACACTTCTCACACATGCAGCATACACCTTTCCCTTCAGCTTCAACGACACTCCCCTCCTCATCAGCACGCGTCAGTTCCCGAAACTTCTTCCATGCACATCTCACTCGAGCAACCGTTGCCGAGTCTGATCCACCTTCTCCATTCAGCATGTCTCCGAGGTAGCAAAATGTTTTCACACCTTCCAGCTTCACGCCGTCTCCAAGATCCAACTCAACATTTCCTCCATCTGCAGCTCCCTCTGTGCACACCTTACATTTGAATGTAGCTGCCACACTGGTTAACGAACCTCTCAGACCACTACATTTTTGATGAACCCACTCAGCGCACATTGTACATTGAATGGAGTTCACTCCGACACCCTTCCTGCACACAGCACACGGCCACTTCCCAGTTCTTTCCACCTCACCGCATGCTTTACCACTTGCCATCACCTTCGTCTTTCCTATATTCACCTTCAGACCTTTTGTCTCCATACATTCCTTCCACTTGTTCATCTTCATGTGAATACAATACAATATAATAATTAAATATACTACAAATCAATGTTGCGAGGAATCGGTGGTTGCTAGGATACGGCAGCATGCAAAAAACTGTTATAAATGACTTTGAACATTCGAAGTACAGTTTGATCGAGAGGTAGGTTGTGTGGTCGTGCTGGTTGGTAGATATGGTTTATTTAACGTAAGATGTGCATGATTTAATGATATTATCATATTATCGAGTGTGTAAGGAAAGTTATAAATATATGATAATACATTAAATCCTATTGCGAGTAAAGTTGGAATAAGTGATGTTGCATTGATGAGTTGACTGACTGCCTGGACGCAACTGAGGTTGTGGATCTACTGATTGACCATCTATTGATGTGGATCCATGATCGAGGTTGTGGATCCGCCGTTTGGAAAGGTCCTGGGCTGAAAGGATTGAAACCTCGAGGAAGAACGGTGCCCAGCTGATGATCCATGCAGTCGGGAAACTAGTCAATTGCTCACGGGTTGACGTTCTTGCTTTAGGTGGAGAAACTATGTTTGAGGTTTGCAATTTAAATAAAGTTGAACATGGGATGTTGTGAAATTAACATCATTTCTGTATGTCTCATGTGTGTGTATGTGTCTCAGGCTCCACAATGCGATCCTCGATGCAAACGGAGTCATTGGAAATGCTGCTCAGTTCTTAATGTTGCAAAATCGACGAGCTTTTGACAAGTCTGCTCTCTTTCTCAATGTGGTAATTATTTTGTGCATACTCACTCCATTGCCTTCAGAGTTTGAATTAAGATGATACTGTATTGAAGTTTTTTTTAAAAATTCGAGTGGATCTATTAAAACAGATGGACACATTCCATGAAAAATGAAAACACACAGGACACACAAAAAAGCCATTAAAAAGCCCTTCAATGAAAGTTTCGTCTCAAAGAAGATTCCAAAACAAGTACAGATACATTCAAAGTACACCGCCCCCATGCCAAATAAATTAATATCCTACAGCGCGGCATTGCCGGGGTGCCTTCGGCAATACCGCAGTGCAGTTCATTGAGGCTGCATTGGGAGGGAGAGGTGTACACGAATTGATTGATTAATTGCATCATTAAAATCAATAAAAGATTATCACAAAATATTTTCTTAATCAATTGGCTGATCGCATAACTAAACCACTAGTGCTTCATCCGAAGCTGAAAGTTTTTGAAAATTAATTAAATAAGTCGTCAATTGGAAAAAATTAAATAATTAATAAATAAATAAATAAATAATTAATCGATGAATTGACGAATCAATAAATAATTGATTCATTGATTAATCAATAAATCCAAAATATACTAATAGCCACATCACTTGGTCACCGTCATGCCTGAATATCAGCTTCCAAGCTCAAATGGTGTCTGAGATATTGGCCAAATGAGAAAGAAAATAAAAAAGCCATTAATAATTAAAATGACTAAATATAAATCATAGAATAATTAAATAACTAATGAATTAGCTTATACAATACCTAAGCCACCATCGTTTCATCCGAATCTGTAACTAAAAAAAAGAAAAGAAAAGTTATTAATCCAATAATTAAATAATAATTTTTGCTTAATTAATAATTAATTTTGGATTCTTCTTTCCCGCTGATCCTTCCGGTAGCTCGTAACTGTTGCTGCGTTTGAGCCTGGGGAGTAACTGCTGAAATCTATCTGACCAGGTTCTTCCCGACATCTTTGTTCTTTCTTCGGTGCTTTCACACTTCTTTCTACTTTTTCTCATTTCTCTTTATTCATTGTAATCTCGCTTTTTATGCCTCCGCCGATGAAGTCGCCGGAGGCATTATGTTTTTGGATTGTCCGTCTGTCTGTCCATGCATCCGTGATAGGTTTTTGTTACAGTGATAGCTTTTGAACCAAAGATGGGATTTTGACCGAACTTGGTACAAGCACTGTACATATTTTGATGCAAAGACAAACTGAATCAATTTTGGCCTCAAAGGTCAAAGGTCAGAGGTCATGTTTGTTAAAAATGTGATACTTATGAACAGCTGAAGCGATTTAAATCAAACTTGGTACAAGCACGTAAAGCAATCTAATAATGCGGGCGGGAGCGTTTTGGCTGACGTCGCGACGTCAAAGAGTCTGTTGTCGTTCTTTTCTTTTATTTATTTGATTCTTTGTTTCTTTCTTTCTCTATCTGTCTTGGGAGAAGTGAATTCTTGCAGAAAGTTTTCTGGAAGGTTCACTTGGCTATGCCTGGATGGGTTTGAGGGTTGTGGAGTGGCGGCTGAAACTCGAATCCTATCCAGGTTCCTTCTGATGACTCCATCTTTGCTTTTTACTTATCCAGGTTCCTTCTGATGACTCCATCTTTGCTTTTTACTTATCCAGGTTTATTCTGATGATTCCATCTTTGCTCTTTACTTATCCAGGTTTATTCTGATGATTCCATCTTTGCTTTTTACTTATCCAGGTTCCTTCTGATGATTCCATCTTTGCTCTTTACTTATCCAGGTTTATTCTGATGATTCCATCTTTGCTCTTTACTTATCCAGGTTTATTCTGATGATTCCATCTTTGCTTTTTACTTATCCAGGTTTATTCTGATGATTCCATCTTTGCTTTTTACTTATCCAAGTTTATTCTGATGATTCCATCTTTGCTTTTTACTTATCCAGGTTCCTTCTGATGACTCCATCTTTGCTTTTTACTTATCCAGGTTTATTCTGATGATTCCATCTTTGCTTTTTACTTATCCAGGTTTATTCTGATGATTCCATCTTTGCTTTTTACTTATCCAGGTTCCTTCTGATGACTCCATCTTTGCTTTTTACTTATCCAGGTTTATTCTGATGATTCCATCTTTGCTTTTTATACTCAGAGGCAAAAGTTATTGTGACATGGAATTTTTTCATTGGTAATCTTGTGAATGAATTTTTGGATTTGAACCAGAGAAAGAGTTTGTTAAAATGGTCGAAGAAACGCAACCGAGCAATTGTTGTTCGAATTGCACGAAATCTGCAAGAAGCATGACATATTCGAGAAAAATGGCCAGCAATGTTCACTTCAAAAGGCCAGACAACCAGACGCTTATCATTTCCACTCAATGCAGTCTTAAGAAGTGCAGAAGTCAGAAAAACACCTCTATTCATCATTCTGGAACAAGTTCGACATGCCACGCCTCGGGGAAAATGACTGATGGAGAGCTATAGGTATGCTTCAGTCTGGTACCTCGCAGCGTGACGTTGCTCGTCGATTCAACGTCCATAGAAACACCATTTGGCACTTATGGCGACGTTTTCAGCAAAACAATCAAGTTATAGACCGTCCCCGTAGTGGCCGCCCACCAGTAACGACCCCATGTCAAGACCGATGCATTCGAACCACGCACCTCCGACACAGGTTCCAGCCAGCAACCCTTACAGCCCGTACCATACCTGGCAACAGAGGTGTATCTGCGAGAACAGTTCGACGACGTCCACGCGTCTACGGTATCCGTGCAAGACGCCCAGCCTGACGGCCAATTCTAACGCCAGAACATCGACGTCGACGTCTCCAGTGGAGCAGACCACACGTTGCTCGAGTTGTACAGCTGTATCTTAATCAGAACAATGTTAATGTGTTACCCTGGCCTGCAAGATCCCCTGATTTGTCACCCATTGAACACGTCTGGGATGAAATGGAGCGACGTTTACGACGTCATCCGAATCCTCCAACAACGCTGCAGGAACTCCGCCAAATCCTTCCTCGGATATGGAATGATCTTCCCCAGGACGTTCATCGACGTTTAGTGGCCTCAATGAGGCGGAGGTGCCAGGCCTGCATCAATGCACAAGGTGGACACACTCGCTACTGACCGTGTGAACTTGCTTGTGAACCCCCTCTTGTGTTGTGGCTCATTTGCATATGCCAGGTGTGCTGTTCTTATGGACTGTTAATCGTTACCATACCTTGAAACATTTGTCTTTCCATGTAATAACATTTCATTCGTGGCAGTAAAAGTTTAACACTGATTCTGTTTGTTGTTTGTGTGTCACAATAACTTTTGCCTTTGAGTATACTTATCCAGGTTTATTCTGATGATTCCATCTTTGCTTTTTACTTATCCAAGTTTATTCTGATGATTCCATCTTTGCTCTTTACTTATCCAGGTTCCTTCTGATGACTCCATCTTTGCTTTTTACTTATCCAGGTTTATTCTGATGATTCCATCTTTGCTCTTTACTTATCCAGGTTTATTCTGATGATTCCATCTTTGCTTTTTACTTATCCAGGTTCCTTCTGATGATTCCATCTTTGCTCTTTACTTATCCAGGTTTATTCTGATGATTCCATCTTTGCTTTTTACTTATCCAGGTTTATTCTGATGATTCCATCTTTGCTTTTTACTTATCCAGGTTTATTCTGATGATTCCATCTTTGCTCTTTACTTATCCAGGTTTATTCTGATGATTCCATCTTTGCTCTTTACTTATCCAGGTTTATTCTGATGATTCCATCTTTGCTCTTTACTTATCCAGGTTTATTCTGATGATTCCATCTTTGCTTTTTACTTATCCAGGTTTATTCTGATGATTCCATCTTTGCTCTTTACTTATCCAGGTTCCTTCTGATGACTCCATCTTTGCTTTTTACTTATCCAGGTTTATTCTGATGATTCCATCTTTGCTCTTTACTTATCCAGGTTTATTCTGATGATTCCATCTTTGCTCTTTACTTATCCAGGTTTATTCTGATGATTCCATCTTTGCTTTTTACTTATCCAGGTTTATTCTGATGATTCCATCTTTGCTCTTTACTTATCCAAGTTTATTCTGATGATTCCATCTTTGCTCTTTACTTATCCAGGTTTATTCTGATGATTCCATCTTTGCTTTTTACTTATCCAGGTTTATTCTGATGATTCCATCTTTGCTCTTTACTTATCCAAGTTTATTCTGATGATTCCATCTTTGCTCTTTACTTATCCAGGTTTATTCTGATGATTCCATCTTTGCTCTTTACTTAGCCAGGTTTATTCTGATGATTCCATCTTTGCTTTTTACTTATCCAGGTTTATTCTGATGACTCCATCTTTGCTCTTTATGTATCCAGGTTTATTCTGATGATTCCATCTTTGCTCTTTATGTATCCAGGTTTATTCTGATGATTCCATCTTTGCTCTTTACTTATCCAGGTTTATTCTGATGATTCCATCTTTGCTCTTTACTTATCCAGGTTTATTCTGATGATTCCATCTTTGCTTTTTACTTATCCAGGTTTATTCTGATGATTCCAGCTTTGCTCTTTACTTATCCAGGTTTATTCTGATGATTCCATCTTTGCTTTTTACTTATCCAGGTTTATTCTGATGATTCCATCTTTGCTCTTTACTTATCCAGGTTCCTTCTGATGACTCCATCTTTGCTCTTTACTTATCCAGGTTCCTTCTGATGACTCCATCTTTGCTTTTTACTTATCCAGGTTTATTCTGATGATTCCATCTTTGCTCTTTACTTATCCAGGTTTATTCTGATGATTCCATCTTTGCTCTTTACTTATCCAGGTTTATTCTGATGATTCCATCTTTGCTTTTTACTTATACAGGTTTATTCTGATGATTCCATCTTTGCTCTTTACTTATCCAAGTTTATTCTGATGATTCCGTCTTTGCTCTTTACTTATCCAGGTTTATTCTGATGATTCCATCTTTGCTTTTTACTTATCCAGGTTTATTCTGATGACTCCATCTTTGCTCTTTATGTATCCAGGTTTATTCTGATGATTCCATCTTTGCTCTTTACTTATCCAAGTTTATTCTGATGATTCCGTCTTTGCTCTTTACTTATCCAGGTTTATTCTGATGATTCCATCTTTGCTTTTTACTTATCCAGGTTTATTCTGATGATTCCATCTTTGCTTTTTACTTATCCAGGTTTATTCTGATGACTCCATCTTTGCTCTTTACTTATCCAGGTTCCTTCTGATGACTCCATCTTTGCTTTTTACTTATCCAGGTTTATTCTGATGATTCCATCTTTGCTCTTTACTTATCCAGGTTTATTCTGATGATTCCATCTTTGCTCTTTACTTATCCAGGTTTATTCTGATGATTCCATCTTTGCTTTTTACTTATACAGGTTTATTCTGATGATTCCATCTTTGCTCTTTACTTATCCAAGTTTATTCTGATGATTCCATCTTTGCTTTTTACTTATCTAAAGCGCGGCGTTACGCGCGCTGCTTGTGAGCAAGGAGGAAGCGGACAAGCGGTAACATATAAACGTCTTTATTGTAAGACTACACTGTAACACTCAAACTCCTCCGGGCTGGTCGCCCGGGGTATATCATGAGGCCACGCCTACCCCTCGGGCGTGGCCACCGCCCACTCGGTGCGTGGAATGATGTCACCACGCCAGTGGGCTTTTGTGTCCGCCACACGCGCCCCCCCAGAATTCCCGCGCACCTGGAGGGCCAGTTTGCGGGGCAGACGAATGACCCGGCCGAAGCGCCCCCTGGCGATCGGCGGCGTCCGGGGTGCAGGGATACCAGGTGGGATGCCCCTGGCTGCCCCTGGGATGGGTGCAGGACCGGGCGGCGCCGTGGCGGCGGGGCTTGGCGGTGCCGGGGGTCCGCCCGCAGGAGGGCGGCCCCGACGTGGGGGTCGGGCCACTGGCGGTGGATGGTCCACATCGAGGTGGGCCGGCTTGAGGCGGTCTACCGAAACGCGGTCAGGAGTACCGCCGATGTCCAGGGTGAAGTGCTTCGCCCCGGTCTCCAGCACGCGGAAAGGCCCGTCGTACGGGGGCCGCAGTGGTGTCCGATGGGCATCGTGGCGGACGAAGACGTACTCCGCCGTGCGAAGCTCCGGGGCGACGTGCGTCGGTGGGTGCCCGTGGCATGCCGTTGGCACCGGGGCGAACCTCTGGGCGGTCTCTTGCAGAGCGGAGCGCTGCTGTGCCGCGGACCATGGTGCCGTGGAGTCGGGGAGGAACTCGCCCGGCACCCGCAGCGGTTGCCCGAAGACCAACTCCGCCGCGGATGCGCGCAGGTCCTCCTTGGGCGCCGTCCGGAGGCCCAGCAGGACCCAGGGGAGCCTGTCGACCCAGCCGCCGTCGCGGAGGGTGGCCCGGAGCGCGGCCTTCAATGAGCGGTGAAATCGCTCACACAGGCCGTTAGCCTGGGGGTGGTAGGCCGTGGTTCGGTGCAGCCGGACCCCGAGCCCCTGCGCAACCGCCCCCCAGAGCTCCGAGGTGAACTGGGGGCCGCGGTCGGATGAGATGTCTGAGGGGGCGCCGAACCGGGCGACCCAGGTGGCGATGAAAGCCTGCGCGACATCGGCCGCCGTTGTCGACGCCAAGGGCACGGCCTCCGGCCACCGGGTGGTGCGGTCCACCATGGTGAGGACGTAGGTGAAACCCCGCGAGGGGGGCAGAGGTCCCACCAGGTCCACGTGGACGTGGTCAAACCGGCGTTCCGGCACCGTGAACGGGGCCAACGGGGCCTGGGTGTGCCGGTGCACCTTGGCGCGCTGGCACGCGAGGCACGTCCTGGCCCAGCCGCGGACGGCCTTCCGGAGGCCATGCCAGACGAACTTGTCGGCGATCAGCCTTTGGGAGGCCCTCGCGCCCGGGTGGGACAGGCCGTGGATGGCGTCAAACACCTGGCGCTGCCAGCCCACGGGCACAATGGGGCGAGGACGCCCGAGGGAGACGTCGCACAAGAGAGCCGCGCCCGCGCCGTCGAACGGCACCTCGGTGACGCGGAGGCCCGTGACGGCGGTCCGCAAGGCCTGGACGTCGGGGTCAGCGGCCTGGTCCGCTGCCATCCGGGCATAGTCGATGCCGAGGTGGACTGCGTGGGCGACGGCCCGGGAAAGGCAATCCGCCACCGGGTTGTCCTTCCCCGCGACGTGCTGGATGTCCGTCGTGTACTCGGACACGGCCGAGAGGTGACGCTGCTGCCGGGCCGACCACGGCTCGGTGACCTTGCCCATCGCGAAGATCAGCGGCTTGTGGTCGACGAAGGCAGTGAACGCCCGGCCCTCGAGCAGATGGCGGAAGTGCCTGACCGCCAAGTGAAGTCCGAGCAACTCGCGGTCGAAGGTACTGTAACGGCGTTCGGGCGGGCGAAGCTGCCGGCTAAAGAACGCCAGCGGTTGCCAAGCTCCACGCACCCATTGCTCGTGCACCGCGCCCACCGCGTAGTCCGAGGCATCGGTGGTGAGGGCGATCGGTGCATCGGGCGCCGGGTGCGCGAGCATGGTGGCGTTAGCCAAGGCGAGCTTCGCGCCCGTGAACGCCGTGTCCATCTGCTCGGTCCAGGTAACGTCGCCTTTGCCCGGCTTACCTCGGAGAGCTTCGTGCAGGGGGCGCAGGAGCTGGGCGATACGGGGCAGGAACCGATGGTAAAAGTTCACCATGCCCAGGAACTCCTGCAGCCCTCTGATCGTGCGGGGGCGCGGAAACCCCTTCACCGCCTCCACCTTGGCCGGCAGGGGGACGGCGCCGTGCCTGGTGACACGGTGCCCCAGAAAATCGATTGTGGCGGCGCCGAACCGGCACTTTGCGGGGTTCACAATCAGGCCATGCTGGCCCAGGCGTTCGAAGAGCGTGCGGAGGTGGCGTAGGTGCTCTTCGCGGGACGCGCTGGCGACGAGGATATCGTCCAGGTAGACGTAGACAAAATCCAAGTCGCGCAGGACGCTGTCCATCAGTCGCTGGAACGCCTGAGCCGCATTCTTCAGACCGAAGGGCATGCGCAGGAACTCGAAGAGTCCGAATGGCGTGATGACCGCCGTCTTCGGGACGTCCTCTGGCCTGACGGGGACCTGATGGTAGCCGCGTATGAGGTCCACCTTCGAGAAGAAGGACCTGCCCGCCAAACGGGCGGAAAAGTCCTGAATGTGGGGGACGGGGTAGCGGTCGGGAGTCGTGGCGTCATTGAGACGGCGATAGTCCCCGCACGGTCGCCATCCCCCGCCGGGCTTCGGCACGATGTGCAGCGGCGACGCCCAAGCGCTCTCTGAGCGCCGAACGATGCCGAGTCGCTCCAGGGTAGCGAACTCCGCTTTTGCCACCGCCAGCTTCGTCGGCTCGAGGCGGCGTGCCCGGGCGTAGACCGGTGGCCCGACGGTGGGGATGTGATGGGCCACCCCGTGCTTGACGGCCCCCGCCGAGAAGGTGGGCCGCGTGAGGGCCGGGAAGCCGGCGAGGAGGCGGGTGAATGCGTCCGCTGCCGGAAGCGTACAGACCAACGTGGCCGGAACCGAATCGTTCGGCAAGCCGCTTGGCAAGCCGCTCGTTGAGCTGGGCAACGCACATTCGAGCGAGCTGAACGTCTCGGCCTGGACAAGCCGTCTGCGCTTGACGTCGACCAGGAGCCCATTAGCGCACAGGAAGTCCGCGCCAAGCAGTGCCATGGGCACGTCGGCGGTGACGAACGTCCATCGGAAAACCTGCCCTCCAAACCGCAGAGAGAGGCAGCGTTTTCCGTACGTACGGATGGGCGTCCCGTTCGCGGCAAGCAGCGCGGGGCCCCCACCCGCGGCGTGCTTGTCTGACGTGCCGGCGGGAATGACACTCACCTGTGCTCCCGTGTCGCACAGGTAACGGCGCCCGGAGAAGGTGTCCGTTATGAACAGCAGGCTGCTCGAACGGCCGGCGCTCATCGCCACAATTGAGCGCCGGCCCGGGCGTTTCCCGACCCGTTGAAGGAGCACGGCGGATGACACCGCCGAGCTTCGTGGCCGAACTTGGCGTGGAACCAGCACCAGGTGGTGGAGCTGGAGGAGTGCGGCTGGCTCCGCCAGGCCGGTGGAGTCGACGGGTTTCCCCGCGGTGGCGGTTTTCGCCGCGGCGGTGGGCGGGGCGTGGCGGCGTTCACGAGGTGCGTATCAGCATGCTGCTGAACCACAGCGTGCTGTAGAAGATGATGCTGTGGAACATCAGCGTGCTGTAGAAGATGATGCTGTGGAACATCAGCGTGCTGTAGAAGATTGAGATGATGCTGTGGAACATCAGCGTCGAAGGCCGTGACGGCCACGCCAACGCTCGCCCGCGTGTCCGAAGCGGCGAAGTACTTGTCCGCCTCGGCCGCCAATGCTCGGGGTTCCGTTAGCCCGGTCCCGGCCAACGCGAGGCGAACCTGCGCTGGAAGTTGGCGACGGAAAAGCGCCCGGAATAGCGAACCGGGGGCTTCGTCGCCCAACAGTGACAGCATATGGTCCATTCGGACCGACGGGCGCGTCTCACCGAGCTCGGGGAGATCCAGGAGGCGGTCGGCCCGTGCGTCGTCCGTGAGGCTGAACGTGGCTAGGAGTAGCCGCTTGAGTGCCTCGTACTTGTGGCCGTCCGGTGGGTGGCGAAGGACGGACACAACTCGAGCGGCCGTGCCGGGCCGGAGGGAGGTGACGACGTGGCAGTAGCGCGTGTCATCGCCGGTGAGGTGCCGAAGCTGAAATTGGGCTTCGGCCTGGACGAACCAGACTTCGGCCTGAGCCTCCCAAAATTCCGGAAGTTTGACGAAGGCGGCCATGGCGATGGCGTCGCGTGTGGAAGGATCGCTCCGGCAGATCCAACGTCGAGGCTCACCAGTAAAGCGCGGCGTTACGCGCGCTGCTTGTGAGCAAGGAGGAAGCGGACAAGCGGTAACATATAAACGTCTTTATTGTAAGACTACACTGTAACACTCAAACTCCTCCGGGCTGGTCGCCCGGGGTATATCATGAGGCCACGCCTACCCCTCGGGCGTGGCCACCGCCCACTCGGTGCGTGGAATGATGTCACCACGCCAGTGGGCTTTTGTGTCCGCCACATATCCAGGTTTATTCTGATGATTCCATCTTTGCTTTTTACTTATCCAGGTTTATTCTGATGACTCCATCTTTGCTCTTTATGTATCCAGGTTTATTCTGATGATTCCATCTTTGCTCTTTATATAGCCAGGTTTATTCTGATGATTCCATCTTTGCTTTTTACTTATCCAGGTTTATTCTGATGATTCCATCTTTGCTTTTTACTTATCCAGGTTTATTCTGATGATTCCATCTTTGCTTTTTACTTATCCAGGTTTATTCTGATGATTCCATCTTTGCTTTTTACTTATCCAGGTTTATTCTGATGATTCCATCTTTGCTCTTTACTTATCCAGGTTCCTTCTGATGATTCCATGTTTGCTTTTTACTTATCCAGGTTTATTCTGATGATTCCATCTTTGCTTTTTACTTATCCAGGTTTATTCTGATGATTCCATCTTTACTTTTTACTTATCCAGGTTTATTCTGATGACTCCATCTTTGCTTTTTACTTATCCAGGTTTCTCCTGATGATTCCATCTTTGCTCTTTACTTATCCAGGTTTATTCTGATGATTCCATCTTTGCTTTTTACTTATCCAAGTTTATTCTGATGAATCCATCTTTGCTTTTTATGTATCCAGGTTTATTCTGATGATTCCATCTTTGCTTTTTACTTATCCAGGTTTATTCTGATGATTCCATCTTTGCTTTTTACTTATCCAGGTTTATTCTGATGATTCCATCTTTGCTCTTTACTTATCCAGGTTCCTTCTGATGATTCCATGTTTGCTTTTTACTTATCCAGGTTTATTCTGATGATTCCATCTTTGCTTTTTACTTATCCAGGTTTATTCTGATGATTCCATCTTTGCTTTTTACTTATCCAGGTTTATTCTGATGACTCCATCTTTGCTTTTTACTTATCCAGGTTTCTCCTGATGATTCCATCTTTGCTGTTTACTTATCCAGGTTTATTCTGATGATTCCATCTTTGCTTTTTACTTATCCAAGTTTATTCTGATGAATCCATCTTTGCTTTTTATGTATCCAGGTTTATTCTGATGATTCCATCTTTGCTTTTTACTTATCCAGGTTTATTCTGATGATTCCATCTTTGCTTTTTACTTATCCAGGTTTATTCTGATGATTCCATCTTTGCTCTTTATGTATCCAGGTTTATTCTGATGATTCCATCTTTGCTTTTTACTTATCCAGGTTTATTCTGATGAATCCATCTTTGCTTTTTACTTATCCAGGTTTCTCCTGATGAATCCATCTTTGCTCTTTACTTATCCAGGTTCCTTCTGATGATTCCATCTTTGCTCTTCACTTATCCAGGTTTATTCTGATGATTCCATCTTTGCTCTTTACTTATCCAGGTTTATTCTGATGATTCCATCTTTGCTTTTTACTTATCCAGGTTTATTCTGATGATTCCATCTTTGCTCTTTACTTATCCAGGTTTATTCTGATGATTCCATCTTTGCTCTTTACTTATCCAGGTTTATTCTGATGATTCCATCTTTGCTTTTTACTTATCCAGGTTTATTCTGATGATTCCATCTTTGCTTTTTACTTATCCAGGTTTATTCTGATGATTCCATCTTTGCTCTTCACTTATCCAGGTTTATTCTGATGATTCCATCTTTGCTCTTCACTTATACAGGTTTATTCTGATGATTCCATCTTTGCTTTTTACTTATCCAGGTTTATTCTGATGACTCCATCTTTGCTTTTTACTTATCCAGGTTTCTCCTGATGATTCCATCTTTGCTCTTTACTTATCCAGGTTTATTCTGATGATTCCATCTTTGCTTTTTACTTATCCAGGTTTATTCTGATGATTCCATCTTTGCTCTTCACTTATCCAGGTTTATTCTGATGATTCCATCTTTGCTTTTTACTTATCCAGGTTTATTCTGATGATTCCATCTTTGCTTTTTACTTATCCAGGTTTATTCTGATGATTCCATCTTTGCTTTTTACTTATCCAGGTTTATTCTGATGATTCCATCTTTGCTCTTCACTTATCCAGGTTTATTCTGATGATTCCATCTTTGCTTTTTACTTATCCAGGTTTCTCCTGATGATTCCATCTTTGCTCTTTACTTATCCAGGTTTATTCTGATGATTCCATCTTTGCTTTTTACTTATCCAGGTTTCTCCTGATGATTCCATCTTTGCTCTTTACTTATCCAGGTTTCTCCTGATGATTCCATCTTTGCTCTTTACTTATCCAGGTTTATTCTGATGATTCCATCTTTGCTTTTTACTTATCCAGGTTTCTCCTGATGATTCCATCTTTGCTCTTTACTTATCCAGGTTTATTCTGATGATTCCATCTTTGCTTTTTACTTATCCAGGTTTCTCCTGATGATTCCATCTTTGCTCTTTACTTATCCAGGTTTATTCTGATGACTCCATCTTTGCTCTTTACTTATCCAGGTTTATTCTGATGATTCCATCTTTGCTTTTTACTTATCCAGGTTTATTCTGATGATTCCATCTTTGCTCTTTACTTATCCAGGTTTATTCTGATGACTCCATCTTTGCTCTTTACTTATCCAGGTTTATTCTGATGATTCCATCTTTGCTCTTTAATTATCCAGGTTTATTCTGATGATTCCATCTTTGCTTTTTACTTATCCAGGTTTATTCTGATGATTCCATCTTTGCTCTTTACTTATCCAGGTTTATTCTGATGATTCCATCTTTGCTCTTTACTTATCCAGGTTTATTCTGATGACTCCATCTTTGCTCTTTACTTATCCAGGTTTATTCTGATGACTCCATCTTTGCTCTTTACTTATCCAGGTTTATTCTGATGATTCCATCTTTGCTCTTTACTTATCCAGGTTTATTCTGATGATTCCATCTTTGCTCTTTAATTATCCAGGTTTATTCTGATGATTCCATCTTTGCTCTTTACTTATCCAGGTTTCTCCTGATGATTCCATCTTTGCTCTTTACTTATCCAGGTTTATTCTGATGATCCATCTTTGCTTTTTACTTATCCAGGTTTATTCTGATGATTCCATCTTTGCTTTTTACTTATCCAGGTTTCTCCTGATGATTCCATCTTTGCTCTTTACTTATCCAGGTTTATTCTGATGATTTCATCTTTGCTTTTTACTTATCCAGGTTTATTCTGATGATTCCATCTTTGCTTTTTACTTATCCAGGTTTCTCCTGATGATTCCATCTTTGCTCTTTACTTATCCAGGTTTATTCTGATGATTCCATCTTTGCTCTTTACTTATCCAGGTTTATTCTGATGATGCCATCTTTGCTTTTTACTTATCCAGGTTCCTTCTGATGATCCATTTTTGCTCTTTACTTATCCAGGTTTATTCTGATGACTCCATCTTTGCTCTTTATGTATCCAGGTTTATTCTGATGATTCCATCTTTGCTTTTTACTTATCCAGGTTTATTCTGATGTTTCCATCTTTGCTTTTTACTCATCCAGGTTTATTCTGATGATTCCATCTTTGCTCTTTACTTATCCAGGTTTATTCTGATGTTTCCATCTTTGCTCTTTACTTATCGAGGTTTATTCTGATGATTCCATCTTTGCTTTTTACTTATCCAGGTTTATTCTGATGATTCCATCTTTGCTTTTTACTTATCCAGGTTTATTCTGATGATTCCATCTTTGCTTTTTACTTATCCAGGTTTATTCTGATGATTCCATCTTTGCTCTTTACTTATCCAGGTTTATTCTGATGATTCCATCTTTGCTTTTTACTTATCCAGGTTTATTCTGATGATTCCATCTTTGCTTTTTACTTATCCAGGTTTATTCTGATGATTCCATCTTTGCTTTTTACTTATCCAGGTTTATTCTGATGATTCCATCTTTGCTCTTTACTTATCCAGGTTCCTTCTGATGACTCCATCTTTGCTCTTTACTTATCCAGGTTTATTCTGATGACTCCATCTTTGCTCTTTACTTATCCAGGTTTATTCTGATGATTCCATCTTTGCTTTTTACTTATCCAGGTTTATTCTGATGATTCCATCTTTGCTCTTTACTTATCCAGGTTTATTCTGATGACTCCATCTTTGCTTTTTACTTATCCAGGTTTATTCTGATGACTCCATCTTTGCTCTTTACTTATCCAGGTTTATTCTGATGATTCCATCTTTGCTTTTTACTTATCCAGGTTTATTCTGATGATTCCATCTTTGCTCTTTAATTATCCAGGTTTATTCTGATGATTCCATCTTTGCTTTTTACTTATCCAGGTTTCTCCTGATGATTCCATCTTTGCTCTTTACTTATCCAGGTTTATTCTGATGATCCATCTTTGCTTTTTACTTATCCAGGTTTATTCTGATGATTCCATCTTTGCTTTTTACTTATCCAGGTTTCTCCTGATGATTCCATCTTTGCTCTTTACTTATCCAGGTTTATTCTGATGATTCCATCTTTGCTCTTTACTTATCCAGGTTTATTCTGATGATGCCATCTTTGCTTTTTACTTATCCAGGTTCCTTCTGATGATCCATTTTTGCTCTTTACTTATCCAGGTTTATTCTGATGATTCCATCTTTGCTTTTTACTTATCCAGGTTTATTCTGATGTTTCCATCTTTGCTTTTTACTCATCCAGGTTTATTCTGATGATTCCATCTTTGCTCTTTACTTATCCAGGTTTATTCTGATGTTTCCATCTTTGCTCTTTACTTATCGAGGTTTATTCTGATGATTCCATCTTTGCTTTTTACTTATCCAGGTTTATTCTGATGATTCCATCTTTGCTTTTTACTTATCGAGGTTTATTCTGATGATTCCATCTTTGCTTTTTACTTATCCAGGTTTATTCTGATGATTCCATCTTTGCTTTTTACTTATCCAGGTTTATTCTGATGATTCCATCTTTGCTTTTTACTTATCCAGGTTTATTCTGATGATTCCATCTTTGCTTTTTACTTATCCAGGTTTATTCTGATGATTCCATCTTTGCTTTTTACTTATCCAGGTTTCTCCTGATGATTCCATCTTTGCTCTTTACTTATCCAGGTTTATTCTGATGATTCCATCTTTGCTCTTTACTTATCCAGGTTTCTCCTGATGATTCCATCTTTGCTCTTTACTTATCCAGGTTTATTCTGATGATTCCATCTTTGCTCTTTACTTATCCAGGTTTATTCTGATGATTCCATCTTTGCTTTTTACTTATCCAGGTTTATTCTGATGATTCCATCTTTGCTCTTTACTTATCCAGGTTCCTTCTGATGATTCCATGTTTGCTTTTTACTTATCCAGGTTTTTTCTGATGATTCCATCTTTGCTTTTTACTTATCCAGGTTTATTCTGATGATTCCATCTTTGCTTTTTACTTATCCAGGTTTATTCTGATGACTCCATCTTTGCTTTTTACTTATCCAGGTTTCTCCTGATGATTCCATCTTTGCTGTTTACTTATCCAGGTTTATTCTGATGATTCCATCTTTGCTTTTTACTTATCCAAGTTTATTCTGATGATTCCATCTTTGCTTTTTACTTATCCAGGTTTATTCTGATGATTCCATCTTTGCTCTTTATGTATCCAGGTTTATTCTGATGATTCCATCTTTGCTTTTTACTTATCCAGGTTTATTCTGATGATTCCATCTTTGCTTTTTACTTATCCAGGTTTATTCTGATGATTCCATCTTTGCTCTTTATGTATCCAGGTTTATTCTGATGATTCCATCTTTGCTTTTTACTTATCCAGGTTTATTCTGATGAATCCATCTTTGCTTTTTACTTATCCAGGTTTCTCCTGATGAATCCATCTTTGCTCTTTACTTATCCAGGTTCCTTCTGATGATTCCATCTTTGCTTTTTACTTATCCAGGTTTATTCTGATGAATCCATCTTTGCTTTTTACTTATCCAGGTTTCTCCTGATGAATCCATCTTTGCTCTTCACTTATCCAGGTTTATTCTGATGATTCCATCTTTGCTCTTTACTTATCCAGGTTTATTCTGATGATTCCATCTTTGCTTTTTACTTATCCAGGTTTATTCTGATGATTCCATCTTTGCTTTTTACTTATCCAGGTTTATTCTGATGATTCCATCTTTGCTCTTTACTTATCCAGGTTTATTCTGATGATTCCATCTTTGCTTTTTACTTATCCAGGTTTATTCTGATGACTCCATCTTTGCTTTTTACTTATCCAGGTTTATTCTGATGATTCCATCTTTGCTCTTTACTTATCCAGGTTTATTCTGATGATTCCATCTTTGCTTTTTACTTATCCAGGTTTATTCTGATGATTCCATCTTTGCTTTTTACTTATCCAGGTTTATTCTGATGATTCCATCTTTGCTCTTTACTTATCCAGGTTTATTCTGATGATTCCATCTTTGCTCTTTACTTATCCAGGTTTATTCTGATGATTCCATCTTTGCTTTTTACTTATCCAGGTTTATTCTGATGATTCCATCTTTGCTTTTTACTTATCCAGGTTTATTCTGATGATTCCATCTTTGCTTTTTACTTATCCAGGTTTATTCTGATGACTCCATCTTTGCTTTTTACTTATCCAGGTTTCTCCTGATGATTCCATCTTTGCTGTTTACTTATCCAGGTTTATTCTGATGATTCCATCTTTGCTTTTTACTTATCCAGGTTTATTCTGATGATTCCATCTTTGCTTTTTACTTATCCAGGTTTATTCTGATGATTCCATCTTTGCTCTTTATGTATCCAGGTTTATTCTGATGATTCCATCTTTGCTTTTTACTTATCCAGGTTTATTCTGATGAATCCATCTTTGCTTTTTACTTATCCAGGTTTCTCCTGATGAATCCATCTTTGCTCTTTACTTATCCAGGTTTATTCTGATGATTCCATCTTTGCTTTTTACTTATCCAGGTTTATTCTGATGATTCCATCTTTGCTTTTTACTTATCCAGGTTTATTCTGATGATTCCATCTTTGCTTTTTACTTATCCAGGTTTCTCCTGATGATTCCATCTTTGCTCTTCACTTATCCAGGTTTAATCTGATGATTCCATCTTTGCTTTTTACTTATCCAGGTTTATTCTGATGATTCCATCTTTGCTTTTTACTTATCCAGGTTTATTCTGATGATTCCATCTTTGCTTTTTACTTATCCAGGTTTATTCTGATGATTCCATCTTTGCTCTTTACTTATCCAGGTTTATTCTGATGATTCCATCTTTGCTCTTTACTTATCCAGGTTTATTCTGATGATTCCATCTTTGCTTTTTACTTATCCAGGTTCCTTCTGATGATTCCATGTTTGCTTTTTACTTATCCAGGTTTATTCTGATGATTCCATCTTTGCTTTTTACTTATCCAGGTTTATTCTGATGATTCCATCTTTGCTTTTTACTTATCCAGGTTTATTCTGATGACTCCATCTTTGCTTTTTACTTATCCAGGTTTCTCCTGATGATTCCATCTTTGCTGTTTACTTATCCAGGTTTATTCTGATGATTCCATCTTTGCTTTTTACTTATCCAGGTTTATTCTGATGATTCCATCTTTGCTTTTTACTTATCCAGGTTTATTCTGATGATTCCATCTTTGCTCTTTATGTATCCAGGTTTATTCTGATGATTCCATCTTTGCTTTTTACTTATCCAGGTTTATTCTGATGAATCCATCTTTGCTTTTTACTTATCCAGGTTTCTCCTGATGAATCCATCTTTGCTCTTTACTTATCCAGGTTCCTTCTGATGATTCCATCTTTGCTCTTCACTTATCCAGGTTTATTCTGATGATTCCATCTTTGCTTTTTACTTATCCAGGTTTATTCTGATGATTCCATCTTTGCTCTTTACTTATCCAGGTTTATTCTGATGATTCCATCTTTGCTTTTTACTTATCCAGGTTTATTCTGATGATTCCATCTTTGCTTTTTACTTATCCAGGTTTATTCTGATGATTCCATCTTTGCTTTTTACTTATCCAGGTTTATTCTGATGAATCCATCTTTGCTTTTTACTTATCCAGGTTTCTCCTGATGAATCCATCTTTGCTCTTTACTTATCCAGGTTCCTTCTGATGATTCCATCTTTGCTCTTCACTTATCCAGGTTTATTCTGATGATTCCATCTTTGCTTTTTACTTATCCAGGTTTATTCTGATGATTCCATCTTTGCTTTTTACTTATCCAGGTTTATTCTGATGATTCCATCTTTGCTCTTTACTTATCCAGGTTTATTCTGATGATTCCATCTTTGCTCTTTACTTATCCAGGTTTATTCTGATGATTCCATCTTTGCTCTTTACTTATCCAGGTTTATTCTGATGATTCCATCTTTGCTCTTTACTTATCCAGGTTTATTCTGATGATTCCATCTTTGCTCTTTACTTATCCAGGTTTATTCTGATGACTCCATCTTTGCTTTTTACTTATCCAGGTTTATTCTGATGATTCCATCTTTGCTCTTTATGTATCCAGGTTTATTCTGATGATTCCATCTTTGCTCTTTACTTATCCAGGTTTCTCCTGATGATTCCATCTTTGCTCTTTACTTATCCAGGTTTATTCTGATGATTCCATCTTTGCTTTTTACTTATCCAGGTTTATTCTGATGATTCCATCTTTGCTTTTTACTTATCCAGGTTTATTCTGATGATTCCATCTTTGCTCTTTACTTATCCAGGTTTATTCTGATGATTCCATCTTTGCTTTTTACTTATCCAGGTTTATTCTGATGACTCCATCTTTGCTCTTTACTTATCCAGGTTTATTCTGATGATTCCATCTTTGCTCTTTACTTATCCAGGTTTATTCTGATGATTCCATCTTTGCTTTTTACTTATCCAGGTTTATTCTGATGACTCCATCTTTGCTCTTTATGTATCCAGGTTTATTCTGATGATTCCATCTTTGCTCTTTACTTATCCAGGTTTCTCCTGATGATTCCATCTTTGCTCTTTACTTATCCAGGTTTCTCCTGATGATTCCATCTTTGCTCTTTACTTATCCAGGTTTCTCCTGATGATTCCATCTTTGCTCTTTACTTATCCAGGTTTATTCTGATGACTCCATCTTTGCTCTTTACTTATCCAGGTTTATTCTGATGATTCCATCTTTGCTTTTTACTTATCCAGGTTTATTCTGATGATTCCATCTTTGCTCTTTACTTATCCAGGTTTATTCTGATGATCCATCTTTGCTTTTTACTTATCCAGGTTTATTCTGATGATTCCATCTTTGCTTTTTACTTATCCAGGTTTCTCCTGATGATTCCATCTTTGCTCTTTACTTATCCAGGTTTATTCTGATGATTCCATCTTTGCTTTTTACTTATCCAGGTTTATTCTGATGATTCCATCTTTGCTTTTTACTTATCCAGGTTTCTCCTGATGATTCCATCTTTGCTCTTTACTTATCCAGGTTTATTCTGATGATTCCATCTTTGCTCTTTACTTATCCAGGTTTATTCTGATGATGCCATCTTTGCTTTTTACTTATCCAGGTTCCTTCTGATGATCCATTTTTGCTCTTTACTTATCCAGGTTTATTCTGATGACTCCATCTTTGCTCTTTATGTATCCAGGTTTATTCTGATGATTCCATCTTTGCTTTTTACTTATCCAGGTTTATTCTGATGTTTCCATCTTTGCTTTTTACTCATCCAGGTTTATTCTGATGATTCCAACTTTGCTCTTTACTTATCGAGGTTTATTCTGATGATTCCATCTTTGCTTTTTACTTATCCAGGTTTATTCTGATGATTCCATCTTTGCTTTTTACTTATCGAGGTTTATTCTGATGATTCCATCTTTGCTTTTTACTTATCCAGGTTTATTCTGATGATTCCATCTTTGCTTTTTACTTATCCAGGTTTATTCTGATGATTCCATCTTTGCTTTTTACTTATCCAGGTTTATTCTGATGATTCCATCTTTGCTCTTTACTTATCCAGGTTTATTCTGATGATTCCATCTTTGCTTTTTACTTATCCAGGTTTATTCTGATGATTCCATCTTTGCTTTTTATTTATCCAGGTTTATTCTGATGATTCCATCTTTGCTTTTTACTTATCCAGGTTTATTCTGATGATTCCATCTTTGATCTCTACTTATCCAGGTTTATTCTGATGATTCCATCTTTGCTCTTTGCTTATCCAGGTTTCTTCTGATGACTCCATCTTTGCTTTTTACTTATCGAGGTTTATTCTGATGATTCCATCTTTGCTTTTTACTTATCCAGGTTTATTCTGATGATTCCATCTTTGCTTTTTACTTATCCAGGTTTATTCTGATGATTCCATCTTTGCTCTTTACTTATCCAGGTTTCTTCTGATGATTCCATCTTTGCTTTTTACTTATCCAGGTTTATTCTGATGATTCCATCTTTGCTGTTTACTTATCCAGGTTTATTCTGATGATTCCATCTTTGCTCTTTACTTATCCAGGTTTCTTCTGATGATTCCATCTTTGCTTTTTACTTATCCAGGTTTATTCTGATCATTCCATTTTTGCTTTTTACTTATCCAGGTTTATTCTGATGATTCCATCTTTGCTTTTTACTTATCCAGGTTTATTCTGATGATTCCATCTTTGCTCTTTACTTATCCAGGTTTCTTCTGATGATTCCATCTTTGCTTTTTACTTATCCAGGTTTCTTCTGATGACTCAATCTTTGCTTTTAACTTATCCAGGTTTATTCTGATGATTCCATCTTTGCTCTTTACTTATCCAGGTTTATTCTGATGATTCCATCTTTGCTCTTTACTTATCCAGGTTTATTCTGATGATTCCATCTTTGCTCTTTACTTATCCAGGTTTCTTCTGATGACTCAATCTTTGCTTTTTACTTATCCAGGTTTATTCTGATGATTCCATCTTTGCTTTTTACTTATCCAAGTTTATTCTGATGATTCCATCTTTGCTCTTTACTTATCCAGGTTTATTCTGATGATTCCATCTTTGCTTTTTACTTATCCAGGTTTATTCTGATGATTCCATCTTTGCTCTTTACTTATCCAGGTTTATTCTGATGATTCCATCTTTGCTCTTTACTTATCCAGGTTTATTCTGATGATTCCATCTTTGCTTTTTACTTATCCAGGTTTATTCTGATGATTCCATCTTTGCTCTTTACTTATCCAGGTTTATTCTGATGATTCCATCTTTGCTCTTTACTTATCCAAGTTTATTCTGATAATTCCATCTTTGCTCTTTACTTATCCAGGTTTATTCTGATGATTCCATCTTTGCTTTTTACTTATCCAAGTTTATTCTGATGATTCCATCTTTGCTCTTTACTTATCCAAGTTTATTCTGATAATTCCATCTTTGCTCTTTACTTATCCAGGTTTATTCTGATGATTCCATCTTTGCTCTTTACTTATCCAGGTTTATTCTGATGATTCCATCTTTGCTGTTTACTTATCCAGGTTTATTCTGATGATTCCATCTTTGCTTTTTACTTATCCAGGTTTATTCTGATGATTCCAGCTTTGCTTTTTACTCATCCAGGTTTATTCTGATGATTCCATCTTTGCTCTTTACTTATCCAGGTTTATTCTGATGATTCCATCTTTGCTCTTTACTTATCGAGGTTCCTTCTGATGACTCCATCTTTGCTCTTTACTTATCCAGGTTTATTCTGATGATTCCATCTTTGCTGTTTACTTATCCAGGTTTATTCTGATGATTCCATCTTTGCTCTTTACTTATCGAGGTTCCTTCTGATGACTCCATCTTTGCTCTTTACTTATCCAGGTTTATTCTGATGATTCCATTTTTGCTCTTTACTTATCCAAGTTTATTCTGATGATTCCATTTTTGCTCTTTACTTATCCAGGTTTGTTCTGATGATTCCATCTTTGCTCTTTACTTATCCAGGTTTATTCTGATGATTCCATCTTTGCTCTTTACTTATCCAAGTTTATTCTGATGATTCCATCTTTGCTCTTTACTTATCCAGGTTTATTCTGATGACTCCATCTTTGCTCTTTACTTATCCAAGTTTATTCTGATGATTCCATCTTTGCTCTTTACTTATCCAAGTTTATTCTGATGATTCCATCTTTGCTTTTTACTTATCCAGGTTTATTCTGATGATTCCATCTTTGCTCTTTACTTATCCAGGTTTATTCTGATGATTCCATATTTGCTCTTTACTTATCCAGGTTTATTCTGATGATTCCATCTTTGCTTTTTACTTATCCAGGTTTATTCTGATGACTCCATCTTTGCTCTTTACTTATCCAGGTTTATTCTGATGATTCCATATTTGCTCTTTACTTATCCAGGTTTATTCTGATGATTCCATATTTGCTCTTTACTTATCCAGGTTTCTTCTGATGATTCCATCTTTGCTCTTTACTTATCCAGGTTTATTCTGATGACTCCATCTTTGCTCTTTACTTATCCAGGTTTATTCTGATGACTCCATCTTTGCTCTTTACTTATCCAGGTTTGTTCTGATGATTCCATCTTTGCTCTTTACTTATCCAGGTTTATTCTGATGACTCCATCTTTGCTCTTTACTTATCCAGGTTTATTCTGATGATTCCATCTTTGCCCTTTACTTATCCAGGTTTATTCTGATGAATCCATCTTTGCTCTTTACTTATCCAGGTTTATTCTGATGATTCCATCTTTGCTCTTTACTTATCCAGGTTTCTTCTGATGATTCCATCTTTGCTCTTTACTTATCCAGGTTTATTCTGATGATTCCATCTTTGCTCTTTACTTATCCAGGTTTATTCTGATGATTCCATATTTGCTCTTTACTTATCCAGGTTTATTCTGATGATTCCATATTTGCTCTTTACTTATCCAGGTTTCTTCTGATGATTCCATCTTTGCTCTTTACTTATCCAGGTTTATTCTGATGATTCCATCTTTGCTCTTTACTTATCCAGGTTTATTCTGATGACTCCATCTTTGCTCTTTACTTATCCAGGTTTATTCTGATGATTCCATCTTTGCTCTTTACTTATCCAGGTTTATTCTGATGACTCCATCTTTGCTCTTTACTTATCCAGGTTTATTCTGATGATTCCATATTTGCTCTTTACTTATCCAGGTTTATTCTGATGATTCCATCTTTGCCCTTTACTTATCCAGGTTTATTCTGATGAATCCATCTTTGCTCTTTACTTATCCAGGTTTATTCTGATGATTCCATCTTTGCTCTTTACTTATCCAGGTTTCTTCTGATGATTCCATCTTTGCTCTTTACTTATCCAGGTTTATTCTGATGATTCCATCTTTGCTCTTTACTTATCCAGGTTTATTCTGATGACTCCATCTTTGCTCTTTACTTATCCAGGTTTATTCTGATGATTCCATATTTGCTCTTTACTTATCCAGGTTTATTCTGATGATTCCATCTTTGATCTTTCCTTATCCAGGTTTATTCTGATGATTCTATCTTTGCTCTTTATGTATCCAGGTTTATTCTGATGATTCCATCTTTGCTCTTTACTTATCCAGGTTTATTCTGATGATTCCATCTTTGCTCTTTCCTTATCCAGGTTTATTCTGATGATTCTATCTTTGCTCTTTATGTATCCAGGTTTATTCTGATGATTCCATCTTTGCTCTTTACTTATCCAGGTTTATTCTGATGACTCCATCTTTGCTCTTTATGTATCCAGGTTTATTCTGATGATTCCATCTTTGCTTTTTACTTATCCAGGTTTATTCTGATGTTTCCATCTTTGCTTTTTACTCATCCAGGTTTATTCTGATGATTCCATCTTTGCTCTTTACTTATCCAGGTTTATTCTGATGATTCCATCTTTGCTCTTTACTTATCGAGGTTTATTCTGATGATTCCATCTTTGCTTTTTACTTATCCAGGTTTATTCTGATGATTCCATCTTTGCTTTTTACTTATCGAGGTTTATTCTGATGATTCTATCTTTGCTCTTTATGTATCCAGGTTTATTCTGATGATTCCATCTTTGCTCTTTACTTATCCAGGTTTATTCTGATGATTCCATCTTTGCTCTTTACTTATCCAGGTTTATTCTGATGACTCCATCTTTGCTCTTTACTTATCCAGGTTTATTCTGATGATTCCATCTTTGCTCTTTACTTATCCAGGTTTATTCTGATGATTCCATCTTTGCTCTTTACTTATCCAGGTTTATTCTGATGATTCCATCTTTGCTCTTTACTTATCCAGGTTTATTCTGATGACTCCATCTTTGCTCTTTACTTATCCAGGTTTATTCTGATGATTCCATATTTGCTCTTTACTTATCCAGGTTTATTCTGATGATTCCATCTTTGATCTTTCCTTATCCAGGTTTATTCTGATGATTCCATCTTTGCTCTTTATGTATCCAGGTTTATTCTGATGATTCCATCTTTGCTCTTTACTTATCCAGGTTTCTCCTGATGATTCCATCTTTGCTCTTTACTTATCCAGGTTTATTCTGATGATTCCATCTTTGCTCTTTAATTATCCAGGTTTATTCTGATGATTCCATCTTTGCTCTTTACTTATCCAGGTTTCTCCTGATGATTCCATCTTTGCTTTTTACTTATCCAGGTTTATTCTGATGATTCCATCTTTGCTCTTTAATTATCCAGGTTTATTCTGATGATTCCATCTTTGCTTTTTACTTCTCCAGGTTTCTCCTGATGATTCCATCTTTGCTCTTTACTTATCCAGGTTTATTCTGATGATCCATCTTTGCTTTTTACTTATCCAGGTTTATTCTGATGATTCCATCTTTGCTTTTTACTTATCCAGGTTTCTCCTGATGATTCCATCTTTGCTCTTTACTTATCCAGGTTTATTCTGATGATTCCATCTTTGCTCTTTACTTATCCAGGTTTATTCTGATGATTCCATCTTTGCTCTTTACTTATCCAGGTTTATTCTGATGATTCCATCTTTGCTTTTTACTTATCCAGGTTTATTCTGATGATTCCATCTTTGCTTTTTACTTATCGAGGTTTATTCTGATGATTCCATCTTTGCTTTTTACTTATCCAGGTTTATTCTGATGATTCCATCTTTGCTTTTTACTTATCCAGGTTTATTCTGATGATTCCATCTTTGCTTTTTACTTATCCAGGTTTATTCTGATGACTCCATCTTTGCTCTTTATGTATCCAGGTTTATTCTGATGATTCCATCTTTGCTTTTTACTTATCCAGGTTTATTCTGATCATTCCATCTTTGCTTTTTACTTATCCAAGTTTATTCTGATGATTCCATCTTTGCTCTTTACTTATCCAAATTTATTCTGATAATTCCACCTTTGCTCTTTACTTATCCAGGTTTATTCTGATGATTCCATCTTTGCTCTTTACTTATCCAGGTTTATTCTGATGATTCCATCTTTGCTCTTTACTTATCCAAGTTTATTCTGATAATTCCATCTTTGCTCTTTACTTATCCAGGTTTATTCTGATGATTCCATCTTTGCTTTTTACTTATCCAAGTTTATTCTGATGATTCCATCTTTGCTCTTTACTTATCCAAGTTTATTCTGATAATTCCATCTTTGCTCTTTACTTATCCAGGTTTATTCTGATGATTCCATCTTTGCTCTTTACTTATCCAGGTTTATTCTGATGATTCCATCTTTGCTGTTTACTTATCCAGGTTTATTCTGATGATTCCATCTTTGCTTTTTACTTATCCAGGTTTATTCTGATGATTCCAGCTTTGCTTTTTACTCATCCAGGTTTATTCTGATGATTCCATCTTTGCTTTTTACTTATCCAGGTTTATTCTGATGATTCCATCTTTGCTCTTTACTTATCCAGGTTTATTCTGATGATTCCATCTTTGCTCTTTACTTATCCAGGTTTATTCTGATGATTCCATCTTTGCTCTTTACTTATCCAAGCTTATTCTGATGATTCCATTTTTGCTCTTTACTTATCCAAGTTTATTCTGATGATTCCATTTTTGCTCTTTACTTATCCAGGTTTGTTCTGATGATTCCATCTTTGCTCTTTACTTATCCAAGTTTATTCTGATGATTCCATCTTTGCTCTTTACTTATCCAGGTTTATTCTGATGATTCCATCTTTGCCCTTTACTTATCCAGGTTTATTCTGATGAATCCATCTTTGCTCTTTACTTATCCAGGTTTATTCTGATGATTCCATCTTTGCTCTTTACTTATCCAGGTTTCTTCTGATGATTCCATCTTAGCTCTTTACTTATCCAGGTTTATTCTGATGATTCCATCTTTGCTCTTTACTTATCCAGGTTTATTCTGATGACTCCATCTTTGCTCTTTACTTATCCAGGTTTATTCTGATGATTCCATATTTGCTCTTTACTTATCCAGGTTTATTCTGATGATTCCATCTTTGCTCTTTACTTATCCAGGTTTATTCTGATGATTCCATCTTTGCCCTTTACTTATCCAGGTTTATTCTGATGACTCCATCTTTGCTCTTTACTTATCCAGGTTTATTCTGATGATTCCATCTTTGCTCTTTACTTATCCAGGTTTATTCTGATGATTCCATCTTTGCTCTTTACTTATCCAGGTTTATTCTGATGATTCCATCTTTGTTCTTTACTTATCCAGGTTTATTCTGATGATTCCATCTTTGCTCTTTACTTATCCAGGTTTATTCTGATGATTCCATCTTTGCTCTTTACTTATCCAGGTTTATTCTGATGATTCCATCTTTGATCTTTACTTTTCCACGTTTATTCTGATGATTCCATCTTTGATCTTTACTTATCCAGGTTTATTCTGATGATTCCATCTTTGATCATTACTTATCCAGGTTTCTTCTGATGACTCCATCTTTGCTCTCTACTTATCCAGGTTTATTCTGATGATTCCATCTTTGATCTTTACCTATCCAGGTTTATTCTGATGATTCCATCTTTGATCTTTACTTATCCATGTTTATTCTGATGATTCCATCTTTGCTCTTTACTTATCCAGGTTTATTCTGACGACTCCATCTTTGCTCTTTACTTATCCAGGTTTCTTCTGATGATTCCATCTTTGCTCTTTACTTATCCAGGTTTCTTCTGATGACTCCATCTTTGCTCTTTACTTATTCGGATTGCTTCTGATGACCCCAATGTAGTATTTGGTTTTCCATTTGATTAATATGTGCATTGATGTCTGTGACGCTTGTTCTTTTTTTTTATTTAGGGATTCGTAGGAAAGTCATTGTCTCATTTAGTGTTATTCTGTTTAATGTAGACAGCATGGATGAATAAATATTTCCTATAAAGTTATCCTTCTGTTTCTTGTCGTATGTATACACAAAGAATTAAGTTAAGCACCCCTACACAACGAATTAAGGTAAGCACCCCCTAATATATATTCTTTGTGTATATGTATACATTGGCATATATTCTAAGGTATGTGAGATCAAATAATGATTGGTATGACATTAGCAATTATCCATTGATGAAATTGAGTGATCAAAGTGAAAAAAAGTGATTGGTTGAGTCAGTGATCCGATCACGTGGGTCCTACACACGTTATTGATGCAAAGATCGCTAGAGGTCTTCTCAGAACAATGACTGTACGTTAGAAAACATAAACGTCATCCACACTGTCCGTGATGGACCTATAGCTCCATACTTAAATTGAGGTGAAAATATGCCTAAAATTCCCAAAAAGTTTCACCTTAAATTATTCAGAATAAAATATTGAAAACGGCATGATTGTTATGTTTTTATGTGACCATAATATCACTTCTCCAGAAAATATAGCAATATCATGGGTATATTACACTGTTTTGACGACAACAAACTTGTAATGTGCGAGGTTGTAAAAAAACGGGGGGGGTGCTTAACTTAATTCTTTGTGTATAGGTTTCACCTGCAAAACATCACAAAAGGCACATTTGTGTATTTTCTACCGTGACATCCTTAGGGTTACCGGTGCCTCAATGTGGACACGTAACAACCTTCATGGTGTTTCAAATTCATGAAACAAAACAGATTATCTGTTGGAGCCAGGATGTCTATTGGCAAAAAATTGCCCGTCGACTTGGAGGTAAAACTGAAAAGATTCTCGGAGTTTGATGAAAAACGGATGCCAGATTTGGGCATCCACACACCATGTTTCTTTGGTAACATGGACGAGGTGCCCGCCAGTTTTGATGCGCCATCCTAAAGGACCGTGGAAACAAAAAACTTATCGATTGTCTGTCAGCGTTATAACTACGGGACCTGAAAAAACCAATTTCACCGTCGTACTACTGTCTTGCCTCGCTGAAGGTACCAAGATCAAGCCGATGATCATAGTCAAAAGAAAAAAACCCTGCCCAAAGACAATTTCCTCGCTGGCGTTTTTGTGAGGGCCAACGAAAATGACTGGATGATGAAGATGAAATGGAAGTGGGCTGAAAGCTGCTGGCAGCGATGACAAGGTGCCTTCTTCACCAAAAATAAGTCGCTTCTGGTATCAGACGCGCAGCCCATTCGTGCGACTCTGTGAAGAATACAATTTTAAAAATCGACACTGAAGTTGCTGTCATCGCTAGAGGCCTCACAAAAAGCTACAACCCGAGTATTACAAGTGAAGATCCACGAGTGTGGGCAGAAATGGATGATGGAGGGCCTCAACGAAGATACAGCCGCTGCAAAAATGAAGAAGGGCAGCTATGCCAAAGTTTGTTGTTGGGTTGTAGAAGCATGAAATGCTGTTAAATGATCAACCATTGTGAATGCTTTTACGAAAAGGGGGCTGAGGAGAATAAGAATGAGGAGAATATTTGGAGAATAAGAGGACAAGAGTGATGACGACATGGATTGTGACAAACCCACACCTGCCGATCCTGAGCTGCTTCAGCTGTTTCACAGTGACATGGAAGACCAGGACGTTGTGGGCTTAACTGAAGATGATTTACCAGTATCTTAAGTGCTTTGGCATTATATATGCATGTGTCGGTAAAATATGCGAAATAATTGTAATTATAGATAGGAGCAGAGTACCCACCCCCTGCGTGGATAGAGTTTGCGCATCACTTGCTGAAAAAAGTGCACTTTGTGTTTTGCAAGAAGACTACAGATGTTTGCATGGTGTGCGCTTAAATGGTTCTCAATTGTGTAAAGGTCTAAAGGGAATATTCCAATTGTAGTTGGTGTCTCAGGGGATGAAAGGGTCTAATCTCTCAAGCATGTGTTCCATGCTCCTCCCCAAACCCCGGCCACGGTGTACATCCGAGCCCCGAAAGGAGTCACGACAGAAAGATGTGCTATTATGTGTGCCAATGACCAATGGTGAAACCACACCAATCAATTGTTACAAAAACCAAGTATTGTATTAAAACCACACAATAATAACAAGTAACGCACGTACAAGAAAACCTTACTTGCACAGCAAACACCATATAATTTCTATGATGGTACCACCAATTTCCTGAATCAATAACTCACGGTATTCCCACGTGAGCAATCGGTAACATCCCCCAAAGTCACTGTCACTATGCCATGCCAAAGTCGATTCCCTTGGCTCTCGCGATCACAAGAAAAGGTCGTACTGAGACCTGAACCCAGAACGGCTAACAGTCGACGCTGCAGACGAGCCGCTTGGTGAGGTGTCGGGCCGACCTCGGTCCGGTATAAGTTCACCCAAAAGGCGACTGGGAATTCACACCTTCGGTTCACCAGACAATGACGCTGACATGAACGATCAGCGGCTCCCAAGCGGAGAACCGCGAAGAACCGCGAGATCCCAAGCGAAATCCACGACACACACGAGAACCAGGCGAATGACTGGTGCATGGTGAAATGTCTGGTGCGAGGTGAAATGGCGGACGGGCCCGTAATGGAGGCGTACCTGCTCTCCAGCGATAATTCACTTTCGGAACCAACAGCAAAACCCGTGACGCAGGTTTATTTGCCACAGCAATAACGACACTGTCACAGGAATCCCTTTCCCGGGCAAACCAATATTAGCTCGCGACCAATGTCCATCAGCGTCCGCTCGACCTCTCGAAGCAGATCGGCCTTCCTTTCCCGATCTCACTCGATCTGCTCGCCAGCCTCTTCTTCTTCTTCTTCTTCCGTTTTCGCCCTTGCCCATCTCGTTTTCCTTCTGAGACATTATTTTTTACCTTTGAAGACAGTTATCTCCATTTCACACTCAAACTGTAACAATAATAGTACATGAAACTAAAAATGCTTCAAGTGGATGACAACCTACAAAGACGGAAGTGACGAATCCGTAACACATGTAAAAAGGTCCAAGTGGTCGAAAGCTCGAAATGTTCAAAGGCCCAAACTTTCCAATCTGTTTGAGGGTTGTAAGGGGTCAAAATGGTGTTAAGGTCTGAGGGGTCGAAAGGGACTTAAGGGGTGTGAAAGTCTAAAGAATGAAGGGATCTAAAGGTGTCTTGGTGTCTTGAAGGTAAAGGGGTATTCAGGGTCTTAAAGGTAAAAGGGGTCTTAAAGGGTCTACAAAGTTTTAGGGATCTTTGGGGGTTTTTGAGGTACTTTTGGGTCTTTGCGGTCATTTGGGTTTTTTGTGCCATTTTGGGTATTTTGGGTCCTCAGGGTCTTTGGAGTCCTTGGGCTCATTTGGGTCCTTTGCGTCCTCTGAGTCTTGTGGGTTATCTGTGCCTTTTGTTTCATTGTGGTCTTTTTGGTCCTCAGGCGGGGTCTTTTCCGTCCTCTGGATCTTTTGATCCCTTGGGGCTGTTTTGATATTTTTGGTCATCGGGGTCATTTGGGTATTTTGAGTCCTCGGGGGTTCTTTGGGTTAAGTATTTCAAGTTACAACTAGAACTGCCACTTTATAACTGCTGGCATTGATGACCGGTTTCCTCCGCCTTCCCGCTTTCATACAACCCCGCTTTCATTGGACACGCTTTGATACAACCCCGCTTTGATACAACCATGCTTTGATACAACCCTGCTTTCATACAACCCCACTTTGCTGCAACCCTACTTTGCTACAACCGTGCTTTGATACAACCGTGCTTTGATACAACCGTGCTTTGATACAACCGTGCTTTGATACAACCGTGCTTTGATACAACCGTGCTTTGATACAACCCTGCTTTCATACAACCCCGCTTTCATACAACCCCGCTTTCATACAACCCCGCTTTGATGCATCCCCGCTTTGATACAACCCCGCTTTGATACAACCCCGCTTTGATACAACCCTGCTTTCATACAACCCCACTTTGATACAACCCCGCTTTGCTGCAACCTTGCTTTGATACAACCCCGCTTTGATACAACCCCGCTTTGATACAACCCCGCTTTCATACAACCCCGCTTTCATACAACCCCGCTTTGATACAACCCCGCTTTTATACAACCCCGCTTTCATACAACCCCGCTTTCATACAACCCCGCTTTGATACGACCCCGCTTTGATACGACCTCGCTTTGATACGACCCTGCTTTGATACGACCCCGTTTTGATACAACCCCGCTTTGATACAACCCCGCTTTGATACAACCCCGCTTTGATACAACCCCGCTTTCATACAACCCCGCTTTCATACAACCCCGCTTTGATACAACCCCGCTTTCATACAACCCCGCTTTCATACAACACCGCTTTGATACAACCCCGCTTTCATACAACCCCGCTTTCATACAACCCCGCTTTCATACAACCCCGCTTTCATACAACCCCGCTTTCATACAACCCCGCTTTCATACAACCCCGCTTTCATACAACCCCGCTTTCATACAACCCCGCTTTCATACAACCCCGCTTTCATACAACCTCACAAACCTCACAACCATCTCTTACAGTGCATCTCTTACAGTGATGTAAGTCTCCATCTCTTGCAGTGATGTCAGAGGCAGTAGAGATGGGAGACCAGTCCAGAACCTCGCTTTCATACAACCCCGCTTTCATACAACCCCGCTTTCATACAACCCCGCTTTCATACAACCCCGCTTTCATACAACCCCGCTTTGATACAACCCCGCTTTGATACAACCCCGCTTTCATACAACCCCGCTTTCATACAACCCCGCTTTCATACAACCCCGCTTTCATACAACCCCGCTTTCATACAACCCCGCTTTCATACAACCCCGCTTTCATCATAATGAAACCACATATGGTTGGAGAAGATAAAATTGTAGAGTTTCTTCTTCTTCACACAATAACAAGTTCTCACTCCAAGACCGTACAACCAATCATGGTGAAATTTTACACACTTGTTTCCCTTCATGACTTCTACTTGACAACAGTTACATTCCATTAAAGTTTCCCATCGATCAATTAAGCGGTTCAAACCACCTTTAGAGGCAATTTTCCCCGCAGAGCGGGGGTTGGCCTTTTTTTTTGGGGCACCTTGGTCCTCTTTTGAAGCCATGTTTTTATGGCCGGATGCCCTTCCTGCCGCCAACCCTGTTTAGTCGCCTCTTACAACACACAGGGAATTATGGTACTCAATTTGCCGACCTCGGAAGGATGACAGGCTGAGTCAACCCCCCTGGCATTAATTCAGCGATCGACCGGGATGCGAACCCAGGATTCTCGAATCCCAAGCCAGCACTCTAACCGCTAAGCCAACACCAGGCTTTTGGGTCCTCAGGTTCAAGAGATATAGTTTTTAAAAAAGATTTACCTTCAATTATTTATCGCTGCGAAACCATGTGACTTTCGCAAATTCCAAAAGACCATTTTAGCTTACCAACATGGGGAGCATATTTTTGACGTTTCCCCTCGATTTCTTCAAAAACGAGGGAGAGGATAGCTTTTAAGGTTTATGCTTCAAAACGTCATAACTCCTAAACCATGTGAGCTATGACGATTTTGTTTGTCATGGGTCACTGAACCTTTTGTTCGTCATGGGTATGCGATCATGCATACAAAGTTTGGCCTCAATTTGTTCAGCCGTTTCGGAGAAAAGGGGTTTTTGTGGTTTTTAAGCCTTTTATTGTAAAACAATATGGCGGCCTAACCACGTGACCCATGACGTCATTATTTTTTTCACCATCAATTTATCCCTAAATGATGCTCAAGAAATTTCATGCGATATGTTTTTGCAGTTTTTTGCAGTTTGGATGCAGTTTTGCAAAATTGGATGCAGTTTTTACTTGTCAAATTATGACGTCATAATGGAGGCACCTATGACATCATCATTCACCAATGTTATTCTGCATGGAGAGTTATTTACAATGAGCCATGTCTCTATTTTTTCTACACAGCGCTTTTGGAGATATCGAGGTGCAAAGCTTTTGTTTTTTCCAAGATGGTGCCCGTACCACGTGACCTATGACGTAATTACCATTAAAAGATTATACAGGCTGAGGTGCTCCTATGGTGAAAATTTCCTGTCAACGGTCCAACGACTGCAGAGAAAATGATGTTTAAAGGAAATATGTCTGAAAAATGGCAGTGGCACAATCATTCACATGGCCTGAGAAGAAAAAGTGTTTCTTCTTCTTCCAACAATAACGACTTCTTGCTTCCAGTCTGTACAACCAATCATGTTGAAATTTTAAACACTTATTCCTCTTGATGACAGCTACATTACATTAAAATTTCATGTCGATCAATGCAGCGGTTAAAGAGAGAGGTTTTTAAGATTTTCGTTCAATTAATTATTGCTGCGAAACCACGTGACGATGCAAATTCCAAAAGACCATTTGAGCTTCCCAAAATGGGGAACATGTGTGTGAAGGTTCCACTCGCTATCTTCAAAAGTGAGGGAGGAGATGGGTTTTAAAGTTTATGCTTAAAAACATCATAACTCCGAAACCATGTGACATATGGCGTCATGATCGCTGAAACTTTTGTTCGTCATGGATATGTGATATTGCATGCAAAGTTTGGGCTTGATCTGTTCAGCCGTTGCTGAGAAAAAGGATTTTTTGTGTTTTTGACGAAAAACAATATAGCTGCCGAACCACGTGATATGACGTCTAAATTTTTTGGATTTTGAATTTTTTTCCCACTTAGGTTATGCACAAACAATATCATATTCGTGGCATCAAGAGTTCTATTTGTCAAATTGTTACGTCATAACATTAGCACTTTTAATATCCTAAATAAACACATTTTTCGTCTCAATACAGAGATCTTTAGAATGAGCCATGATTAAATTTTTTCTATTGAGCCGTTTCGGGGATGTAGAGGTGTAAAGTTTTTCGGGTTTTCAAAGATGGCGCCCATACCACGTGATCTATGCCGTCATAATTAGCAGTAAAAATTCTGCAGGTCTAGCCAATCACTTTGTGCAAATTTCCTGCCAATCGAACCAACTGTTGCAGAGAACATTCATTTTAAGGGGGGGGGGGGGGGGGTGGTAAAAAAAACCACCTTTAGAGGCCATTTTTTTCCCCGCAAGCGGGGGTTGGCCTTTTTTCGGGGACCGTGGTTGTTGTTGTTTTTCGGTCCCCTTTTTGAAGAAATGTTTTACGGCCGGATGCCCTTCCTGCCGCCAACCCTTTTTGTCGCCTTTTACGACAAGCAGGGAATTACCAGTGAACTGGTACTCAATTAGCCGACCTCGGAAGGATGACAGGCTGAGTCAACCCCCCTGGCGTTAATTCAGCGATCGACCGGGATTCGAACCCAGGATCCTAGGATCCTAAGCTGGCACCCTAGCCGCTAGCCCAACACCTACAACTAAAAATTCTACAGGTCTAGCCAATCACTTTGTGCAAATTTCCTGCCAATCGAACCAACTGTTGCAGAGAACATTCATTTTAAGGGGGGATTGGGGGGGGGGGGGGGGTGGTAGAAGAAGAATATACTCTCACATAAATAATAGGTATTCCTCGGCATTTTATGTGGAGGATACCTAATTATGGGGGGTGTCAGGTCAGGTGTCCAACCAATGGATGAAGAGTGGACATACATACAAACACTTGCTCTATGATATATTATAATTATTTAATTTGATGTGCGATGATTGAGGAGCTAACGGTTTTCTCCTGATTGATTTTTTTATATATTTTTTTTCCTTTACATTTTCAGGATGAAATCCGCACATCCCATGATTCACTCTCCACTCAGAATATCATTAAACTCTCATCTTCACTCAGGTTGGTTTCGTGTAACAATTTTCCAATTGTATTTTTCCAATGATGTTTGAAAAAGAACATTGTATTTGAATTAAAAGGTGAAAATCTCAACATAACTGTGTACGGTAGGTTCGGCTTCTCAAAAAACAAAGCAGTAAGAATATCGTTCGATGCCATGAAAGATTTATTTTCAAATTTTTTTTCCTGGAATTTCTGTACAAAATGTAGTCTTGATGGAAGAGCTGTGGATGAAATCAATAAGATGTTAATTGAGGTATGCTATCCGCCATTGCAAGCAAGGAGAAGCTAACGTTTCTGGCATTAACCTTTCGTCTGAGGCAGCTTCTCCTGAAGCCTGAGCTCCTTGATTCCCATGGCGGTTAGCATACCTCAATCGACATCCTGTTGGTTTCATCCACCATTGTACCTGTCTGTGACGTAGATCGGCAGTAGCCTTCACAGGCTAGTTCTTTGTTCCTTCATGGAAGTGCACATCTGCTACTGACAGTATAATATCGCACTGAGTCATTGGGGAACAGGCCGTGATCTCCTGTATAAGAGAGCCGTTGGTCTGTGTGTCGCCATTTTCTCAGAGATGGCTGAACACATCTTTGCCAGACTTTCAGATGTTCATCAGTGAGTGCCTGGGAGTGTTTAAGGCGAAAAAAATATATATATATATATATAAAATTGGGATTAAAAAACCAATCTCTCTATAGTGTCTACGCCTTTTTAAATTAATGACAGTTATATACAAGTACACATTCACTTAATTAAATACAAAACAATTACCAGGCATTTGAACACAAACACGAGAACAATTCTGGAAGCGGTCAAAGTTCGGGGTAAGGCTTCTTCTTCTTCCTGCACTTAACTCAGAAACATGATCAACGGTACATTCAGCAGCATATATTTAAAGAAAAGGTAAAATGATGATTTGACGTTTGTGATGGAATATGATTTGGATGTAATTGCTTTTCCATTATATTTGCCCTCATTTTAAATGTTAATGTTTCTTTTTCACTTGAGCAACACGGGGTACTCCAGTTATAAACGCTTATATACCTTACTCATTACTCAGGGTACAAATGCAAATACAACTACAACTTTGTCTGGGGGGTAACATAGGTCATGTGGCCGCGGCCTCATTTGCTGGTGTGGGGCACCGGGAGAGTACCGTGTAACGCCACCTGGTAATGGTGGCAGACGGTATTACAATTTCCTTTTGTACCTGTGCAACACTGAGGTTATGAAGCACTCTTTGCACTGAATTTTTTTTCCTCCTTTCCTTGCCCCCCTCCCCCAAAACTGAGGGGCCTGTCAAAGCCACCCCACCCCCCAAAAGATGAATATGTAGTATATGTTTCTCCCCTCCCCCTCCCCCTTCCACTCCACCCAATCCCTTCCTCACCCCTCCCTCTCCTGCTTCCTCCCCCCCCCCCCCCCCCCATCCTCCCCCCAGGCAATGCTGGGTACTCCTGCTGGTACTGTATATGCAAAGATGAAGCTTGTAGGTGAGAGTGGATGAATTAGTTTTGATAGAACGAATGATGTGGGAGGTGTAAAATTGGCATGAAATGATGATGAGCTGTGACCTTGAAGCATCAAAGGAAGAGTACAATTTAAATAAGACCATATTTGGGGGGGTTGAAAAATGGGGAAAAAGAATATGGGATGAACAAATACCACCTTACCTACACGTTAATCTAGTAATCCCTTCGTTGTTTGGAAGGTTAACAGGGAGGGGATTACGAGTTGACGAGTTCACTTGCAACACCTATTCCCCATATGGAGTTCCTTACAATGAGCCATGTTTCAATTTTTTCCATAGAGTGGTTTTGGAGATATAGAGGTGCAACATTTTTCGGTTTTTCCCAGATAGCGCCTGTACCACATGACCTATGACGTCATGATTATCATTAAAATATTCTAAAGGAGGAGGTGCTTATTTGGTGAAAATTTCGTGTCCATCAGACCAACAGTTATTGAAAAAATTCACGATGATCGGATGGATAAATGTTGTATTTGTTGAATTATGACGTCATAATGAAGGCACCGATGACATCATCATTAACATATCTTATTCCCCATGGGGAGTAGTTGACAATGAGCCAGATCTCAATTTTTTCCATGGAGTGGTTTCAGCGATATAGAGGTGGGAAGTTTTTCCAAGATGGTGCCTGTACCACATGACCTATGACGTCATGATTATCATTAAAATATTCTACATGAGGAGGCGCTCCTATGGTGAAAATTTCGTGCCCATCAGACCAACAGTTGCTGAGAAAAAAAAATTCACAATGATCGGATACGTGTTGCACTTGTCGAATTATGAGGTCATAACAAAGGCACAGATGACATCATCATTAACATATCTTATTCCCCATGGGGAGTAGTTGACAATGAACCAGGTCTCTTTTGTCTCCATGGAGTGGTTTCAGAGATAAAGAGGTGCAAAGTTTTTCCAAGATGGCACCTGTACCACATGACCTATGACGTCATGGTTATCATTAAAATATTCCAAAGGAGGAGGCGCTCCTATGGTGAAAATTTCGTGACCATCAGACCAACAGTTGCTGAATTTTTTTAAAATAATGATCGGATGGATAAGTGTTGTATTTGTCGAATTATGAGGTCATAACGAAGGCACCGATGACATCATCATCATTAACATATCTTATTCCCCAGCGGGAGTGCTTGACAATGAGCCATGTATCAATTTTTTCCATGGAGTGGTTTCGGAGATATAGAGGTGCAACTTTTTTCGTTTTTTCCCAGATAGAGCCTGTACCACATGACCTATGACGTTATAATTATCATTAGAAAATTATACAGGAGGAGCTGCACATATTCTGAAAATTTCGTGTCCATTGGACGAACAGTCGCAGAGGAATTTTTGTTTTATTCATACTGATCAGATCAAGCGTTGTACTTGTCGAATTATGACGTCATAATTAAGGCACCGATGACATCATCATCAACATATCTTATTCCCCATGTGGAGTACTTGACAATGAGCCATGTTTCAATTTTTTTCCATTGAGCGGTTTGGGAGATATAGAGGTGTTACGTTTTTCCAAGATGGCGTCCATACCATGTGACCAATGACGTCATAATAATGATTCAAAAAATTATACAGGCGGAGGCGCTTCTATGGTAATATTTTGTGTCAATCGGACCGACGGTTGCCGAGAAAATGGATTTTAAAAATGCAGACATGGCACACGTACGCAACTGAATGCTTAACCCCGCTTTTCGTTTGTTGAAAAAAACAAAATTAAATGTTCAGAAAATATGATATGATAAACAGATAAATATAATAAAAATAATCCAGTGCACAGTGATCTTACAGACACCTGTACCTAAGAACAGACGGGTGTTAATTGGCCATTATCATCCTGTGGACATCTTATGTCTGTCTTTAAAAAGCAATTTTGCGCTGCCAGCATTCGTCCTGTGCCGAGGGCAAGTCGCTACCCCTCCCACCCATGTTAACTGAGCTCCATCCCGTGGCGCATTGTAAGTGCCTTCTGAGGAACATCGGCTGCGAAAGGCTGGCGAGGGCAGGGAAAAGCGTCGATGTGCCACTCGACATCCTGGATTCCACCAAGAACCTTCGAGATTGCCCTGGCATGCCCCACCCTCGCTAAGGGACTATAAAAGCATTGCGGGCAAGGCTCTCGCTCTCTCTCTGTCTGCCTGTCTACATGCTCTCTTTGTGTGTGTGTTGGTTAACGATCTTGGCTCGAGGGATGGTGCTCGCATTGGCGGTTCGGAGCTGGAGGCCTCGGGTGGATGGAGCGAGTGAAACAATTAGTGCCAAACCAAGTTATGCTCACATCTTCCTTTTCAAGTCTCACACAGTAGGCGATCCTCTCACACTTTCTTTTCTCAGATTTCTTTTATTTTTTATCGTCTTTCTGAAATGCAGATGCCCTTTTGCATTTCATCTTGCATCATCCGCATTATGCACACCTCACCTGCCACTCTACACTCAATCCATCATAGTCACCTCGGTATTCGTCCCATCTTTACTCCCTCCCATAGCATTGGGTCACAAAAGCACGACTGTTTTCGCCGAGTAGGGCGAGAGGACGTATCCTCACACTATCGTTATCTTCTGTTATTTCCCCCTCTGTGAATGTCTGATGGGCGCCCCGTACTGTGTCACTGCGATAGATAAGATGTAGGTTAAGGTTTTGCTCTCGTCCATTTTCTTTCCTGCTTATAAATATCCTAATTCCTGCGACACCCTTCATTGAAGTGAACATGTGTACATTTTGATTTAACTTCCCTTATTGTTCCCTTTGCGTGCACCTTCCCCTCCCATGACCATTTAAACCCTTGAGTTCCATCCCCCCCATTTTGCATGATCCCACCTGCGCCTTGTAAAATAACTAATAAATACCTTGTTGACGTTCCTTTCCAATCTGTTCGTGCCCATATTTTCCTCCATTGATCCGGCACTGTTTGTACTTCGTGTACCGAGGGAGATTATCATTCCCCGCCTAATTGGCTCGTTAGTCCGGCTTGCACCATGGCGTTGCTCCGCCGCCCTCATTAAGATAAGATTGGTGCATAGTCGAGGGCATGTGTCCCGGCCCGTGACGTTCAGTTAAACGGTATTAGACAGTGGACACTAGAGCACGTGGTTAACTGGTTAGCATCCGTGGTTGATTAGCAACCTGCTGCGGCACAAAGTAATTCGTGTGCGGCAGCCTCAAGCCCGGTAGGTTTGGGGAAACCGAGGCTACCCCCTCTTAGTAAACCTGAAACTCAGGGCTGTAACAAAATATATACAGTACACACACACACACACACACACACACACACACACACACACACACACACACGTATTTTGAGACATGGGAGGGCTCTCTTCCTCCTTATAAAACCCGCATATTGAGATAACAACCAATGACACCAGTCTCTTTTACTGTGCCCCGTCGCACCATGGAGCGAAAGGGGGATTATGGTTTTCCTCTCCGTCTGTCCGTCCGTACGTGCGTCCGTCCATGCGTGCGTCCGTCCATGCGTGTGGGCATGCGTACGTGTGTGCGTAAGCGAAGGACCGTATTCTAATTTGGTGTGTGGGTGCAACCCACGTCAAAATCCAAGATGGCCACCACCATATATATGTCTGAACCTTGTGAGCGAAATATCTTGAAAAATAAATGAAGTACCAACTTCTAATCTGGTGTGTGGGTGTACCTAGGCATAAGGAAGAACGCTATTGAAGATTGGGTCGCCACGTCAAAATCCAAGATGGCCACCACCATATATATGTCTGAACCTTGTGAGCGAAATATCTTGAAAAATAAACGAACTACTAACTTCTAATCTGGTGTGTGGGTGTATCTACACATAAGGGAGAACGCTATTGAAAATTGGGTCGCCACGTCAAAATCCAAGATGGCCGCCTTGCGTCTTCCACTTTGTCAACTCGCGTCACTTCACCGACCGGGGACCAAGGCGTAACGCTTGTTATTATTGTTATTATTATTATTATTATTATGGATTTTTTACCTTTTGTCATTCTCCACTTGCATTCCACCTTGAAATATCGATTTGTTTTGTTTTCACTTTACTATCTCCATTGCCTCGACACAACTTATAAAAATATGCACCTTGTTTGCCATAGCTTGGATTGTCAGCATGTACACCTCGTTTATTGATGCCCACAGATTCATCGGAGTGCTGTATAATATCTACAATATCAGATATGTTTGTTTTTTTACCTGCGACATGTTGCAGGTCAACAAGAGCTTCACGCTGTTGTTGTTGTTGTCGTTGTGAAATGGATAGGAGATGTTGAGTTAATCTTTTTAGCCTGGTGTTGGCTTAGCGGTTAGGGTGCTGGCTTGGGATCTTAGGATCCTGTGTTCGAATCCCGGTCGATCGCTGAATTAACGCCAGGACGGTTGACTCAGCCTGTCATCCTTCCGAGGTCGGCAAATTGAGTACCAGCTTGCTGGGATGAATGATCCCTGTGTGTACCCCGGTTTAGAATAGGTACACCGTATCCCTGCGCATCGTAAGAGGCGACTAAGGGTTGGTGTCAGGAAGGGCATCCGGCCATAAAAACATTGCCTCAAACAGGGAACCATGATTGTCATGGGGCCCGCAAGGCTAACCCCCGCTCTAGTGGGGAAAAATGGCCTTAAAACGATCATTCATTCATTCATTCATCCATGTTGAGTTCATCCTTTAATAGCGCATTAAATGTGTTTCCCAATTGTGCTGTTCATCAATTAAAGAGTGCTTTAAATGAGCGTTTCCCAATGAGCCCGTTACCGGATTTTGTCTCAGGTTGTGCCCACAGTGCGGTCATTCTTGTTTAACCTCTGCCGATAAAGTCCCTGTGGAGACATGCTTTTTGTGTTGTCCGTCCGTGCTTCCGTCCGTCCCTGATAGGTTTTCGTCACCGCAATAACTTAAGAATGGCTAAAGGCCAAGTCAAACTTCGTACAAGTATGGATGATGATGCAATGATAAACGGATTAGATTATGGGGTCAAAAGGTCATGTTAGGTAAAAATTATGTTTTTGTGCTAACTTGGGAACCATTGATGGGATTGTGACCAGATTTGGAGTGTATATGATACAAAGATGAATTGATTGGATTATGCCATCAACAGATCAAAGGTCAGAGGTCATGTCAGGTAAAAATGTGATACTTGAGAACAGCTGAAATGATTTAAATCAAACTTGGTTCAAGTATGTATAATAATGTAATAACGTGGGCAGAGGCGTATCGGTCGACGTCGCGACGTTGAAGAGTATCGGTATGGTTTTGGTTGTTGTTACATGTATATGGAATGTAAAGTATGTTTTGTCCTGTGCTTTCTTTTCCCCAAAACCTCGGTTCGACTTTCGTTGCTCAGTCCTGTTGTCATATTCAACCCACTGGCTTTGTCACGGAGCTGCACCGTACGTGTACGAGTAAACCTCTTTAACGTGCATGTGACGTCAGCTGACAAGCGGGCTGTACCTGCCCAGATTGTCCCACTGTGGTTCAACAAGACAACCATCTCGACGAAAGAGTTTGAGGTGGGTTTGGCAGCAAGATCGCTGTAAGGGGAGAACAAGATTAGGAGAAACTTGGAACCTTGTGCAGTGAGCAAACGATTGTGTTGATGGTGATGCTGCACTTTGTGGCATTACGATTTGTATGCATGTGTGTGCAGCGTGCATATACACACACACACACACACACACATCTCGTTTTTTCATTTCTGTTCCTCACAATACTGTCTTTTATACACACACACACACACACACACACACACACACACACACACACACACACACACAGTCACGTGAAAAAGTAAGTACACCCCATGTAAAGTTTTGACTTTTTCAACATATTTCAACATACAGCTATTTGATCTTCATTTCAACAATATTGATAGATAAAGGTGATATAATATAACAAATATCATGAAACATTTACATTTTGTAGTCCATTGGATTATTTAAATAAACATAAATGCAAATTTCGCATGTGGAAAAAGTAAGTACACCCTTGGCTCTAATAGGTGGTTTTGCCCCCTTTGGTAGAAACAACCTCAAGTAGTCGTTTCTTATAACTGTCTACCAGTCTCTGACATCGACTGGAAGAAATTTTTCATAGCTTCGCATCATCAATCCATCATATCGATTGCATCATATCAGCACATCATCAATCCATCATATCGATCGCATCATCAATCCATCATATCGATCGCATCATATCATCGCATCATCAATCCATCATATTCATTGCATCATACCATCCCATCATATGATCGCATCACAGCATCGCATCATCAATCCATCATATTGATCGCATCATATCATTGCATCATCAATCCATCATATCGATCGATTCATAACATCGCATAATCAATCCATCATATTGATCGCATCATATCATCGTAACATCAATCAATCATATTGATCTATTCATATCATCACATCATCAATCCATCATATCGATTGCATCATATCATCACATCATCAATCCATCATATCGATCGCATCATCAATCCATCATATCAATCGATTCATATCATAGCATCATCAATCCATCATATTGATTGCATCATATAATCGCATCATCAATCCATCATATTGATCGCATCATATCACCGCATCATCAATCCATCACATCATCGCATCATCAAACCATCATATCGATCGCATCATATCATCGCATCATCAATCCATCATATCGATCGCATCATATCATCGCATCATCAATCCATCATATCGATCGTATCATATCATCGCATCATCAATCCATCATTTTTTTTTTTGGTATACAAGATTGAGGCTCGTGTAAGAGCTAACATCAATCACAAAAAAAAAAAACGTACACAAAAAACATACAATAAAGGGAGCGGGAAACAAGATGGAGAGCGAGAGGGAAGCACACAAGTACAACAGTGGAGAACAGGGACAACGGAAGATATGTGGGAGGGAGAGGGCTTGGTGGGAGGAGGCATGGGAAGGCCGTGGGGCGCGGGGTGGGAGAAGTATAAAACACATGGACACTGCTAGAACTTTCAGGAAAGAAGTCGGAATTTCAAAAAAGTGGATCTGGGGTGAATTAACGGGGGTAGAAAAAATCAAGGTTTTGGATGGAGGAAGATAAGAGATGGTGTTGAACAGCTGTTTTGAAGACCTGCAGGGAGGAGTGGGATTGAAGAGAGTGAGGATGTTTGTTCCAGAGGCGGGAGTAAAGAGGAATGAAAGAGTGAAGGTGAGCAGAGAGTCTTGATTTTGGCAATTTCATCAGAAGATAGTTGCTGGCAGATGTTGTGCGACCTGTAGGAATATTTGGGGGACAGAGCACAGATAGAGCTGGGGGAGCTGGTCTTTGTTCCAGAAGTGCTGGTCTTTGCGTAGGTGTTCATTGGCAAACTTTAGTCTTGCCCTGATGTTCTTTCTGGACAGCAAAGGTTTCCTCCTGGCACACCTCCCATGTAGATCAAATTTGTGCAGCCTCTTTCTAATGGTAGACTCGTGCACTTTGACATCAACAGTGGCAAGAGCTACCTGTAGGTCCCGTGATGACATTCTGGGTTCTTAGAGACTTCTTTCAGCATCTTGCGGTCTGCTCTTGGGCTGAACTTGCTGGGGCGGCCTGGCCTGAACAAGTTGGCAGTTGTTTGGAATCTTCTCCACTTGTCGATGATCTTCCGGACAGTCGAATGATTGATTTCAAATTGTTTGGAGATCTTTTTAGATCCCTCCCCAGACTCGTAGGCATCTATAACCTTCTTTCTGAAGGCCTCAGAGAGCTCTTTTGATCTCGGCATGGTGACGCCACACACTTCAACAACAGAGCAAACCAAACTAAATGTCTGAGGTTTAAATAAGACAGGTTCCTCCAAGATCCTCTAACGATGTTCTAATCATTTGCACCTGAGCTGGTGCACCTGATTCTAATTTTAGGTATTTGAAGTCGTGATAAATGTAGGGGTGTACTTACTTTTTCCAAATGCGAAATTTGCATTTATGTTCATTTAAATTATACAATGGACTACAAAATGTGAATGTTTCATGATATTTGTTATATTATATCACCTTTATCTGTCAATATTGTTGAAATGAAGATCAAATAGCTGTATGTTGAAATATGTTGAAAAAGTCAAAACTTTACATGGGGTTTACTTACTTTTCCATGTGACTGTACATCCACACACACATACACGAACACACACACACATTCATCCACACACACACATTCATCCACACACACACATACATACACACACACACACACACACACACACACACACACACACACACACACACACACACACACACACACACATGCACACGTACACACACACATTTACACACACACACACACACACACACACACACACACGCTGCACTAGGGAGTGGGGTGGGGAGGGGGGGGGATTGGGGAGGGGGGTCACACACGGGGGGTGGGGTGGGTCACACACGGGGGAGTGGGAGAGGATTATGACGTTCATTGGTGTCTCGTTCTGTTCCCTCATTCTTTTATTCATTTTGAAATTGGCAGTTACCAACCCTCATGCAACTCATTGAGACAGCGCTGACATAAAGAAGCAGGAATGACCACCCACATTGTGTAACCTTGAGCTAAAGACAGCTCAGATGCACACGACGCAAATGGAGCATATTCTGACGTCGAGAGTACCTCGCACCAAGAAACTGACAAAGAACCGTCCGCAACATGCGATAGCACGCGATGACGCCGACTGGCAGCGTCCACTTCCGCAGCGATTATAATCGTAATTACCAAACCAGATCACTTGCCGTCTGTATTTATTTATATATTTTACACATGTGAATTACATGTCCATGCACAAGTGAAATGGAGTTTCTTTATTAATCCTGGATGTGCACACGATTGATTCAGCCTTGAAAACTCATGCGAAAACCAAAAAAAAAATTATTAAAGATTTCATGATTATATTTCCTCGTGAAATGAAACGCATCTTCTTTGGTGGGTGTGTAATCGCTCCGAACAAAACAGGCATTGCCTGGTGAGTGGGTTGTTGTAATCAAAATGTTGTAATTGTTGTTGTAATTAATATATCTTGGCAATTTCCCGTGTGTGCGTGCATTTTCTCAATTATTCCCGAAACCGAGACTAAAACCATCGATAAAAATGAAATCAGATGGTGAGTTAGTGTGGAGATAAAGGCGTGAGAGAGTGCCAATGGCCTTCTATGTTATAGGCCTTTGAAAATGCATTTCGTTCTATAAACAGAAATTCTCATCAGATTTCATTCCCGTTTTTTTTTCAACCGAGTCTAAAACCATGTTGGTGACTGTTAAAAATGAAATGAGATATCGCATTAGAGTTGAAATAAAACTGTGAGAGAGAGCAAGACACCACAGGGCTAACAAAACAGGCCTCAAAGCTATGCGAGTAAATAAAATGGTGGATATTTGTTTTTGAAGCCTCTTCCAGAATGGGTGGAGCTACTTTCTCAACAGAGGACGCCACACCCCCGGACAGACTCACAAACAGAATCACCTACGGAGAATATAATATAGATGAACACCAAAAACCAAGAAAAGAAGTTTGTATTTTCATGAAAAAATGCACAATCAAATTGTTGGTCGTGACAACTGCATACGTATTGTTACGCCCCCCCCCCCCTCCCGCCTTACCTCTGGTCTCGGTGGACCTCCGAACCCCGAGAGGGTCCCCGGCAGAAAGATGTGTATCCCTGGTTGAAACCCAGCAAATAACGTCCCTCAATGGAACCAGCAAATGAAACAGCCGAACCAATGATGCAACCACACCAAGTTATAAACAAACCATACTATATTATAAATCACACACAAAGAGCCATACAGCAATGGGGCAATCACCCCTACTTTCAAATCTTACGATAATATCCTTGTCAAGCCCCTTAACTCCACTCAAGGTACCTCCCCCAATGTCTCTGCTCCCCTCCAAGGCGAAGTCCCCAATGTCTCTGTGCGCTCCCGCGACCGGGGAGTCAAGGCCCGGTGGTCAATTGAGGCGTGGACGAGCGAGACGACCCCGAGGTCACGTGCTCAGCCCCCAAGCAGCACAGCGGTGGCGAGGAACCTCAAAAAGATGCGCTCCGACATACACGTTGCGGTTCAACCCGCGAGCCTCCATATAATTCTCACGTGTCCCTTTCTGGCACAGCCGTTCCCGGCAATCCACCAGGGAATAATGCCCAGCCGACACGACGAAAGCCTGTTCCCTGCAGGGTGCTCGCGTGGCCAAGATGGCGGACGGCTTTCGCTCCAACCCGGATTCTCAAGGCCTGGACCCTCCGGAACCTCACTGAGAATACCCGGCGACACAGGCTCCCCGCACTCCGGCAATATTTCATCTTCCATCTTCTGGACAAGCACCATTCCATCAACAATGATGATCTTTTGATTTGATGATGACGATGGAGATGATGATACAGAACCTCTGTCATCATCCTGCTCTTTGGCCACTGGAGCTTCTGTTTGTTCATGGGTTTCATCTGGTTTTGCCAGCTTCTCAAGGCTGCGTATCATCTTGGACTTGTCAATGCATGGCAGCATTGAGCCGTCTGGTGCAAATAGTGCTCTCGGAGTCGATGTGAACTCATAGTTGTCAACTGCATTCTTCTGATCGATGTCCCTGCTCGATCTGGTGAGAACCATCAGCCATGGAGATCTTTGGTCTCTTTTAGGTCAACCGTCTGGTCATGGAACTTGAAAGTTTGTTTCTTGCTGCCAGACATGTACATCTTGTTGTTCTGCTTTTTGACTGGTGCCCAGAGATTAACATCTCCATTGATACGTTCAGTGTCATAATCTTCATAAAGCTTCTGACAGATGTCATCCATGTTCAAGATTTGTGGGACATACTCTTGTTGTACATATGCATGTGTGCTGAAATTGTATAGATGATCACCTTCAACAGCAAAGGGATTCCTGTGGCTCAGTATTGCAGCCTTGATTTTGTCAACAGCTTCCTGTTCTTTCCTGGCAGCAGTGGGTCGTACACCATGGTGTTCCTCTGGCTTGTTTACTTAAAGCCCAAACTGTCCTTTAAACGCTGTTGAGAGGCATGACATCTCTGCAGAAGCCAAGAAGAACCACTGCCTAGCATTCACATTATTGGAAATGCCAATTAGGCCAGAATGAACCTTCATCATCTTGTTGAGATATTCGCAGGCATGTTCTGCACCTATTGAGACGAACGAAATCTCACTCTTGGTGATAGATATGTTTCCATCTTGAAGTTCTCGCCATGTTGCTGGATGGCTTTTTTTTCTTTTCTTTTTTTAATACAGAATCGAGGCTCATGTTGCACAGACACATAAAACATGCAATGAAGGGAGCGGGAGCCAAGAGGGGGAGAGAGGGAAGCATACAAGCACAACAACAGAAGAGAAAAGGGATTTCGGTAGATCTGTGGAAGGGAGAGGGCTGGCGGAGGAGGGAGGGTTACACGAGAGCAGTACTCCATCAAGCTTTACAGTAGATTAAAGGATTTGGGGTCTTTTAATGGGGGTAGAAAAGATCAAGGTTTTGGATGGGGGAAGATAAGAGATGGTGGTGAACAGCTGTTTTGAAGACTTGGAGGGAGGAGAGGCATTGAAGAGAGTGTGGGAGTTTGTTCCAGAGCCGGGAGAAAAGACGAATTAAAGAATGAGGGTGAGCAGAGAGTCTTGATTTTGGCAGTTTCACCAAAGAGGGTTGCTGGCAGATCTTGTGCGTCCTGCAGGAATATTTGGGGGACAGAGCACAGACAGATCAGGGGTAGCAATCCCGGAGAGGAGTCGGCAGAAGACCTGCCTGCTGTGAGAGAGAGAAAGGCCCTCAAAATCAGCTTCATCGCGGGAGATTCCAATGATTCTGAATGCTTTGGTTTCAACCGCATGAAGCCGAGCTAGGTGTGAGTCAGGAGCACCAGCCCAGAGGGGAGAGCAGTACTCCATCAAGCTGCGGATGAAAGCCTTGTATGTGGTGAGGAGCTCAGAAGTGCCCAGAACGGACCTCGCACGACGGAGGATGCCCAGTCGGTGACTGGCTTTGGAGGCCAGCTTGGAAATGTGGTTTTCCCAGGAAAGATCATGGCAGATAGTGAGACCCAAAAGCTTGAGTGACGGAACTTATTTGAGAGGATTGTTCAGAAAGTAGATGGGAGGGTTGTCAAGATGGTCATTCCAGAGAGACAAAGTGAGAGCGTGAGATTTGTCAGGAATAAAAGACATGTTCCACTTGTTTGACCAGTTTGTGATATTGTCCAGGTCTGCAGAGAGTGAAGAGGCTGCTGCCTGCCGATCTGAGGTTTGCGATATGGAGTGGCAGAGAGTGGAGTCATCAGCAAAGCGACAGAGAGGATTTTCCAGAGAGCTGGAGAGATCATTAATGAAGACTAGAAAAAGCACAGGGCCCAGAACACTGCCTTGAGGAACTCCAGCCTGAACAGGGATGGGAGAAGAGAGAATTCCATTCAGGGCCACATGTTGCCGACGACCAGAGAGGAAGTCCGCAAGCCATGTGTGGAGGTTTCCATGGATACCACAAGAGGAGAGTTTGGTGAGTTGAGCGGGGTGCCCGGCCGTATCGAAGGCACAATATTTGTCAAGGGAGACAGCTATGATTTCCTGTTTGGCATAAAGGACCTTCATCCATGATTAAGACAGCAGATGCAGCATGTCCAGAGTAGAATGACCTGGTCTGAATCCAAATTGATGATCAGAGATCAAGCCATTGGAGAAGAGGAAGGATTTGATGTCAGAAGCGATGATCAATTCCATGACCTTGCTGATTATTGGGAGCAGGCTGATTGGTCTGTAGTTGCAAGGATCTGTTTTTGCACCTTTCTTGTGTAAAGCGGTAATGTTTGCTGATTTCCAAGCAGATGGCAGATGATCTTGAGCAAAAGAGAGGGTGAAGAGAATTGAGAGAGGGTGAGATAGAGCGGCAGAGCAGGATTTTGGGACCCGTGAGCTGATTCCGTCTGGTCCAGTTGCAGAATCAAAGTCGAGGTTTGACACAAACTTCTCCACCTTGTCAGGAGAGAAGGACACAAAGTCCAGGAGCAGCTCGGTTCGACTGGGTAAGGTGGGGACAGAGAGAGTTGGGTATGGAACACAAGATTTTGAGGCAAACACAGAGTTGAGGCATTCGGCTTTGTCACGTGCGGTGTCAGCTGTGTAGCTGTTTGAAGTAAGGGAGGAATGGAGGGGGAACAAACACCAGAAACAGATTTGACCAGATGCCACCAGGATATGGAGGAGGGAGGCAGGTTTTGAGAGTTCAGTCTTGAGAGAAGATAGATATTGTTTCCTGGCTCTCCTGAGGGTAGACACACACTTGTTCCGAGCTTTGTGAAAGGAACTGAGATTGCCTTCAGTTGGATTAGCCTTCCAAGAGGCAAAGGCAAGTTGTTTCAGGGCAGCTGCCTCACCACAAGATTCAGTGTACCACGGACGGGAGGAAGGGTATGTGTGGTGAAGAAGAAGAAGAAGAAGATTTACAGCCATCGTTGGGGTCGGGCATATCGGATGCCTATTTCGGAGCGAGCGCGCGGTCCGAAAGGGGGTTATTATCTTGTCTGCTGAATGAGTCACGCTGAGATGAGCACTGGATCTTATTGTTAAGAAGTGACTGGGATTTATGACGAATGTTTAAAATGCTTGGCTTTGCTTTATAATGCTTTATCAGATGTGTAGGACTGATGATACTATTGTCTGTTGTGTTGGATGCCAAAGATCGATTTGAATAAAGCCTCGTATCTTGAAGTGAGGTCTTGAAGGTTTTTTTCAACACAATTTATTCAAATCGATTCTGAGACGTCCAAGAACCATGGAAAAGCTCATCAAGTTGTAGCGCTTCTCCGGGGACCCCAACGCGAGCGACTCCGTCGGCCAGCTGACCCCCCTGGCTTCACTCCTTACGGCTCGACAGAGACTTAGTCCCGGAGATTACAGACGCTCAGTGATTTAACGTTTTGTCTTGCAACATGTCCCATACCATATATGAATATGTCTTCCATTGCCCGACCTATGCTGATGTTGTAGCAACTTTGACGGCACTTTATGTAAAGCAGCACAGCACTGTATACGCGCGGCATCTTCTGGTGACGTGCAGACTGGAGTTTGCGGAATCGCAGGAGCAATACGGCCAGATCTTACGACAGCTTGGCAAAGACTGTGCCATACCGGATCACACGGGCATAGAGTGTACTGATGATTTAGTGTGCGGTGCTTTTATAACTGGGCTCCAGTCTCCCACGATTCGACAACGGCTCCTCGAGAGCGAAACGCTGGACTTCAAAACAGCTTTCGACCAAGCCCGAGTCCTCCAGATGGCTCAAGTCAGATCTGAAACCTACAGCCGTCCATTCATAACTGCAGGTGCTACGGCCTACACTGATGGTCGCGGGGAGTCAGACTCTGCCGCCGAGCGAGCACCCGCGTGGGGTATCGCGAGCCGGGGTTCCCTTGGAGAGGGATCTGACGACGAGGAGAGCGAACCACGCACCGCCGCTGCGCCGACCCCTGCTGGGGCAACTGCTAAATGCTACTTCTGCGGAAATCGCCACCACCCCCGCTTGTTGTGCCCTGCTCGGGAGACAACGTGTCACAATTGCGGGGAAAAATGTCACTTCGCCAAGGTCTGTCGGTCCACCGAAGCCCGACGGACGACGCTCGCTGGAGCGCGCATATCTTCGGGGTCGCGGGGAGCTCCCCGCAGCCTTGTGCGCATTGTGGTTCCAGTGGAAATCAACAGCAATTGATATTGGAAGTGGAAGCACTGGAAGATTGAATCAACAGTGGAAGCATTGATTGATACTGGAAGCACTGATTGATACTGGAAGCGATCGAAGCTTCATCAGCCAGCGTCTCGTCGAGCGCCACGGGTGGCCCACCTTTGCTGCGATGCAGCACGTATACTTGTCCTCAGTGGCCTTGGGGCAGCGATCGCGCGGTTTCTGTGTGGTTAGGCTGATTGCAAATGATGTTACATATTCGGATGTGAGGTTGATGGTGTTTCAGAACCTTTGCTCGGACGTGCTTCTCGGACATGATTTCTTGAACCGGCATAAACGCCTAGAGATGCAGTTCGGCGGCGCGCAAACACTCTCTGTAGGTTCCGTGCCGGGCTCGGTATGCAGCCTTGCGGAGATAGCTATCGAACCTCCTCCGCTATTCCCGAGTTTAACATCTAATTGCCACCCTGTCACCGGGAAAACGAGGCAGTATTCTCAGGCCAATGTCCAGTTTATAGCCGACGAGACTACCTGTCTTTTTCTCGAGGGAGTAATCAAACCCAGTTGCTCACCTTGGTGGGCACAGGTGCTGGTCGTGAATCGCGCTAATCATCGCAAACGCATGGTCGTTGACCTACTCGCAAACTATTAACCGTTTCACACAACACAATGTCTACCCGCTCCCTGGAATGGACAATATGGTCTGGGTGGTATTGAAATATCGAGTTTTCAGTACGCTGGACCTATGAAGCGCCTATCATCAGATTCGATACGGGAAGCCGACCGGCCCTACACGGCTTTCGAGTCTGGCCAGCGGTTGTACCAATTTCGTAGAATCCCATTCAGCGTTACGAACAGAGTCCATGCTTTCAACGGGCAATCGACGACATCCTTTAAAAAGAGCAATTGCAAGATGTATTTGTGTATGTGGATAATGTGACTCTGTGCAGATGGAACCAGAAGGACCATGATGCTAATCTGTGGTGCTTCTTGGAAGTGGCTTTTAAATACCGGTTGACCTTCAACGAAACCAAGTGTGGCTACTCTGTGAAAACGACAGATCTTTTAGGCTACACAGTGTCCGGTGGGGAGATACGGCCCGATTTGGCGCGCCTGCAGCCCCTACTCGACCTCGCCCATCCCGTTGATGGGGCGACTTTAAAGCAAGCAATGGGACTGTTTGCGTATTACTCACCATGGGCCCCAAGGTTCTCAGAGAAGATACTCCCTCTCGTCGCATGCAAAACATTTCCGTTGACCTTGGCCGCTCAGACATCCTTTCAACAACTGAAGGATGACATAGCTGGGGCTGTTGTGACCTCCATCGATCGATGAGACTGTTCCTTTCGTGGTGGAGACGAGATTGCGCCATCGTGGCCACACTGAATCGGGGGGACAGGGGGGACGGTGGCTTTCTTTTCACGGACCTTGTCAGACAGTGAGAGGCGCCATTCCTCGATCGAAAAGGAGACGTGCACTATAGTAGAGCCGGTCCGTAGATGGCGACATTTCCTCTTCGGGAAGCATTTTCGCCTAATCACTGATCAGCAATCAGTCACTTTCATGTACAACGGGAAGCACTCTCAAAAGATGAAGAACGAGAAGATTGCACGCTGGTGCAGAGAATTGGCTGACTATACTTTTGATATTGTGTACCGACCGGGAAAGGATAATCTTGCGGCCGACGCCCTGTCTCATCCCATCTGCTCCGGAATGACGGTCGACGAGCTACATCATATGCACACTGCCCTTTGTCATCCGGGCATCGCCCGTATGGCCCACTTCGTTCGGAGTAGAAACTTGCCTTTCTCTGTTGCCGATATTCGCCATGTATGCAAGACGTGTCCGGTATGCAAAAAACTGAAGCCGAGTTTTTACAAGCCCCATATGAGTACGCTGATCCATGCTGGATGGCCGTGGGAGCGACCGAACATCGATTTCAAAGGGCCCTTGCCCAGCGACGGTGCACATCGCTACCTTCTAACGGTAGTTGATGAGTATTCACGATTCCCATTTGCATTTCCATGCTCAGACATGTCTCTTACGGTAATCCAATGCCTTCGCCAGTTGTTCCTCATGTTCAGCTATCCAGCTTTCTTACATCGCGACCGAGGAACGGCGTTCCTATCCTGGGAGATCAAGCAATTTCTCCTCAAGCAGGGAATTGCTTCGAGCCGCACTACGGCGTTCTATCCCCAGGGGAACTATTTAATTGAACGTTATAATGGCATTATTTGGAGAGCCGTTACAATGGCTCTGCGATCCCGCGGGATGACTTTGAATATGTGGGAGCATGTGTTGCCGGAAGCATTACACGCCATCAGGTCTTTCCTATGCACCGCGACTAACGTAAGTCCTCACGAGCGATTGTTTAAGTTCCAACGTTGTAGTTCCAGTGGACAGCCTCTACCCTCGTGGCTAGTTGAGCCTGGTCCGGCTTTGCTGAAGCAAGCGGTCCGTCAGAGCAAATATGAACCACGCGTGGACCACGAGGAAATATTGGAAGCAAATCCAGAATACGGGCATGTCCATTTGGCCGACGGTAGAGAGACAACGGTGTCGGTCCGGCATCTCGTGCCTTGTGGAGAGGTTAACAGGCAGCCTGTCATGAGTGTACCGGCCGAGGCCAATGCGACTACCCCCGCCCGGCTGGATTCGTTTCGGGACAATGCTGAGACCGGTGCCGCCGATTCGGACCCCGGAAGTTTGTCACCTGTGTCACCTGCACCAGGAAGCATTCCGAGCCCTTTGAGTAAATCTCCGATACCTAGCGCTTGGGGCACGGGCACTGACGGAGTTTATCGCTCTCGGATTGGGCGGCTTTGTCAGCCTCCGACACGTTTTGGCTGGTAGCTTATTCGTTCTGGTAGCCTTTACACCTGTTGCTTTAGTCTTTACACCTGTTAGCTGCATTGTTAAAGAAAGAGTTTATGTCAGAGGCAGTAGAGATGGGAGACCAGTCCAGATGATTGATGGCTGCTTGAAGACCGTGCCAGTCAGCCTGAGTGAAATGCCAGACTCGTCTGTGCTGAGGAGGCTCTTTGAGAATGGCCATAGAGATGCCCACTTTTACAAGCAAATGATCAGAAGAACCGATTGGAGCAGAAGAAAGCAGCAGATATTTGCAGGGAAGTTTGTCATAACCAAGTCTAGAAGAGAAGATGCTCCGTTGACTGAGATCCGGGTCGGGAAATTGAAAGATTGTGTCAGTCCCAATGAGTCGCAGACGTCTTTTGCTGAGATGCCCTGGCTGGTGAGAGAGGTACCCAAACCCAGCCAGCTGGCATGATGAGAGTTGAAGTCGCCACATATGAGGAAGAGAGTTGGGATGAGTGGATAGAAGTTGGTTCATGTTGTCAGACAGCGAGATGTAAATGGAGTCATCACTGTTTGGAGGATGTTACAACACACATACTCCTGGGTCTTATTGTTTTTTGGCAATAAAAGATGGACTCGGCCTAATCGTGTGTTACAACACACATAGCCAGAGGTACTCCTGGGGGTGGGGTGGAGAGAGGGCAGTGCAAGGAGAGTGAGGAAGAGAGTTTTTGATAAAGATAACAACCCCACCTCCAGGACGAGGCTCAGGTCTATCATCCTTAGGAGGGAGTAACCAGGAAGAGATATTAAGGAATCAGAAACATCTTGAAGGATAAAGAACACAAAAGTTTCTATTCATTTCGTGCATGTCAGCGATGTACCTTGGCAAGAAGCATTTGTATTTTATTCGATCCATTGTGAAAAACATCTGGCTGAGTGCTTCTCCAGCCTCCAGATGGAGAATGAGATCAGCATTTCTGGATGCTTCAACAAAGAACAAGATGGTTTCAACCCGGTGGAGGTAATTCATCAATGAGTTGAACATAGTGTTAGATAATTTCTGAGCTTCCCACTTCTTCAGCTGTTGAATGACACCTTTGTTGGTCAAGACTTGAAGCAGGTGAGTGTTTGATATCAGCAATTCTGATACATTCTGCTCCATCACTTGTCCCAGAAGCTGTGTTTGTGCAGGCTTCCTGTAATTCATTTGCTGGTTTCGAGCAGATTTCTTTTAGTTGTGGCATCTCTGTGAAGAACTGTTCTGGAGCAAGTTCATACAGAGCCATGTAAGTGTGGATGTGTGCACGGAGTGCTCTCTTGTGGTGTCCGCACTTGAGGATCTGTCTTGTTGTAGCAGGCTCATATACATCTGCCTCAATGCATGCATCATCTATGCCAGATTTTTCTGTTGACGCTCCGAGTGCCCTCAGTGTTGCCATCACAGCATGCAGCTCCCCAAGTCTCGGAACAACTTATCTTTTCAAGTTAGGTCTTGAATCTAGCAACTGTACTGCCTTCTCATACAGGCCCATGTCAAAGGTTATGACAGTTTGGTGGTTTTCACCAACTGCCAAGCTCTTCGACTGAGATGCTTGCAACATCACAGTCAGCATGGTAGACCACTCATGTGCGACCTCTGCAAGTAGAGGCAAGGCACCGACTTGAGTCGGTGATTGACGAGATGACATAAGTGATTTGTAGCCTGCCCAGCCTGGGATACTGCTTTGTGATTCACTGTCGGTTGATCTCGAGTCTCGACAAAGCAGATGCAATCATCCAACCAAGATTGGTTAGTTCATAGGATTCAGCAACACCTGTGGAAGATGCCTTGAATTAATTTACTCTCTTGACTGGCCCAGGTTTTGGTTTACTGCAATGTTGGATGGGTACATGATAAGGGACAACAGACAGGTTTTTTGCCTCACTAACTTCCAAATTAGGTGAGATTGGTTTTCCAGGTGCATCTGCCTTCTGATACACTGTGGTCATTGTGCCATGTCTGGTGCCTTTGCCATCTACAGTGTCTTCTGCAAAATCTGTATTGTCAACAGCGAATAAGACAAATGTACCTTTCTTGAGGAAAGGTGGTACATACTATCCATCAAATTGTTTTGTGTTTTCCACAACAGCATTGGCAATTGCTCTTTCTAGGATCAAGGCACGGCTGTGTGATACGCAGTAGTTCTGTACATGGAAGGGGTCCATCAGTGCCTTGTTCCTGGTGTCATGGGGTACATTGAGTGTCAACCCTACAACCTGTGGGTTTTCTCATGTGTGTGGTGTGCGAAATGTGTCAGTGGCTTTCTTGGGCATGTAGTGCAATTGTCTCCTGGTCTTGAAAGCATACATGATATTCTGACTTATGGTCAATGCTGATCTGTCAACTGTCCTGCTCCTTATCTCCGTTTGCAGCTCCTCTTCAGATCCCACCAAAATCCACCGTATAAGGCTGTGCAGCTCGGTCGGGACATCCTCTCTTGTGCTGGATACTGTAATTGTGTGTTTCCATCTCCTAAGTGAAATTGGCATTGCTGTTGCGTATTAGCTTTGCACAAAGTACCATTCAATAGATTTGTGTTTCGTGTTTCAATATTTTTTGCCCGGTATGTACCCTGGTTAGAATAGGGACACCGTATCCCTGCGTGTCGTAAGAGGCGACTAAGAGGGTTGGCGTCAGGAAGGGCATCCGGCCATAAAAACATTGCCTCAAAAAGAGAACCATGACAATTACAACTACATATGGGCAGGGTACAGCCCGAAGTGGAGATCGTTTTCTGAGGTTTGGGACATGGAATGTGGGGACAATGACAGGGAGATCAGGAGAAGTGGTGGAAGTATTGATCACAAGAAGAGTGGACATATGTTGTGTGCAAGAGACAAGATGGAAAGGAAGTGGTGTGAGAATGGTGAAGGGTAGGCAGGGACAGAAATACAAGTTTGTGTGGCAGGGGTGCCCGGAGGGCATGAATGGTGTTGGTGTCCTGTTTTCTGAGGAGTTTGTAGACAGTGTGGTGAGTGTGACTAACGTGAGTGATAGGTTGATGATGGTGAAAATGATGATTGGAAAGCTCTGGGTGAACGTCATCTCGGGATATGCTCCGCAGGTTGGTCGAGCGATGAAGAGAAGGACAAGTTCTGGTGTGCGATAGAGAAGCTGATGGAAAACGTGAAAGATGAGGAAGTTGTTGTGGTAGGAGGAGACCTAAATGGACATGTGGGAAGGAGTATGGATGGTTTTGAGGGAGTTCATGGCGGTTACGGATATGGTGTGAGAAATGGAGAAGGTGAAAGGATTTTGGAGTTTGCTGATGGAGCTGATTTGTTGATTTGTAATACTCAGTTCCAGAAAGAGGATAATAAGCTTGTTACATACACGTCAGGTGGGTCGACGACAACCGTTGACTACCTGATGGTGTGTAGGCGAGATAGGGGGCACCTCCAGGACACAAAGGTGATCCCGGGGGAGGAGGCTGTTTCACAGCACCACTTGGTTGTCTGCGACACAAGGGTGAAAGGTGCGAGGAGAGCTCGGCGGGTGAAGTACCAACCGAGAATGAAGGTGTGGAGGTTGAAAGAGGTGACAGTAAGGGAGGCATTAAAAGAGAGGCTGAGTAGGGTAGAGGATGATGTAGTTGAGCTTGAATGTGGTTGGATGTCAATGAAAGATAGTCTGTTGGGAGCCGTTGGTGAGGTATGTGGATGGACAAAAGGACCACCGAGGCACTCGGAAACATGGTGGTGGGATGAGGAAGTTGGAAAGAGGATTGACGAGAAGAGGAAGAAGTTCAAGGAGTGTCAGAAGGCGAAGGGTACGGGAGCAGAAAAAGCAAAGCATGAAAGTTATAAGGGAGCCAAGAAGGCTGCAAAGAAAGAGGTAGAAAAGGTGCAGGAGGCACGTAGGAAAATGTTCGGAGAAAGCTTGGATTCGGAAGAGGGTCAGAGAGCAGTATTCAGGATTGCAAAGCAGATAGCGAAAGAGAGGTGTAATGTGATGGGGGTGAGTTGCTTGAAGGATGAAGTGGGACAAATCGTTGTGGACCCAGATGAAATTAAAGGAAGATGGAAAAGATATATGGAAATGCTGTTGAATACAGAGAATGAATGGGATGGCAACATGGAGAGTAACCCAGTTTTAGGACCGGCAGAGAAGATGACTGAGAAGGAAGTTGAGGAAGCGATAAAAGTAATGAAGAGTAGAAAAGTGGGAGGGCCGACGGGAGTTGTGGGAGATATGTTGAAGGCAGCAGGAAGTTGGGGTGTGAAGAGAATGACAGAGATCTGTAATCTGGTAGTGAAAGAAGGCCGCATTCCAGTGCATTGGGAACTGAGTACCCTCGTCCCTTTATACAAGGGGAAAGGTGACCCTCTGGAGTGTGGCTCGTACCGAGCGATAAAGTTATTGGAGCATGGAATGAAGGTATTGGAAAGGGTGTTGGAGAGGAGGATAAGGAAGAAGGTGAAGATCGAAGAAATGCAGTTTGGATTTATGCCAGGAAGAGGAACGACAGACGTGCTCTTTATTGTGAGGCAGTTGCAGGAGAAGTACATGGAGAAGAGAAAGAAGTTGTTTCTTGGGTTTGTTGATCTGGAGAAAGCATTCGATCGGGTTCCACGCGGAGTATTGACATGGGCATTGAGGAAATTAGGAGTGGAGGAATGGTTGATCAGAGTAGTGATGGCAACGTACAAAAGAGCCCGCACAGCTGTAAGGACGAAGGACGGGAACAGTGGTGAGATTGAGGTGAAGGTGGGAGTGCATCAGGGGTCGGTACTAAGTCCACTACTATTTGTAGCTGTGATGGAGGTGCTGGCTCAGAACGTAAAGGAGAGTTTACCGTGGGAGTTGTTGTATGCAGATGATCTGGTGTTGATTGCGGAAAGTATGGATGGACTGAAGGAAAAGATGAACAAGTGGAAGGAATGTATGGAGACAAAAGGTCTGAAGGTGAATATAGGAAAGACGAAGGTGATGGCAAGTGGTAAAGCATGTGGTGAGGTGAAAAGAACTGGGAAGTGGCCATGTGCTGTGTGCAGAAAGGGTGTCGGAGTGAACTCCATTCAATGTACAATGTGCGCTGAGTGGGTTCATCAAAAATGTATTGGTCTGAGAGGGTCATTAACCAGTGTGGCAGCTACATTCAAATGTAAGGTGTGCACAGAGGGAGCTGCAGATGGAGGAAATGTTGAGTTGGATCTTGGAGACGGCGTGAAGCTGGAAGGTGTGAAAACATTTTGCTACCTCGGAGACATGCTGAATGGAGAAGGTGGATCAGACTCAGCAACGGTTGCAAGAGTGAGATGTGCATGAAGAAGTTTCGGGAACTGAGTGGCATGCTGATGAGGAGGGGAGTGTCGTTGAAGCTGAAAGGAAAGGTGTATGCTGCATGTGTGAGAAGTGTTATGATTTATGGGAGCGAGACATGGGTAATGAACGTAGAGCAGCAACGAAGGCTGGAAAGGGTGGAAATGCGAATGGTTCGGTGGATGTGCGGAGTATCGTTGAGAGAGAGGAAGACAAATGATGAATTGCGAAAGATGATGGGAATAGAGCCTGTGATTGATGCTGTGAAGAGGAACAGGTTGAGATGGTTTGGTCATGTGTTGAGGAAGGATGAAAGTGACTGGTTGAGAAGAGTGATGGAAATGAATGTAGAAGGAAGTAGAGGACGGGGAAGACCGAGAAAGACTTGGCTGAAGATGGTGGAAGAAGAAATGCGGGCAAGGGGGTTAACAATGAGAGATGCAGAAAATAGGGCAAAATGGAGAAGATCGTCATGGGGACCGCAAGGCTAACCCCCGCTCTAGAAGGGAAAATGGCCTTAAAATGCATGTTGTTGTGTTGTTGTTGTTGTTGTTGTTGTTGTTGTTGTTGCATATTAGCTTAGCTGTCTTGTGTACCATCATTTTGTTGTCCATTTCACTTGTGGCATCTGGCATCAAGGATGTGTAGACCATACAGTCACGTGAAAAAGTAAGTATACCCCATGTAAAGTTTTGACTTTTTCAACATATTTCAACATACAGCTATTTGATCTTCATTTCAACAATATTGATAGATAAAGGTGATATAATATGACAAATATCATGAAACATTCACATTTTGTCGTCCATTGTATAATTTAAATGAACATAAATGCAAATTTCGCATGTGGAAAAAGTAAGTGCACTCCTACATTTATCACTCCTTCAAATACCGAAAATTAAAATCAGGTGCACCAGCTCAAGTGCAAATGATTAGAACATCATTGGAGAGGATCTTGGAGAACCTGTCTTATTTAAACCTCAGACATTTAGTTTGGTTTGCTCTTTGTTGTTGAAGTGTGCTGCGTCACCATGCCTAGATCAAAAGAGCTCTCTGAGGCCTTCAGAAAGAAGGTTATAGATGCCCAAGAGTCTGGGAAGGGATTTAAAAATTTCTCCAAACAATTTGAAATCAATCATTCGACTGTCCGGAAGCTCATCGACAAGTGGAGAAGATTCCAAACAACTGCCAACTTAAGGCCAGTCCGCCCCAGCAAGTTCAGCCCGAGAGCAGACCGCAAGATGCTGAAAGAAGTCTCTAAGAACCCCTGAATGTCATCACGGGACCTACAGGTAGCTCTTGCCACTGTTGATGTCAAAGTGCACGGGTCTACCATTAGAAAGAGGCTGCACAAATTTGATCTACATGGGTGGTGTGCCAAGAGGAAACCTTTGCTGTCCAGAAAGAAGATCAGGGCAAGACTAAAGTTTGCCAATGAACACCTAGGCAAAGACCAGCACTTCTGGAACAATGTGCTCTGGACAGATGAGTCAAAGGTGGAGCTATTTGGCCACAGTACCAAAAGACATGTTTGGCGAAAACCAAAGACAGCATTTGACCACAAGAACCTGATACCAACTGTAAAGCATGGTGGTGGAAATATTATGGTTTGGGGCAGCTTTGCTGCATCAGGGCCTGGGCAGCTCACCATCATAGAATCCACTATGAATTCTTCATTGGTACCAGAGGGTGCTTGAGGATAATGTGAGGCCATCTGTCGGAAAGTTGAAGCTCAACCGAAGGTGGACCTTGCAACATGACAATGACCCTAAACATACCAGTAAATCCACCAAGGAATGGCTGAAAATAAAGAATTGGAGGGATCTGGAATGGCCAAGTCAAAGCCCGGATCTAAATCCCATTGAGATGTTATGGGGGGATTTGAAACGAGCTGTGCATGCAAGAAACCCCTCAACATCGCACAGCTGAAAGAATTCTGCATGGAGGAGTGGGCAAAAAATTCTCCCAGTCGATGTCAGAGACTGGTAGACAGAAGAAACGCCTACTTGAGGTTGTTTTCTGCGAAAGGGGGCAATACCACCTATTTGGGTTTTGGCAATACCACCTAATACCACAAGGGTGTACTTACTTAGCCAAGGGTGTACTTACTTTTTCCACATGCGAAATTTGCATATATGTTTATTTAAATTATACAATGGACTACAAAATGTAAATGTTTTATGATATTTGTTATATTATATCACCTTTATCTATCAATATTGTTGAAATGAAGAACAAATAGCTGTATGTTGAAATATGTTGAAATATGTTGAAAAAGTCAAAACTTTACATGGGGTGTACTTACTTTTTCACGTGTCTGTATCTTCTTCGCAGGCTTCAGGACAGTAAAGAACAGATGGTTTTCTTGTCTTTCTGCCTCACTGACTTCACACTTGGTAACTCTGCAATAATGTTGTCCTTTAGCCACTGTCGTGTCAGTGTCAGACTGTGCTTCTGTGCCTCATCACTACCACCAAGCATAGACATGTATGTTTTTTCGATGGCATTCATGGGTAGATGAGCCTCATTTTGGGATTGATATTCAATGGGATCGATCAGCTCAATCAAGCATGGTACTTGCATCGGTATATCTGTCTTTGTAGACTTGGCCCGGTTGCTCGCCTCATCCCTCAGTACATGGAACACATGTCGTGTCCAGCATGGTTTGTGGTGTCTTACATCTATCGCATGGGCATCACTTGGTGAGAGTGCATTACTTAGTCTTGTCATCAATACTGGATCTTGGGAAATTTCCACAGCTCGTCTAAGTGCCTTCCCCGCGTTTTCAGTTCGTACGGTGAAGAGTCGCTGGTCATCATCTTCTTGACATAAGAAGCAGTGATCCCTTGTCAAGGGTTCTGTCGCAGATCTAGTGAAAGGTGCTGAGGTGACTGGGGCTGCTGATTTCTCCATTTCAGAGCTTGTTCTTTTATGCCCACGTTTTTCACTGCATAGGTTCCTGTAGACATGGCATGATACAAGCAGTCTCTCACTGTGTGGACATTTGATTTGTGGCATCAGAATAACAACTCAGATGCCACATGGGTTTCCTTTCAATCAATATTTCTTTGGTAAAGTCTTTGAGGCGTCTTTGGATGTCAACATATTTTCCATCCTGTAAGCTGGCTCTTTCTTCCACGACATGGAGTAGTTTCTGGTATGATTCTGTTCTGGGATATTGAACAAGTGTTCCTTTTCTGGCAGTGGACTCCTGACAAAGAATGCACTGCTTCCAGTCTACTGTGTCCATGGACGACTTGACCAAACTCAACTTGCTGGTTCCCGGGTCTTGATACTCAGGCACTGAAAAGAAGGAGAGCCACCAGTATATTAACCAACACTAAGATAATTGTGAACTAGTTGTGTTAACATAAATTTTTACAGTATAAAATTAAATATTGCAAAACTGCTGCTAAAATACTGCAAAGTTATTGAAGCATCAGGATTTATAAACACCTTTGTATCTGCCACCAGAAGAACTATGCTTGTGCGGCACAGAATGCAAAAACGATGCAGACTGTCATGTTGAATATGACACTGAGAGTGATGATGATGTGTAATGATGTGTCAAACTGATAGGAAATACGTCTATACGTATGCTGTTGTCACATACCAACAATTTGAGTGTGCATTTTTTCATGAAAATACAAACATAATTTCACAAACTTTTTATTTTCTTGGTTTTTGGTGTTCATAATCACTAATTTGACATAAGCTTAGGATTCCTTGGGCCTGGAAACATAGGATTAGCATTTAGAATGCAGTTTCTATGTCAATTTACAAGCTAAGATATATTCGGAAATTTTTATGTTATGGCGGACATTTTGAAAATCCAAAATAGTGGCTATGCATGTAAACATTGATTTTCATATTTCTGATGTCATAAGCTTCTCAAAAATGTACTGGTTTGCTAATCTCCATAAAATTTGAACAAAAAAACATAGTGAACCTGTCTATAACTGATATGCAACTCTTATTCAAATTTCAAGTCAATTGGATGAAAATTGAGGATTTTAGAAATTTGAAATCGGTGCTTTCATTGACGACGTTATAATTCGATACGTACAATGTTGGACATGATCAGTATGAAAAAATTTGAGGGTTGTCTAGCAAAAAAATGTTCAAGAGAAAAACATTTATGAAGTCATCCGTCACTTTGTTTGGCAGCCATATTGGATTGAACTAATTTTCTCCAGAACGGCTTAGTAGACCGATCCGAAACTTCATGCACATGATCTACTGGCCTTGTGGAATATGGGGTGTACATTTTAAAGTCATAGGTCACATGGTCTGGCAGCTATAATTTTTTGAAGTATAAACCTTTTCAATTTTTCTTTCCAGAACAGATAGGCAGAACGAGTGGAAACTTCACACATGTTCCCCAAGCTTTGGGGATACCAAGGTGTTCATGAATAATTAATAGGCAGCCATATTGGTCTGGTCTGGTCCATGGTCTGGCAGCCATGTTGGACTGAATGAATATATATATTTAAACTTTTTTTCTTGAACCGCTTTATCGATCAACGTGAAACGATAGAATTATGATCTATTCGTCATGAGGAATATATACTTATATTTCACCGTGTTCAGACGCATGGTCTGGCAGCCATAATTGTTAAATTTCTCTTATTTGGCCTCTTTTTTAATTATAATTTTTGAATAAGATTAAATTGGCTGCAACTGGATGGTTTCAATGGTAGAGGAGTAGCAGCTGAAATCCAAATCGTATGTTCCTCCTGATGACTCCTTTGCTTTTTGCTAATTTGGGTTCCTTCTGATGACTCCAATGCATTGTTTTTGTCTTACATTTGCTTTGAGTTGAATTTTTTTTAAATCGCATTCTGAATTCAATTGAGCGAGAAAGCATCTTTAAAATACAAAGCCTGTCCGCATCCTCTTGGTATTCAGACTTCTTCTGTATGCTAAACATGGTGAAAACAGCCCAAAAAATACAAAAAAAATTGACGATTTTAGGCGATCTTGATCTTTTGACCTCAAAAGCCAGACTTCAGTGACCCAATATGCAAATTCTTAAAATTTATTGTCAATTGGATGAAAATTGTGTATTTTGTGATTCTGACTTTTGAGCCTTTGATTTACAAGTTCGTATCTTGGTAGGTTTTATTTTTTGAGGAACTGTGCGTCATTCCTATATAGGAAGTCTTCTGAATTCCTGATATGTTTTTATTCCTGATATGTTCCGACATGGGAATCCTGAATGCGTCAATTCCATTTTAAATTTCATATCAGATTTCAAGTTGGTGACTGTTTATGCGATTATATCAAAATAATGAAAATGACAAAAAACATAATCATCTTCTTCATGGTCACTCAAAATCATTTTCTCAGAAAATGTCCCCCTCCCCCTTCCCCACTTTTCAATAGCGATCAACACCCCTGCCTCGACATATTATTTGGTTTTGGTTTTGTTGTTTTGTTGTTTTTTAATTACGTCGCATTAACGAGATAAATCTGCAATGGTATTGCAATGAACTTTATCATGGAGATCTAATGTCCCTGAAGTAAGAAGGTATTTTGCTTTGGCAGGTTTATTTCCTTGTTCACTTACCACCTCTTGGATTTGCTCTATTTGAACTCGTCGAAGCACAAATGCCTCGCTTAACGGTTCCCAGCCAGCTCGCAATACTACAGGGACGTAGTTTGAGCAGTTTTGAGCCATTCAGAATGGTCGAACCACCTCTCGAAGGAACAGATCTCAAGATCGCTGTAGCTCACATGAAATTACGTTTCTCTGCTACTTCTGGATTGCTGCAGGTATGATGGGTTACTGGGTTTATCCTTTTTCACAGGTTTTCACAGAATATAATATTTTGTACTGAGAACAAGTCTTTCTCAAAACTGTGTTGCAATAATATTCTTATTGTCATTGTCTTTTCTGCAAGTTTCACCAAGTCCTCTAAATGTTATTTTTTTATTGTTGTTTCTTGTTACCATTTGACGTGTTGCAGGTCTATAAGAGCTCTGCATGGTTATTGTTGTTGTGCTTATTGTTGTGGATCGATTTTTGACATGTGCACCCCATTGGTTGGATAGCTGCCGGACCCCACCCACATTTATCACTCGACTCCAACCACCATGGTACTCAGGCAAAATAATATGGCCGCCATCCTGATTTTCTGTTGGACCTAAGACATCAGGCCTGCAGTCCGCTGCTGATTCTACACTGCCCGGGGTTTGTTGCATCAGATTTCCATTGCCTTTGTTTGGATTGAGTGTTACCCACTACGAGGGACCCACAAAAATCGAATCAGTGTCAAATATAAATTACTAGCAGAGGTACCCGGTGCTGCCGGCCAAAGCAGAGTCACTTCGCTGATGGGAATATTAAGAGAAGAGGGGGGAGAGGGGATGGGAGGGAGGAGGGAAACGGTATGGGAAGAGTAGGGGTGGAGAGGGAGGTGGGAAGGAAGGGGTGAGGGAGTGGAGGAGGAGGAGGAGGGATGGGGGAAGGAGGAGGAGGGGAGAGGGGCAAATTGGAGGGAAGGGGGAGAAGGAGGTGTAGGGGAAAGACAGAGAGGGTGGGGGCAGAGAGAGAGTAGAAAATTGTGAGGTGAGGTGGTTCTGGTAGGTGGACGGGTCTTAGAGGTCTTCAAGGGTCTTATGGGTCTCCAATGTGTTAAAGGATCTTCGATGTCTTTGGGGTCTAAACGGTCTTAAGGGTCTAAAGCATCTTTGGGGTATTTAGGGTTTTAAAAAAGGTCTTATTTAAGGGTCTTACTTAAAGTTATTTGGGGTTTTCAGGGGTATTAGTAGTTTTATGAGGTCTAATCTCTCAAGCATGTTGAAAGCATGTAAAAAAGGCTGAGGTTTTTAAAGTGGTCTTTAAAGGCTGAGGTGGTGGATGAAATACCCTTAGGACAATCCCCGGGTCGGACTTGGTCTGTGTGTAAAATTTGGTGGTTGGCGGCTCAGCGGTCTTTGCAAAAAATGGAACAAGCAGACACAGATGTCCGACGAATTTTATTTATTGGATGGGTGAGTTGAGGTTATGCTGGTTTGGGTTTATTGAAAATTTCCCGGGTTTTCCTGGTAGAGTGGGGACCCTGCTACTGTGATGTCCCCACTGAGTACCGAGCCGCTGTATCAAAATGGAAGCCAAGCGGCTTAAGCACTCAAGTTGGCACTCAAACGAAGTGGTTGATAAGGAACGGCAGGCTTGGCAAGCGCTAGCAAGCTCCTTGGTAACTGAACACCGCCGGACATCTCGACAGCATATGTTATACTTTAGGCCGAGAAAAATATATTTTCGGTCTCTGGTCAGTGCGCACATCGAATTTGACCCTGCGCGTCAACAATTTTTTTAAATTTTATTTCCAACGGTACCGACAACAGGGCGCGCCTGTTGTTGCCGGGCCGGCGCGCTATCTCGGGAAATACGGGTCTGTGAGGGTCGCCATTATTATCGACGTTCGTGCACGGTTCTCCCCTACAAAACTACGTTTAGTTTGTCCATATCCAACCAGCCGTTCCAAAGATATGAGTAGTTTTGTGTGCCGTGACGTCATGAATCCAATCGGCTGGATATTGTCATTTATTGAAACGAAGACGTTCTTTGTCGGGTTCGTGTGAAGCAACCAGAAGGCCTAGAGAGCTGCGGGTGGTCTCGTTAGTTAGGACTGGATCCTATCTCGTTTGTCATGAAGTTGTAAGTGTCTGATAATCAGGTGGACTGGGAGAAGAGGTCGTGGGAGACCATCAGCCGGTTAGACCACTTGCGCATGCACAGTTTTGATGCGATCGACGCATTGGAATGTTTGACGGTACGGCGAGGCAATCTCGAGAACGAAATGGCAGTCTATAATATGCTTGAAGATGATTTTCAGAATAAATACATTTCAAAATAACTTGAGCTTGTGTTCATTATTTACAAAAAGGCCTACAAGTCCCATTGGCTGTCTTTAATTTCTCTCTGGACGGCGCCACGGCAGATGAGAAGGACTGCAAGGCATGAGGACACAAAACAACACCTCTATTATGTGCAATCCATGCTTTTCAAAAAAATCAAAAGAAAAAAAAAAAAACCGCATCGCCGCATCAATTCGGGAACTTTGGTCTGACCAGAGACAAGCAATATATTTTTGTCGGCCTTATATGCAAAGCGACGACAAAAGGAGATTTTAATATAAAGACATTAACTATTAATTATGACCTTTTTCTTTGTAATCAAAACATACCTCGTCCAGTCTTCAACGTGGTTTCTACATTTTTAAATGTACATAAGCTCAACGTTGAGCACTCAAGGCAATCTCGCTGATGTTAAGTGTACGAGAGTGGACGTGTACATTTCATATAACAATAAAGTGTACGTGTACATTTCATATAACATTTAAGTGCACGTGTACATTTCAAATAACATTAAAGTGTATGTGTACATTTCAAATAACATTAAAGTGTATGTGCACATTTCATAAAACATTAAAGTCTACGTGTATATTTCACATAACAATGTTTCATATAACATTTTAAATAGCATTAAAGTGTATGTGTACATTTCATATGACATTGAAGTGTATGTGTACATTTCAAATAACATTAAAGTGTACGTGTACATTTCAAATAACATTAAAGTGTATGTGTACATTTCATATAACATTAAAGTGTATGTGTACATTTCAAATAACATTAAAGTGTACGTGTACATTTCAAATAACATAAAAGTGCACGTGTACATTTCATATAACATTAATGTGTATGTGTACATTTCATATAACATTAAAGTGTATGTGTACATTTCATAAAACATTAAAGTCTACGTGTATATTTCACATAATGTTTCATATAACATTTTAAATAGCATTAAAGTGTACGTGTACATTTCATATAACATTGAAGTGTATGTGTACATTTCATGTACCATTAAAGTGTATGTGTACATTTCATATAACATTAAAGTGTACGTGTACATTTCATATACCATTAAAGTGTACGTGTACATTTCACATAACATTAAAGTGTACGTGTACATTTCAAATAACATTAAAGTGTACGTGTACATTTCAAATAACATTTAAGTGTTAAACATTTTTATATACATTAAACATTATTTACATTATTTTTTATGTACATATAACATTAAAGTTTTCAATAACATTTTAATGTTAGCTCTTTCACGAGCCTCGATTCAGTATACAAAAAAAAAAGAAAGAAGTGTACGTGTACATTTCAAATAACATTAAAGTGTACGTGTACATTTCAAATAACATTAAAGTGTATGTGTATATTTCATATAACATTAATGTGTATGTGTACATTTCATATAACATTAAAGTGTATCTGTACATTTCATAAAACATTAAAGTCTATGTGTATATTTCATATAACAATGTTTCATATAACATTTTAAATAGCATTAAAGTGTACGTGTACATTTCATATAACATTGAAGTGTATGTGTACATTTCATATAACATTGAAGTGCACATGTACATTTTTATATAACATTAAAGTGTGTGTGTACATTTCATATAACATTAAAGTGTATGTGCACATTTCAAATAACATTAAAGTGTACGTGTACATTTCATATAACATTAAAGTGTGCGTGTACATTTCAAATAACATTAAAGTGTATGTGTACATTTCATATAACATTAAAGTGTACGTGTACATTTCATATAACATTCAAGTGTACGTGTCCATTTCAAATAACATTAAAGTGTACGTGTACATTTCATATAACATTGAAGTGTACATGTACATTTTTATATAACATTAAATTAAAGTGTGTGTGCACATTTCTTATAACATTAAAGTGTACCTGTGCATTTCACGTAGCATTAAAGTGTACGTGTACATTTCAAAGTGTACGTGAACATAACTTCTCAAAAATATACGTGCACATAAGAACTTGTAAAGGAAGTAAAAAAGGAAAAAATCTCGGGAATTTTCCCGGCCCCCGGACGAAATACTTTAAAGAAGAAGAAGAAGAAGCACAACGAATTTTCCCGGCCCCCAAGCAAATTTTTGTTTTACTTCACATATGTGGGAATTACATGTCCATGCTCATGTTCAATACAGTTTGAAAAGTCAGACGAAAACCCAAAGAAATTTATTATGTTAAAAACTATTTTCTTTCCTCTTAATTATGAAAACGTACAGCACCTTCTTTGGGCGGTGTATATTACACTGCAGCCACGATCACTCCAAAAAAAGATGCATGACCTCGTTACCCTCGCCAGAAGAGAGGGTATAACGATGTTCACTGTTTATAAACAAACCCACCATATCCGCGCATGCGCAGCAGCGTGGTTAGCAAAAGCGCAGCGTTTTCGTTTTGCACAATGGCGTCGCTCGACACACATGTGATCGTTTCGGAGTATTTTAATAGTCTTGACACTGTTGCAAAATCTCGGTACAAATCGAAGTTGAGTTATAGGAATGGTGAGGATATTCTTCCAGATCCATTTGCATTGAAAGGATGGCAAAACAATCCATCTTGATGGCCAGATTTGAACTACGGCGACGTGTACACGTACTTGATCGACACACCGGGTATCTACACAAGGGAGTCACTGAAGGCATTCAGGTCACTAGAGGCATACAATTTTTTTTTAAGTGGTCATGTGAAGCCACTGTGGTATCATGCGATCGGGAATGATGTACCATTCTGCTTTATCAAAGGCAAAGTCATACCATCACAGCGTCTCAACAACAAACCGAGAACTGCCACTTTAAAACTGCTAGCAGTGATGACCGGTTTACTCGCACCCACTTTTGATACAACCCCACTTTTGATACAACCCCACTTTCATTTGACATGCTTTGACACAACCCCCTTGGATAAAACCCCGACATACACACACACACACACACACACACACACACACACACACACAGACACAGACACAGACACACACACACACACACACACATCCCCCCTACCCCCACCCACACACACACACACACACCCCTCCCCCCACACGCACACCCCTCCAAACACACACACACACACACACACATATCCACACACACACAAACACCCCCCAACCCCCCCCCCCCCCACACCCACACACACATCCACACACACGCACATCCCCACATCCACACACATGCACATCCGTTTACCTGAAAGCCAACAAAGCTCTGTTAGAAAACTAAACAAGCAAAACAAACCAAAATGACATGCAACTTCTTTTCTTCCTAAAATCAACACAAAGTCAATAACAAACAAGTACAAAAAGTTTTAATTAAAACAAAAGCCGCGTCGATGTTACACAATGCCTAGATGCAGCTGTGCCTATAACGTCGATGTTATAGGCACAGGACATTCCTATTGATTCGATTACTTGATGTTATTTTTGTGCAAAGTGAAAATATATCTCGGCAATTTCCTGTGTGTGGCGACAAATTTTTAATATATCTCGGCATTTTCCCGTCTGTTATTTCAGGCGGTGTATGACTGACCATGCCGCGATTAAAAAAAAAAAAAATCTCGGCAATTTCCCGTGTGTGGCGACAGGTGAACGAAGCTATGCTCCTCTCTCCACATTATTGTGACGACGTATAAATTAAATATTTCATCGTGACGATTGTCATCAAATGGACGAATTTTAAATATATCTCGGCATTTTCCCGTCTGTTATTTCAGGCGGTGTATGACTGACCATGCCGCGATTTAAAAAAAATAAATCTCGTCAATTTCCCGTATGTGGCGACACGTGAACGAAGCTATGCTCCTCTCTCCATATTATTGTGACGACGTATAAATTAAATATTTCATCGTGACGATTGTCATCAAATGGACGAATTTTTAATATATCTCGGCATTTTCCCGTCTGTTATTTCGGGCGGTGTATGACCATGCCGCGATTTAAACAAAATATATATATATCTCGGCATTTTCCCGTCTGTTATTTCGGGCAGTGTATGACTGACCATGCCGCGATAAAAAAAAAAAAATCTAAATGAACTTGAAGTTACAGGCCTTTGAGAATTCATTTCGTTCTATAAAGGGCAACTTTCATCGGATTTTCTTCCCGTTTTTTTTCAACCGAGTCTAAAACTATGTTAGTGACTGTGAAAAATGAAATGATATATCGAATTTGATTTGAAATAAAACTGTGTGAGAGAGGAAGACACCACGGGCCTACAAAACAGGCCTCAAAGCTATGCGAGTTAATAAAATGGTGGATATTTGTTTATATGAAGCCTCTCCCAAAATGGGTGGAGCTATGGCTCCCAGAATGGGTGGAGCTTTGAGGTTTTGTCTTCTCTGCAAGAACAAGAACAACAAGAAGAAGAAGAACAACAACAGCAGAGGGCACTCTATTAGCAGCGTCTGCGACGTGGCTAAAAAACTGTAAATTTCACAAACCTGACAAGAAATGTGTACTACAAACACGAGTGTGCGCTGTTGGGTTCCATTGTTTTCTCCGAATGGCATTTATCCAAGCCGATCGTTTGGGTTCTTTCTCTGGAATTCTATAGAAACTTATTCCCGAGTTCTTTTCAAATCTATTTGTGCAATTAACAACACAGCAGCTCACAGGCATTGCCCTTGAAATGGTGTCACGTCAATGATCGTAAAACTTCACCACTTAGAGACGGCCAGCATGGTTGGTGTTTTGCCAACCAAAACAAAGAGCGCGGTCACGTGATCGGGTACGTGACGTCACGGTAAACATCGCTAGTGCATTTGAGTCTGTTTGTTACTGGCAAAAAATATTAATTTTGACAAGTACATTGATCTCTCCAGTTTCTGTGTGTTTGTTTGTGTGTGTGTGTGTGTGTGTGTGTGTGTGTGTGTGTGTGTGTGTGTGTGTGTGTGTGTGTGTGTGTGTGTGTGTGTGTGTGTTTGTGTGTTTGTTTGTCTGTCCACTCACTTATACTTGCCTACAGGTCACAATTTAAAACGGATCTTCACGAAAATTCACCACATGTTAGAGTTTGTGGTCTGACAAAATCCTATATATTTTTGAGGTCAACTTTCAAAAGGTCAAAAGGATTTTGTTCAACATAGGCCAAAGGTCAACCACTTTTATCAGATTTCTAAAATCCTGAATTTTCATACTTGTAATTTGAATCGGATTTACATATCAGCCAACTGAATTCAACCACCAACTATTTTGGAGATCAACATAGATCACAAGGTCAATATAGGCCAAAAGGTCAACAACCTTTTCAAATTTCTAAAATCCTCAATTTTCATCCAATTGACTTGAAATTTGAATAGGATTTTCATATCAGCAAACTGAATTCAACCAACAACTATTTTTGAGATCATTGTAGGCTAAAAGGTCAGCATAGGCCAAAAGGTCAACATAGGCCAAAATGTCAAAAACCTTTCCAATTTCTGAAATCCTCAATTTTCATCCAATTGACTGGAAATTTGAATAGGATTTTCATATCAGCAAACTGAATTCAACCAACAACTATTTTTGAGATAAATCTAGGCCGAAAGGTCAGCATAGGCCAAAATGTCAACACAAGCCAAAATGTCAAAAAACTTTCCAATTTCCTAAAATCCTCAATTTTCATCCAATTGACTTGAAATTTGAATAGGATTTACATATCAGCTAACTAAATTCAATCACCAACTATTTTGGAGATAAACATAGGTCACAAGGTCAACATAGGCCAAAGGTCAAACACTTTTGACAAGTACAAGTACATTTGACAAGTACTTTTCTTCAAAATTCTAAGATCCTCAATTTTCATCCCATTGACTTGTAATTTGAATCGGATTTACATATCAGCGAACTGAATTCAACCACCAACTATTTTGGAGATCAACATAGGTCACACGGTCAACATAGGCCAAAAGGTCAACAACCTTTTCATATTTCTAAAATCCTCAATTTTCATACAATTGACTTGAAATTTGAATAGGATTTTCATATCAGTTAGCTGAATTCAACCACAAGCTATTTTTGAGATCAACGTAGGCCAAAAGGTCAACATAGGCCAAAAGGTCAACAAAGGCCAAAATGTCAAAAACCTTTTCAAATTTCTAAAATCCTGAATTTTCATCCGATTGACTTGAAATTTGAATAGGATTTACATATCGGCGAACTGAATTCAACCAACAACTATTTTTGAGATCAACATCGGAAAAAAGGTCAACATCGGTCCAAGGTCAACCACTTTTTTCAACATTCTAAAATCCTCAATTTTCATCCGATTGACTTGAAATTTGAATATAATTTTCATATCAGCGAACTGAATTCAACCAGAAACTATTTTTGAGATCAACGTAGGGCAAAAAGTCAACATAGGCCAAAATGTCAAAAACCTTTCCAATCTCTAAAATCCTCAATTTTCATCTAATTGACTAGAAATATGAAGAGGATTTACATATCGGCAAACTGAATTCAACCACCTTCTACTTTTGAGATCAGCATAGGCCAAAAGGTCAACAAAGGCCAAAGGCCAACAACAACTTAAAATTTCTAAAATCCTCAATTTTCATCCGATTCACTTGAAAATTGAATGAGATTTACATATCAGTTAACTGAATTCAACCTATAGGTATTTTTGAGGTCAACATAGGTCACAAGATCAACATAGGCCAAAGGTCAACCGCCTTTTTCAAATCTCTACAATCCTCAATTTTCATCCGATTGACTTGATATTTGAAAAGGATTGTCATATCAACAAACTGAATTCAACCACCAATTATTTTTGAGATAAACATAGGCTAAATAAAAGGTCAACATAGGCCAAATCTCTAAAATTGTCAATTTTCATCCGATTAACTTAAACTTTGAAGATAATTTGCATATCAGGTCACTGAATTCAACCACTAATTATTTTTGAGGTCAAAAGGATGCTCTACTGAGTGCCATTCTACTTCGTTCTATTTTGCCAAGTGTCGCTCCATGAGCGATTTTTCATTTATTTTTTGTTTGTTTTTTCCGGGCGATATCTCAGCCATCCTTTGAGCTGGGAAGCTCAACTTTCGGCACAATAGTGAGAAAGTGCTTTGATAAAAACGGTATTTTTGTTTTTTAATTAATAAATTAATTGATTAGTTATTTAATTATTATCGATTAATTAATTACTTATTTATTTCCTTTCTCTTCTGGGCAATATCTCGGGCACCTTTTGAGCTCGGAAGCTAATATTTGGACATGACAATGACCAAGTGATTTGGCTGTAAAGGCAATTTTTTATTTATTGATTAATCAATTGATCGATTCATCATTTAATTATTCGATAAATCACTTAATTCATTAATTTTATTAAAGTTACAGATTCGGATGAAACAGTGGTGGTTTAGGCATTATATTAGCCAATTGATTAATTATTTCTTATTTTATGATTGTTATTTATTTATTTTCATTATTAATCATTTATTTATGTTCTTTCTCATCTGGGCAATATCTCAGGCACCTTTGATATTTGAAGGCACCGAAGGCACCGAAGAAGCTGATATTTGGACACGAGAGTGACCAAGTGATGTGGCTATCAAGGATATTTTGATTTATTGATTAATCAAATAATCGATCAATTATTTATTGATTAATCAATTAATTATTTAATTTTTTCAATTAATGACTTGTTTAATTAATTTTCAAAAAGTTATAGCTTACATTGAAGCACTGGTAGTTTAGGTATGCTATTAGCCAATTGATTAAGAAAATATTTTATGATTACTATTTATAGATTTTAATTATGCAATTAATCAATCAATTATTGTACACCTCTCCCTCCAAATACAGTCTCCATGAGCTGCACGGCGGTATTGCCGGTTCCCAGAGGCGCCCCGGCAATGCTGCACTCGAGGATATTTAATTATTTGGCATGGGGGCGGTGAACTTTGAATGTATCTGTACTTGTTATATTTTTATTTCTGTCCTGCTCAGATCTTTCCTTTGAGACAAGCAGCACCATTGTAGCTTTGTGCTTTAATGCAGGATTCTGCCTCTTTTGGGCAAGGTGCAGCCGTCTATCTTAGCAGGACGCACCCTGGCTGCCTGGTGTGTTCGCACAGACTTCACAGAGCTTTCTCTTTTGGGGGCTTGTGACCCTTTGTTCGGAGTTGTTTTTTTAATACTCCCCAACACGCCCGCCCCATTGAGAGTCACAAACCGGGCTTCCGTAGCACCACTCAAGGCCTCCCGGTAGCTCCCTCGGTTGTTCGCGCACCATGCGTTATGTCCGCCACAATGTTCCCACTCTTGCTCACTTTCTCCCTTTTCCGGGTGCTGCTACAGCAACCCTTCGGCGCCCCAGATGATTTATTATCCTCGCTACTTTGCTCGGGGCCGCATAGACTGTTGTTACGAGCCGTGCACGCTTCTCTGACCTTTGGCCCCGTGCGGCAATTTTCCTCCGACTCAGCTGCGATGCTTCCATTCCTCATGGTCTTTGTAGACCCATGTGAGGCCTCCCGGTAGTCCCCTCGGCCGTTCGCTCCATGCGGTCGGTGTATTTGTCACGATGGTACCCCCTTGCACTTGCTTTCTTCCTTCTCTGGGTGCCGCTACACGCTACAGGGACCGTTCGTCAGAGATGGTAGTCTCGCCGCTTCGGTCGTGTGTGTGTGTGTGTGTGTGTGTATGTATGTTGGTTGTTGTCTCCGTATGTAGGTTTAAGGAAGTGGAACGGAGTCCTCCCAGGACCCAAAGTATGCACCTTCATTTTGGTAAGGGATCACAGTTCATGGTCCAAGATATTTATTTTTTGTTGATCTCAGTTTTGTTCCAAGTTCTCTTTTCCGGATCGTCACCGAACCCCGGATTGCCTCCAGTTGTAGTTAATTTGTGCTCACATTCCTGGGAATGGATTTTAAAATCTCATTGAGGTTCTTCTTCCTCATTCCTTTTGCTCCAATTATCACTGGTACAATTTTGATGCTCTTCTGCTTCCAAAATCTCTTCTGGTATTTGGTCATTTTCCCTGATTTCTGCGTTGTTTAGGCCAAAATCGCTCGGAACTGATATCTCAATCATCAATGCTTTATTTTCCTTTTTGTACCTGAGTACAATGTCCGGACACAATGCTTTGTTTTCTATGTTTACGCTCGATGGAATCATCATGTTGTACATGAGCGCGACGCGACGTCCTCATTTTCAATTATTGTCCTTGGTTCATGTTTCCATGACTTTTCTGGTCCTGGGATGTTTAAATTTTTCCAGATATGCCAATGAATCACTTCTTATTTTATTTTTTATTTTTGGGATACAAGATCGAGGCTCGTGTAAGAGCGGGAGAACAAATGTAAGCCAAAAAAAACAATGGACACACAAAACATACAATAAAGGGAGCGGGAGAACAAGATGGGGAGAGTGAGGGAAGCACACAAGTACAACAGCAGAGAACAGGGACAACAGAAGATCCGTGGGATGGAGAGGGCTTGGGGGGAGGCGGCATGGGAAGGTGGGGGCGGGGGGGGCGGGGGGAGGGAGAAGTATAAAACCATATGGACACTGCAAGGACTTCGAGGAAAGAAGTTGGAATTTCGAAAAAGTGTATCTATTTTCTACCCCCGCTATTGAATTAGCGGGGGTAGAAAAGATCTAGGTTTTGGATGGGACAAGATAAGAGATGGTGGTGAACAGCTGTTTTAAAGACCTGGAGGGAGGAGTGGGATTGAAGGGAGTGGGGGAGTTTGTTCCAGAGGCTGGAAAAAGGGGAATAAAAGAGTGAAGGTGAGCAAAGAGTCGAGATTTTGGCAGTTTAACCATAAGAGGGTTGCTGGCAGATCTTGTGCGACCTGTGGGAATATTTGAGGGACAGAGCACAGAGAGAGCTGGGGGAGCAAGGCCGGAGAGTAGTCGGTAGAAGACAGAAAGACCACCAACCTGCCTGCGGTGAGTGAGTGAAAGGCCCACGGAGTTAGCTTCATCGCAGGAGATTCCAATGATTCTGAAAGCTTTGGTTTCAACAGCGTGAAGTCGAGCTATGTGTTAGGCAGGAGCACCGGCCCAGAGGGGGGAACAGTATTCCATTGAGCTGTGGATGAAAGCCTTGTATGTGGTGAGGAACTCAGGTGTGCCAAGGAAGGACTTCGCACGACGGAGGATGCCCTGTCGGCGACTGGCTTTGGAGGCCAGCTTGGAAATGTGGTTTTCCCAAGAAAGATCATGGCAGACAGTGAGACCCAAAATCTTGAGCGACAGAACTTCTTGGAGAGGATTGTTGAGAAAGTAGATGGGAGGGTTTTCCAGTCGGCCTTTTCGGAGAGACATAGTAAGAGTATGAGATTTGTCAGGATTGAAAGACATGTTCCACTTGTTTGATCAGTCTGTCATTTTGTCCAGGTCTGCAGGGAGTGATGAGGCTGCAGACTGCCGATCTGAGGGATGAGGAATGGAGCAGCAGATAGTGGCATCATCAGCAAAGAGATAGAGAGGATTTTCCAGAGAGTCGGAGAGATCATTGATGAAGACCAGAAATAGCACAGGGCCCAGAACACTACCTTGGAGAACTCGAGCCAAAACAGGAAGGGGAGATGAGAGAAATCCATTCAGGGCCACACGTTGCCTACGGCCAGAGAGGAAGTCCGCAAGCGATGAGTGGACATTTCCATGGATACGATAGGAGGAGAGTTTGGTGAGCAGAGCTGGGTACCAGACTGTATCAAAGGCACGTGATATGTGAAGTGAGACAGCTCTGATTTCCTGTTTGGCATTGAGGACCTCCATCCATTGTTGAGACAGCAGAAGCAACATGTCCAGAGTAGAATGACCTGGTCTGAATCCAAATTGATGATCAGAGATCAAGACATTGGAGAAGAGGAAGGATTTGATATCCGAAGCAATGATGGATTCCATGACTTTGCTGCTAATTGGAAGCAGGCTGATTGGTCTGCAGTTGCAAGGATCTGTTTTTGCACCTTTTTTGTGCAAAGCGGTAATGTTTGCTGATTTCCAAGATGTTGGCAGATGACCTTCAGCAAAAGAGAGCGTGAAAAGAACAGAGAGAGGGTGAGATAGAGCGGCAGAGCAGGATTTTAGGACCCGTGGGCTGAAGCCGTCTGGTCCAGTTGCAGAATCAGAGTCGAGGTTTGATTAAAAACTCCTCCACCTTGTCAGGAGAGAAGGACACAGAGTCCAGGAGCAGTTGGGTTCGACTGGGAAAGGTGGGAACAGAGAGAGATGGGTTTGGGTCACAAGATTTTGAGGCAAACACAGAGTTGAGGCATTCGGCTTTGTCACGTGCGGTGTCAGCTGTGTAGCCATTTGAGGTAAGGGAGGTGATGGAGGGGGAACAAACACCAGAAACGGATTTGACCAGACGCCACCAGGATTTGGAGGAAGGAGACAGCTTTGAGAGTTCAATCTTGAGTGTGGAGAGATAGTGCTTCCTGGCACTCCTGAGGGTAGACACACACTTGTTCCAAGCTTGGTGGAAGGAACTGAGATTGCCTTCAGTTGGATTTGCCTTCCAAGAGGCAAAGACAATTTGTTTCAGGGCAACTGCCTCACCACAAGATTCAGTGTACCATGGACAGGCGGAAGGGTAAGACAACGGAAGACGAGATGGGGTAAATCTGTGCATGAGAGAGAGCAGTTTGCTTTGGAAGAATTCCCAGGAAGAATTGATGTCAGAGGCAGTGGAGATGGGAGACCAGTCCAGATGATTGATGGCTGCTTGCGGACCGTGTCAGTCGGCCTGAGTGAAATGCCAGACTCGTCGGCGCTGAGGAGGCTCTCTGAGAATGGCCAGAGAGATGTCCACTTTAACAAGCACATGATCAGAAGAACCAATTGGAGCAGAAGAAGAGCAGCAGACATTTGCAGGGAAGGTAGTCATAACCAAGTCCAGAAGAGAAGATGCTCCATTGACTGAGATCCGTGTCGGGAAATTGACAGATTGTGTCAGTCCCAATGAGTCGCAGAAGTCCTTTGCTGAGGTGCCATGACTGGTGACAGATGAACCCACACCCAGCCAGCTTTCATGATGACAGTTGAAGTCGCCACATATGAGGAAGAGAGAGTTTGGATGAGTTGATAGAAGTTGGTCCATGTTGTCAGACAGCGAAATGTAAATGGAGTCATCACTGTTTGGAGGACGGTACAGAACACATGTGAACAAAAGGTGAGAGCGGAGAGGAAGCCGTAGCCAGAGGTACTCCTGGGGGTGGGGTGGATACAGGGCAGTGCAAGGAGAGTGAGGAAGAGAGTTTTTTTATAAAGAAAGCCACCCCACCACCAGGACGAGGCTCAGGTCTATCATACCGCAGGAGGGAGTAACCAGGAAGAGATATTAAGGAATCAGAGACATCTTGAAGGAGGAAAGTTTCTGTTAAGCAGATCAAGTCTGGATTGTCAGAAGCAACCTGAATGGAGAGATCAATCGGGTTCGAACGAAGGCCCCGGATGTTTGAGGTCCATACCGTTAATGAGGAGAGAGGGGGAGCATTGGGTGCAGGACAGGGGAGGGGAGAGGGGGGGTCGCATCAGATGAAGGATGAGTGGGGGAGGTAGGAAGAGCAGTTGATAGTGTGTCAGAGATTACAGAAGAGTTACAAGAAAGGGAAGGATGAGGAGGACGAAAGGTTTGATGTTGATGGGATGAGGCACAGTGAGAGGTTGTTTGAGGGGGGGGGGGGGGCAGGAGGGGAAGAGGAAAGTAGAAGGCTGGGGGAGGTGGAGGTATGAGATAGAAGGGAGGCGAAGTGGGGAGGAGGCAGCTTTGAGAAGGAGGTGGGAGGAGGGAGAATTTGTGAGGGATGGTTGGAGGAGGTTATTTTAAGGGGATGGGTTGGGGGGGAGTTTTGAATGGGAGGGGAAGGGGGGAGTTTAGGAGGGGAGGGGCAAGGGGGGAGATTTGGAGGGGAGGGGCAAAGGGGGGAGTTTAGGAGGGGAGGGGCAAGGGGGGAGTTTAGGAGGGGAGGGGCAAGGGGGGAGATTAGGAGGGGAGGGCCAAGGGGGAGATTTGGAGGGGAGGGGCAAGGGGGGAGATTTGGAGGGGAGGGGCAAGGGGGGAGTTTAGAAAGTGGATGACTAATGAAAGATGAACATTTTTAACAAATTCGGTTTATTGTGATTTTCAAGTTAGTGATCCGTTTAAGAACGATGGAGGAGGGGTGGAATGAATGAGAATTTAGAGCATGTCGTGAGAAAGAATTTTAAGATTGAATATTTTTTTGAAATGGAATGAGTTGAAGAGGAAATTGAAAGGAGCCTTTTAAATCGGAAGAAAAACAGCGTGTTGTAATAAACCACTAAAAAAACACTGCAGGGGGAAGTTTAAACATATTTAAACAGAACCGTGAAGAACAATCTTATATTCACAAAAATACCAACGTGGAGAGGGCCTCGAGGGACAACCACGAGTCACCTGAACAGGGCAAATAGTGGAAGGCAAGGGGATAATGGGGGCGGGGCGGGACAGCACACATGGACAGAGGCGCACGATGGGACAAAAGCACATGAGGAGAAAGGGAAATTAAAAGTTTTTTTTTTGTTTTTTTTGGGGGGGGGGGGGGTTGAAGGGGTGGGGGTCACAACGTTAGACAAATAGGTGTTCGGTGAAGTTTGGGGGAGAAGGGAAAATCAAAAATCTAGCAAAAACAGCGAAGGAAGGCACAAACTTCGACGGGGGAAGCCTGAGGCTGCAAGGCCTCACACGCAGCGCGGCAAACAAACGATTAATTTATGAAACATAAACACCAAGAAACTTCCAAGGGGCACACTATAGGTTCACACACCGAAAGATCAATACAGTTTCGACAAAATACAATTGTGAACAATGACAACTTTGAAAACGTGGAGACCGCGTGGAGCTTCGAAAATCCGTGACGTCGTCTCCAAGATCTCGCGAGATCTCGCGAGATCTCCGATCATTGATAACCAAATTGGGTTTATTGTGATTTTCAAGTTGGAGATCCGTTTGAGGACGATGGAGGAGGGGTGGAATGAATGTGAATTTAGAGCATGCAGTGATTTAGAATTATAAGAGATTGAATATTTTTTTGAAGTGGTATGAGTTGGAGAGGAAATTGACAAAAGCCTTTTAAATAGGAAGAAAAACGGCGTGTTGTAATATACCACTGAATAAAACACTGCAGGGGAAAGTTTAAACATATTTAAACAGAACTGTGAAGAACAATCTAATATTCACAAAAATACCAACGGGGAGAGGGAGCTTAGAGGGACAACCACGAGTCACGTGAACAGGGGAAAAGATGTCAGCAAAAAGAACAGGGCAAAACAGATCTGGGGAATGGCATGAAAATGGGGGTGAATGGGGGTGAAACACGTGGTCGCAGAACGACCAAACGAAAAGTAGGAATTTTTTTTTTTTTTTTTTTTTTTTTTAAGTGAAGAAATTATACAAGGAAGTATGGGATGAAAAGACTGAGAATAATAGGAGAAGGACCACAATCGACCACTGAGAGAAAACAAGCCTCAAGGTAGGAATCTTCAAGAACTAGGCCGCAATTTACCGCGGCACAAAATACTTGACTATTATACACAAGTATGAAAGATTAACACCGATAAATCTGCCAAGGGATGCACTTTAGGTGCACACACGTGAGATAAATACAGTTTCGACAAAAATACAATTGTGAGCAATTACTTAACTTCGAGCGTGCGTGAAGATCGTGGACAGCTTCAAAAAACTGTGACCTCCCCGACAAGATCTCACGAGATCTCCAACTTTGCATACTTTGTTGTGCCGTTCTGTGTAAAGTTGTTCTGAAAATAGTTTTTTGCATCCCGAAAGCAGGTGACTCGTACTTCCTGTTTCTGTCTTGCAGAATCTACACTTGTCCGTCTGGCTCAGTCCCGCTATCTTTTTAAATCCATTGGTGTGGTGTCCGTGATATTGGACATTTATTGTCCCCCGTCGCACCGCGGAGTGAAAGGGGGACTATGGTTTTCCCCTCCGTCCATGTGTCCGTCCGTCCATCTGTCCGTCCGTGCGTGCAGGCGTGCGTGCGTAAGGGAAGGACCGCATTCGAATTTGGTGTGTGGGTGCAACCCACGTCAAAATCCAAGATGGCCGTCACCATGTATGTCTGATGCCATGTATGTCTGAACCTTGTGAGCTGAATATCTTGAAAAATAAGCGAAGTACCAACTTCTAATCTGGTGTGTGGGTGTATCTAGGCACAAGGAAGAACGCTATTGAAAATTGGGTCGCCATGTCAAAATCCAAGATGGCCGCCGCCATATATGTCTGAACCTTGTGAGATGAATATCTTGAAAAATAAGCGAAGTACCAACTTCTAATTTGGTGTGTGGGTGTATCTCGGCATAAGGAGGAACCCTATTGAAAATTGGGTCGCCACGTCGAAATCCAAGATGGCCGCCACCATATATATGTCTGAACCTTGTGAGCGAAATATCTTGAAAAATAAGCGAAGTACCAACTTCTAATCTGGTGTGTGGGCGTATCTAGGCAGAAGGAAGAACGCTATTGAAAATTGGGTCGCCACGTCAAAATCCAAGATGGCCGCCACCATATATATGTCTGAACCTTGTGAGCGGAATATCTTGAAAAATAAGCGAAGTACCAACTTCTAATCTGGTGTGTGGGTGTATCTAGGCATAAGGAAGAACGCTATTGAAAATTGGGTCGCCACGTCAAAATCCAAGATGGCCGCCTTGCGTCTTCCACTTTGTCAACTCGCATCACTTCACCGACGGGGGACCTAGGCGTAACGCTTGTTATGATTCGTTCTCCGTCCCAGTTGAGCTGACCTCTTCTTCACCATTCCAATGATCCTTCTTTGTTTTTCCCCACTCTGTCCAAATATTTTTTGTATTTTTTTCCTGCTCTTTTTTCATTATCCCAATTACAACAACAACAACATGCATTTTAAGGCCATTTTCCCTGGTAGAGCTGGGGTTAGCCTTGCAGGCCCTATGACAATCTTCTCCATTTTGCCCTATTTTTTGCATCTCTCCTTGTTAACCCCCCTGCCCGCATTTCTTCTTCCACCATCTTTAGCCAAGTCTTTCTCGGTCTTCCCCGTCCTCTACTTCCTTCTTCATTAATTTCCATCACTCTTCTCAAACTGTTACTTTCATCCTTCCTCAACACATGACCAAACCATCTCAACCTGTTCCTCTTCACAGCATCAATCACAGGATCTATTCCCATCATCTTTCCCAATTCATCATTTGTCTTCGTCTCTCTCAACGATACTCCGCACATCCATCGAACCATTCGCATTGCCACCCTTTCCAGCCTTCGTTGCTGCTCTACGTTCATTACCCATGTCTCGCTCCCATAAATCATAACACTTCTCACACGTGCAGCATACACCTGTTATTCTGCTTCAACAACACTCCCCTCCTTATCAGCACGCCACTCAGTTCCCGAAACTTCTTCCATGCACATCTCACTCCAGCAACCGTTGCCGAGTCTGATCCACCTTCTCCATTCAGCATGTCTCCGAGGTGGCAAAATGTTTTCACACCTTCCAGCTTCACGCCATCTCCATTTCCTCCATCTGCAGCTCCCTCTGTGCACACTTTACATTTGAATGTAGCTGCCACACTGGTTAATGACCCTCTCAGACCACTACATTTTTGATGAACCCACTCAGCGCATTTTGCACATTGAATGGAGTTCACTCCGACACCCTTCCTGCACCCAGCACATGGCCACTTCCCAGTTCTTTCCACCTCACCACATGCTTTACCACTTGCCATCACCTTCGTCTTTCCGATAGTCACCTTCACACCTTTTGTCTCCATACATTCCTTCTACTTGTTCATCTTTTCCTTCAGTCCATCCATACTTTCCGCAATCAACACCAGATCAATGCACCAGATCAATAGTGATCAACCCTGATGCACTACCACCTTCAACCTCAAACTCGCCACTGTTCCCGTCCTTCGTCCTCACAGCTGTGCGTGCTCTTTTGTACATTGCCATCACTACTCTGATCAACCATTCCTCCACTCCTAACTTCCTCAATACCCATGTCAATACTTCACGTGGAACCCTATCTAATGCTTTCTCCAGATCAACAAACCCAAGAAACAACTTCTTCCTCTTCTCCATGTACTTCTCCTGCAACTGCCTCACAATAAAGAGCGCGTCTATCGTTCCTCTTCCTGGCATAAATCCAAACTGCATTTCATCGATCTTCACCTTCGTCCTTATCCTCCTCTCCAACACCCTTTCCAATACCTTCATTCCATGCTCCAATAACTTTATCGCTCGGTACGAGCCACACTCCAGAGGGTCACCTTTCCCCTTGCATAGAGGGACGAGGGTACTCAGTTCCCAATCCACTGGAATGCGGCCTTCTTTCACCACCAGATTACAGATCTCTGTCATTCTCTTGACACCCCAACTTCCTGCTGCCTTCAACATATCTCCCACAACTACCGTCGGCCCTCCCGCTTTTCTTCTCTTCATTGCTTTTATCGCTTCCTCAACTTCCTTCTCAGTTATCTTTTCTGCCGGTCTTAAAACTGGGTTACTCTCTATGTTGCCATCCCATTCATTCTCTGTAGTCAACAGCATTTCCTTATATCTTTTCCATCTTCCTTTAATTCCATCTGGGTCCACCACGATTTGTCCCACTTCATCCTTCAAGCAACTCACCCCCCTCACATCACACCTCTCTTTCGCTATCTGCTTTGCAATCCTGAATACCGCTCTCTGACCCTCTTCCGAATCTAAGCGTTCTCCGAACATTTTCCTACATGCCTCCTGCGCCTTTGCTACCTCTTTCTTTGCAGCCTTCTTGGCTGCCTTATAACTTTCATGCTCTGCTTTTTCTGCTCCCGTACCCTTCGCCTTCTGCCACTCCTTGAACTTCTTCCTCTTCTCATCAATCCTCTTTCCAACTTCATCATCCCACCACCATGTTTCCGAGTGCCTCGGTGGTCATTTTGTCCATTCACATACCTCATCAACGGCTCCCAACAGACTATCTTTCATTGATATCCAACCACTTTCAAGCTCAACCACGTCATCCTCGACCCCACTCAGCCTCTCTTTTAATGCCTCCCTTACTGTCACCTCTTTCAACCTCCACACCTTCATTCTCGGTTGGTACTTCACCCGGCGAGCTCTCCTCGCACCTTTCACCCTTATGTCGCAGACAACCAAGTGGTGCTGTGAAATAGCCTCCTCCCCCGGGATCACCTTGTTGTCCCGGAGGTGCCCCTATCTCGCCTACGCAGCATCAGGTAGTCAACGGTTGCCGTCGTCCCACCTGACGTGTATGTAACAAGCTTATTATCCTCTTTCTGGAACTGAGTATTACAAATCAACAAGTCAGCTCTATCAGCAATCTCCAAAATCCTTTCACCTTCTCCATTTCTCACACCATATCCGTAACCCCCATGAACTCCCTCAAAACCCTCCATACTCCTTCCCACATGTCCATTTAGGTCTCCTCCTTTTTTTTTCTTTTTTCTTTTGTATACTGAATCGAGGCTCGTGAAAGAGCTAAAACCACCACAACATTACCAACCACCACAACCTACCACAACAACTTCTTCATCTTTCACGTTTTCCTTCTCTATCGCATCAGCTTCTCGATCGCACACCAGAACTTGTCCTCTTCATCGCTCCTACCAACCTGCGGAGCATATCCCGAGATGACGTTCACCAAGAGCTTTCCAATCATCATTTTCACCATCATCAACCTATCACTCACTCTAGTCACACTCACCACACTGTCTACAAACTCCTCAGAAAACATGACATCAACACCATTCACGCCCTCCAGGCACCCTTGCCACACAAACTTGTATTTCTGTCCCTGTCTACCCTTCACCATTCTCACACCACTTCCCTTCCATCTCGTCTCTTGCACGCAACATATGTCCATTCTTCTTCTGACCAATACTTCCACCACTTCTCCTGATCTCCCTGTCATTGTCCCTACATTCCATGTCCCAAACCTCAGAAACTGATCTCCACTTCGGGCTGTACCCTGCCCATATGTCATTGTAATTGTCATGGTTCTCTTTTTGAGGCAATGTTTTTATTGCCGGATGCCCTTCCTGACGCCAACCCTCTTAGTCGCCTCTTACGACACGCAGGGATATGGTGTACCTATCCTGAACCAAGGTACACACCGGGATTCATTCTCCCAATTGTTGGTGTTTATTTATTGATATTTCTTTATATATATTTATTTTGTCTTTTTTGCAATTTTTGGGGCTGTATTTGATGCTGTTTCATTTTCCTGTGCGGCATTTTTTATTCGCACCTGTTTTTGGAAATTCTTTGCAATGTGAGTTCGGGATACTTTTTCAGGTTTGTTGTGTTCATGTTTGTTTACAAATGGCATCCCATAGTCTGTTGAGCATTTCACATACTCAGCTAGTCCTACACTCGCCGCGCTGTGCACCTGGTTGAGTTCAATCAGGCCGCTCCCTCCCTCTCGTCTCGGCAGGTACATTCTCAGGATGCACTGGTTTTTGTAAAACATATTGTGGATGGCAAAGAGTTGTTTTTGTTTTGATGTCTAACTTGTTGGTGTATGTGTGATCATGAAGCATAACATATCATTCTCTTTACTGACGCTCACGCCTCCCCTCACCTTTCATTCTCTTTTTCTGCCCTCCCCTCCCCCCTACCAAACTCCTCGCCCTCCTCTGTCTCTCTGTGTCCCCTCCTCACTCCCCTGTCCTAATAAAGTACAGCATTCTCCTTCACACCTCTCCCCCCCCCCCCCTCCCCTATACCCTCTGCTCTCTCCAATCTCCCTCTCTCTTTTTCTCGCTCCCACCCCCCTCTTCGTACCCCTCCCTCCCAGAGTATATAGCAACATGTGTTGAGGCGTACCTCTTCCCCCCCTTCCTCTCTCTCCCCTCCTGAACTCCCCCCTTGCTCACCCATCCTCCTCTCTGCCCCTTCCTCCTCTCTCTGCCCTTCTCTCCCCTTTCCCTTCTCCCTCCTCCCTCCCCCTTCTCCTCGTCTCTCCCCCTTTCCCTCCTCTCTCCCCATCCCCTCCTCCCTCCCCATCCCCTCCTGTCTCCCCATCCCCTCATGTTTCCCCATCCCCTCATGTTTCCCCATCCCCTACAATCTCTCCTCACTCTCCCATCCCTTCTCTCTCCCCCCCTCCCCCCCCCCCCCCACTCTCTCCCTCCCACCTCTTTCTCTGCCCCCCTTAGTATACCCATCAGCGAATCTATGGGTGGTATTTGCTAATTGTACAAAATAACAAAATAAATGAGTGAACTTTAAAAGTTTTATTTTTGTTATACATGCAGTCCTGTGAAAAAGTAAGTACACCCCATGTAAAGGTTTGACTTCTTCAACATATTTCAACATACAGCTATTTGATCTTCATTTCAACAATATTGAGAGATAAAGGTGATATAATATAACAAATATCATGAAACATTCACATTTTGTAGTCCATTGTATAATTTAAATAAACATAAATGCAAATTTCGCATGTGCAAAAAGTAAGTACACCCCGACATTTATCACTACTTCAAATACCATGTATTCAAATACCAGGTAAAATTAGAATCGGGTGCGCCAGCTCAGGTGCAAATGATTATAACATCCTGAGAGAGGAACATGGAGGAACCTGTCTTATTTAAACCTCATACATTTAGTTTGGTTTGCTCTTTGTTGTTGAAGTATGCGGCGTCACCATGCCAAGATCAAAAGAGCTCTCAGGCCTTCAGAAAGAAGGTTATAGATGCCTACGAGTCTGGGAAAGGATTTAAAAAGATCTCCAAACAATTTGAAATCAATCATTCGACTGTCCGGAAGATCGTCGACAAGTGGAGAAGATTCCAAACAACTGCAAACTTGTTCAGGCCAGGCCGCCCCAGCAAGTTCAGCCCGAGAGCAGACCGCAAGATACTGAAAGAAGTTTCTAAGAACCCTGGAATGTCATCATGGGACCTGCAGGTAGCTCTTGCCACTGTTGATGTCAAAGTGCACGAGTCTACCATTAGAAAGAGGCTGCACAAATTTGATTGACAGACCTGGCATTTAATATGGAATATTTTTAGCCACGTCGCAGACGCTGCTAATAGAGTGCCCTCTGCTGTTGTTGTTGTTCTTCTTGTTCTTCTTCTTCTTGTTCTTCTTGTTCTTGCAGAGAAGACAAAACCTCAAAGCTCCACCCATTCTGGGAACCATAGCTCCACCCATTTTGGGAGAGGCTTCATATAAACAAATATCCACCATTTTATTAACTCGCATAGCTTTGAGGCCTGTTTTGTAGGCCCGTGGTGTCTTCCTCTCTCACACAGTTTTATTTCAAATCAAATTCGATATATCATTTCATTTTTCACAGTCGCTAACATAGTTTTAGACTCGGTTGAAAAAAAACGGGAAGAAAATCCGATGAAAGTTGCCCTTTATAGAACGAAATGAATTCTCAAAGGCCTGTAACTTCAAGTCCATTGGGATATATTTTTTTACAATCACGGCATGGTCAGTCATAAACCGCCCGAAATAACAGACAGGAAAATGCCGAGATATATTAAAAATTCGTCCATTTGATGACAATCGTCACGATGAAATATTAAATTTATACGTCGTCACAATAATGTGGAGAGAGGAGCATAGCTTCGTTCACGTGTCGCTACACACGAGAAATTGCCGAGATATATTTTTTTACAATCACGGCATGGTCAGTCATACACCGCCTGAAATAACAGACGGGAAAATGCCGAGATATATTAAAAATTCGTCCATTTGATGACAATCGTCACGATGAAATATTTAATTTATATGTCGTCACAATAATGTGGAGAGAGGAGCATAGCTTCGTTCACGTGTCGCTACACACGGGAAATTGCCGAGATATATTTTTTTAAACTCGCGGTATGGTCAGTCATACACCACCTGAAATAACAGACGGGAAAATGCCGAGATATATTAAAAATTCGTCGCCACACACGGGAAATTGCCGAGATATATTTTCACTTTGCACAAAAATAACATCAAGTAATCGAATCAATAGGAATGTCCTGTGCCTATAACATAGACGTTATAGGCACAGCTGCATCTAGGCATTGTGTAACATCGACGCGGCTTTTGTTTGAATTAAAACTTTTTGTACTTGTTTTTTTCTTGACTTGGGTTTACTTTCTGAACTCAGTATATCAATCTGGTGAGTTTATTTTACCCTTCGGTGATGTCTTTGTTGAAAGAACCATGTCACTGATTGTCTTTCGCAGCAAGAAGTCAATAACAGGATTATATCACAGGTGGCGTGACAAAATGTAAGGACAGGTACATTTGACAATTGGCTTCACAATCGGGTATATAAGGGTTGTTGCGTTCTGTATTAGTGGAAAACAACTGCTGCACATCTACAAAAGTTATTGCCGCTTCCTCTGGAGATGGTCCGTCAACTTGACAATGCTGTTTGTCATGGAGTGGTGGCTTTACGAAATTCTGGCATGAAACAGCGTGCTATTGCTCGGCAGTATGGCATCACTCAAGGTCAGGTGTCAAAGATCCTGAAACGAAATGCTCAGAGGGGTGTCCCTACTCCAATACCGAGGCCAGGACGTCCACGCAGAACCACAAGGAGAGATGATCGCCAGCTGCACTGGTTAGTCTGCAATGGCCGTACCCAGTCAGCTAATCGGCTTAGGGCTGAGTGGCAGCAACTGACAAATGTGCCTGTATCCAGAGGCTAGTCAACCAACGACTGGTTCAAGCAGGCTATCATGCCATGCGTCCCCTGAGAAAGCCACGCCTGACCAGACAACACAGCCAGCGCCGATTGCAGTGGGCCAGAGAGCACCGTCAATGGCAGCCAGGACACTGGAATCAAGTGACCTTCAGTGACAAGTCTAGATTTCTGGTCTATCGTGAAGATGGCCGTGTCCGAGTGCGCAGCAAGTGCATGAAGCCCACAACGAAGATTGTATAGTGCCAAGAGTCCAAGCTGGAGGCGGTGGGGTGACCGTTTGGGCTGCTTTTCATGCAGGGGGCAAAACTGACCTGGTTGTTCTGAATGGAAACCTGAACCAGTTCAAGTACAGGGTCATTCTGGAAGAAACATTGCGTCTATTTGCTCGTGCAGCCTTTCGAGGAAACTTTGTCTTCCAAGATGACAATGCACGGCCTCATCGTGCTCGCATGATCAAACACTTTCTTGCTGACCGTGGTGTAGAACATATGGAGTGGCCTGCCATGTCCATGGATATGAATCCGATAGAGAACTTGTGGGCAGAATTAACGCGTCAAATCGACAACTTGGACCAGCAGCCTACCTCTGTGCGTGAATTGCAGCAGACTATTGTCACTGCATGGCAAGCGATTCCTGTCCAAACCTTTGCAAATCTCGTGAACAGCATGCTTCGACGTGTACGTGCTCTCCTGAATGCTCGTGGGGGTTACACGAAGTACTGAACTGTAATTTTACTGTCCGTAATCCCAGTCATAATTTAGCTTTTGTTTTTGTTGAAATTCTTTTTGGCTAATGTGCTAAATAAAGAGATACTTCTGGAAAACGTACAGAAGTTTAACACAGTACTGTCCGTGAATTGAGTTCGATATCAGTTTATATCACTTTCAAGGATCAATTTATTTGCTTCGAAATGTCAAATGTATTTTTCATTTCTTTTAAAGGTCACATTAATAAAATCTAGAATAATTTCAACATAATTCCAATGAACTTTTGGTTCGAAGTCATCTTGAAAAGTAAGTTCACCCCAAAAAAATATTCCATATTAAATGCCAAGTCTGTACATGGGAGGTGTGCCAGGAGGAAACCTTTGCTGTCCAGAAAGAACATCAGGGCAAGACTAAAGTTTGCCAATGAACAAAGACAAAGGCAAAGACCAGCACTTCTGGAACAATGTGCTCTGGACAGATGAGTCAAAGGTAGCGCTATTTGGCCACAGTACCAGAAGACATGTTTGGCGAAAAACAAAGACAGCATTTGACCACAATAACCTGATACCAACTGTAAAGCATGGTGGTGGAAATATTATGGTTTGGGGCAGCTTTGCTGCATCAGGGCCTGGGCAGCTCACCATCATAGAATCCACTCTGAATTCTTCATTGTACCAGAGGGTGCTTGAGGATAATGTGAGGCCATCTGTCGGAAAGTTGAAGCTCAACCGAAGGTGGACCTTGCAACATGACAATGACCCTAAACATACCAGTAAATCCACCAAGGAATGGCTGAAAATAAAGAAATGGAGGGTTCTGGAATGACCAAGTCAAAGCCCGGATCTAAATCCCATCGAGATGTTGTGGAGGGATTTGAAACGAGCTGTGCAACAATTTTTTGTTGAATAAATTATTGCAAAGTCAATTTTCCATTGTTTTTTGTTCAATTAGATCACCTTTATCTGTAGATACTGTTGAAATGAAGATCAAATATTGATATGTCCACATATATTAAAAAGATAAAAAACATTTCATGGGGTGTACTTACTTTTTGCACATGCGAAATTTGCATTTATGTTTATTTAAATTATACAATGGACTACAACATGTAAATGTTTCATGATATTTGTTATATTATATCAACTTTATCTATCAATATTGTTGAAATGAAGATCAAATAGCTGTATGTTGAAATATGTTGAAAAAGTCAAAACTTTACATGGGGTGTACTTACTTTTTCACGTGACTGTATTATATTATCACGTGCTGGTAATATCCACTCACCACGAAGAAAATATGCACGAAAATGGATTTTTGTACAGTAAATAAAAATAAATTATTGAAGTAATCAACACGAGTTACATTAGTGTGAATTACAAGAAAGCACAATGAAAGTTCAAATGAGGGAGTCATGTGTGTGAAATTAGTTTTCATCAGCTTGTTCCCTTGTTTGAAAGTCTGTGGTTGGATTCCTGAATGGTACCAAGGAAACAACTTTCAACAGAACAGAATGTGAGGAACCAAAGTTTGCGAGAAGGGTACACTATAAAACAAAATAGCAGAAAAGTGAAGATCTACAATGATGTGATCTATACCTTGCTTCACCTGAAAAAAACTGTTTCGGCACAAGACAAAGGACAGAAAGACCCAGAATGACCTCCCCAAGGCAAGACAAGCACCGGAAGAGGCTTAGCTTAAGTGATGGATGAGAATCAGTGGCAGACAAATGAAATGAGAGCAGGCCTGAAAATAACATCAGGTCTAGTACAGTGCGCAGAAATCTGATTGCAGCAGGTATCTTATGGCAGAGTTGCAGCAAAGAAACCACTGCCGAGACGACAGCATAAGGTGAAAAGACTGAAATTTGCAAGGTAAACCAAGATTGAGCAGCTGAACAATGGAATCAGGTAAAAATCAGGTTTCCTGGCAAAACCACATTTCAAATCTGGCCTCCAAAGCCAGTCGCTGACTGGGCATCCTCCGTCGTGCGAAGTCCTTCCTTGGGACACCTGAGCTCCTCACCACATACAAGGCTTTCATCCGCAGCTCAATGGAATACTGCTCTCCCCTTGGGGCTGGTGATCCTGCCTCACACCTAGCTCGGCTTCACGCTGTTGAAACCAAAGCGTTCAGAATCATTGGAATCTCCCGCGATGAAGCTAACTCCAAGGGCCTTTCACTCACTCACCGCAGGCAGGTTGGTGGTCTTTCCGTCTTCTACCGACTCCTCTCTGGCCTTGCCCCCCCCCCCCAGCTCTCTCTGGGCTCTGTCCCCCAAATATTCCTCCAGGTCGCACAAGATCTGCCTGCAACCCTCCTATGGTTAAACTGCCAAAATCAAGACTCTCTGCTCACCTTCACTCCTTCATTCCTCTTTTCTCCCGCCTCTGGAACAAACTCCCTCACTCTCTTCAATCCCACTCCACCCTCCAGGTCTTTAAAACAGCTGTTCACCACCATCTCTTATCTTCCCCCATCCAAAACCTTGATCTTTTCTTCCCCCACTAATTTCACCCAAAATCCACTTTTTTGAAATACCAACTTCTGTCCCGGAAATCCTTGGTGTCCTTGTGTTTTATACTTCCCCCCCCCCCCCCTTTCCCACACCTCCTATCCCCAAGCCCTCTCCCTCCCACACATCTCCCTGCTCTCAAATGTTGTGTTTGTGTGCTTCGCCTTCTCTCCCCATCTTGTCTTCCGCTCCCTCTTTTTATATATTTTCTTTGTCTGGTTGATTTGTTTGTGAAGTAAATGTTAGCTCTTTCACGAGCCTCGATTCACTCCCCCCCCCCCCCCCTAAAAAAAAAGAAGAAAAAAAGGTACTCGGATCGGATATTTTTTTTTTTAAATTTATCAAATTAAATTAATTTAATCAAAGTTTGAACTTTTTGGATCCAAGAGATACCAGTTTGTTACAACAATGTCACATGGCCTGGAGGATGTTCCAGCATGCAATGTTACATGGCCTGGCGGATATTCCAGCATGCAATGTTACATGGCCTGGAGGTTGTTGCAGCATGCAATGTTACATGGCATGGAGGATGTAGCAGCATACAATGTTACATGGCCTGGAGGATGTTGCAGCATGCAATGTTACATGGCCTAGAGGATGTAGCAGCATGCAATGTTACATGGCCTGGAGGATGTTCCAGCATGCAATGTTGCATGGCCTGGAGGATGTAGCAGCATGCAATGTTACATGGCCTGGAGGATGTTGCAGCATGCAATGTTACATGGCCTGGAGGATGTAGCAGCATGCAATGTTACATGGCCTGGAGGATGTTGCAGCATGCAATGTTACATGGCCTGGAGGATTTTGCAGCATGCAATGTTACATGGCCTGGAGGATGTAGCAGCATGCAATGTTACATGGCCTGGAGGATGTTGCAGCATGCAATGTTTCATGACCGGGAGGATGTTCCAGCATGCAATGTTACATGGCCTGGAGGTTGTTCCAGCATGCAATGTTACATGGCCTGGAGGATGTTCCAGCATGCAATGTTACATGGCCTGGAGGATGTTGCAGCATGCAATGTTACATGGCCTGCAGGATGTTCCAGCCTGCAATGTTACATGGCCTGGAGGATGTTGCAGCATGCAATGTTCCATGACCTGGAGGATGTTCCAGCATGCAATGTTACATGGCCTGGAGGATGTTCCAGCATGCAATGTTACATGGCCTGGAGGATGTTGCAGCATGCAATGTTACATGGCCTGGAGGATGTTGCAGCATGCAATGTTACATGGCCTGGAGGATGGTCCAGCATGCAATGTTACATGGCCTGGAGGATGTTGCAGCATGCAATGTTACATGGCCTGGAGGATGTAGCAGCATACAATGTTACATGGCCTGGAGGATGTTGCAGCATGCAATGTTACATGGCCTGGAGGATGTTCCAGCATGCAATGTTACATAGCCTGGAAGATGTTGCAGCATGCAATGTTACATGGCCCGGAGGATGTTGCAGCATGCAATGTTACATGGCCTGGAGGATGTTGCAGCATGCAATGTTACATGGCCGGGAGGATATTCCAGCATGAAATGTGACATGGCCTGGAGGATGTTACAGCATCCAATGTTACATGGCCTGGAGGATGTTGCAGCATGCAATGTTACATGGCCCGGAGGATGTTGCAGCATGCAATGTTACATGGCCTGGAGGATGTTGCAGCATACAATGTTACATGGCCTGGATGATGTTGCAGCATGCAATGTTACATGGCCTGGAGGATGTAGCAGCATGCAATGTTGCATGGCCTGGAGGATGTTCCACCATGCAATGTTACATGGCCTGGAGGATGTTGCAGCATGCAATGTTACATGGCCTGGAGGATGTTGCAGCATGCAATGTTACATGGCCTGGAGGATGTTGCAGCATGAAATGTTACATGGCCTGGAGGATGTTGCAGCATGCAATGTTACATGGGCTGGAGGATGTAGCAGCATGCAATGTTACATGGCCTGGAGGATGTTGCAGCATGCAATGTTACATGACCTGGAGGATGTTCCAGCATGCAATGTTACATGGCCTGGAGGATGTTGCAGCATGCAATGTTACATGGCCTGGAGGATGTTGCAGCATGCAATGTTACATGGTCTGGAGGATGTTGCAGCATGCAATGTTACATGGCTTGGAGGATGTCCCAGCATGCAATGTTACCTGGCCTGGAGGATGTTGCAGCATGCAATGTTACATGGCCTGGAGGATGTTGCAGCATGCAATGTTACATGGCCTGGAGGATGTTGCAGCATGCAATGTTACATGGCCTGGAGGATGTTGCAGCATGCAATGTTACATGGCCGGGAGGATATTCCAGCATGAAATGTTACATGGCCTGGAGGATGTTCCAGCATGCAATGTTACATGGCCTGGAGGATGTTGCAGCATGCAATGTTACATGGCCTGGAGGATGTTGCAGCATGCAATGTTACATGGCCTGGAGGATGTTCCAGCATGCAATGTTACATGGCCTGGAGGATGTTGCAGCGTGCAATGTTACATGGCCTGGAGGATTTTGCAGCATGCAATGTTATATGGGCTGGAGGATGTAGCAGCATGCAATGTTACATGGGCTGGAGGATGTTGCAGCATGCAATGTTACATGGGCTGGAGGATGCAGCAGCATGCAATGTTACATGCCCTGGACGATGTGGCAGCATGCAATGTTTTCAGCCAACTGTTAAACATGGGGGAGGCTCTGTTGCTTTCACAGTGATTCTGTATTTACCTGTTCCATCCTTGCGTTCAATTTAAGCGTTAATTGTGCTCGGGTAATATATTTGTACGTTTCCTTTTCCATTTACAATCATCGCTCCCTCTCTGTTTTCTTCTAATCAGGGTGTGCAGGTGAAGGGTTGGGCGTCGGAGATGAACTTGCGCATCGATTTTGCTTGGTACGGCACACGGAGCAGCCGAGATAAGAGTGGTGCATACCTGTTTTTGCCAGATGGAGAGCCCAAGGTAAAACGTTGTCACCAATTTTGATGAAAAGCAGATATATTTATTAATTGTGCTCAAGCAAAACATTAACTTGTCTTTGCAACTATGTTCTGTGATTAAACTTTTCAGAGAAAACAAAAATTTTGATTTTTTCCATTGCCTCACTTGGGGTACTTGGGGTACGCAAGTCGTAAGTTATTTTTGGATAACACAGATCTGGATATATTACTGTCCTCTTTTTTATTTCGGCTTTCCTGTTTTTTTCTTGGGGTCACCACAATGATGGTTGATCACTTTCTCCATCTCCTCTTGTCAATCTCCCATATTTTTTTTTCCAATCCGACATCTTCTTAATCTCTCACCACCTCCTTCCATCTAATCTTAAGCCTTCGTCTTCTTCTCCCCAACAGACTCATCTCCATCACTTGCCTCACTACGTACTCTCTCTTTATCCTCATCACATGACCAAACCCATTTACCCTCTTCTTGGCCACTTTGTTTGATGTTTCCACAACCCTCACGGGTTGTTGATGTGCTCCTTCTTAATCCAGTACTTTCTTGTCACTCCACACATCCATCCACTTCCATCTTTCCATCTTCTGTCATCATCTTCCCTGACTAACTTCCCTGAAAATGTCTGCTGCTCTTCTTCTGCTCCAATCGGCTCATTTGATCATGTGCTTGTTAAAATGGACATCTCTCTGACCATTCTCAGAGAGCCTCCTTAGCGTCGACGAGTCTGGCATTTCACTCAGGCCAACTGGCACGGTCTTCAAGCAGCCATCAATCATTTGGACTGGTCTCCCATCTCCACCGCCTCTGACATCAACTCATCCTGGTAATTCTTCCAAAGTAAATTGCTCTCTCTCATGCACAGATTTATCCCATCTCGTCTTCAGTTGTCATACCCTTCCTCCCGTCCATGGTACATGGAATCTTGTGGTGAGGCTGTTGCCCAGAAACAACTTGCCTTCGTCTCGTGGAAAGCAAATCCAACGGAAGGAAATCTCATTTCCTTTCACAAAGCCCGAAACAAGTGTGTGTCCACCCTCAGGAGAGCCAGGAAACAATATCTCTCCATTCTCAAGACCGAACTCTCTTATCTGTCTCCCTCTTCCAAATCCTGGTGGCATCTGGTCAAATCTGTTTCTGGTGTTTGTTCCCCCTCCATCCCCTCCCTCACCTCAAACGGCTACACGGCTGACTCCGCACGTGAACAAGCTGAATGCCTCAACTCTGTGTTTGCCTCTAAATCTTGTGTCCCAAACCCATCCCTCTCTGTACCCACCGTACTCAGTCGTACCCAGCTGCTCCTGGACTCTGTGTCCTTTCCTCCTGACAAGGTGGAAAAGTTTCTGTCAACCCTCGACTCTGATTCTGCAACTGGACCTGACGGCATCAGCCCACGGGTCCTAAAATCCTGTTCTTCCGCTCTTTCACTCCCTTTCTCTGTTCTCTTCACCCTCTCTTTTGCTCAAGGTCATCTGCCATCTGCTTGGAAATCAGCCAACATCACCGCTTTGCACAAAAAAGGTGCAAAAACAGATCCGAGCAACTACAGACCAATCAGCCTTCTCCCAATTTATCAGCAAAGTCATGGAATCCATCATTGCTTCGGATATGAAATCTTTCCTCTTCTCCAATGGCTTGATCTCTGATCATCAATTTGGTTTCAGACCAGGTCACTCTACTCTGGACATGCTGCTTCTGCTTTCTCAACAATTTTGGTCCTCAATGTCAAACAGGAAATTAGAGCTGTCTCCCTTGACATATCACATGCCTTCGATACGGTCTGGCACCCCGCTCTGCTCACCAAACTCTCCTCCTTTGGTATCCATGGAAATCTCCACACATGGCTGGCGGACTTCCTCTCTAGTCGTAGTCAACGTGTGGCCCTGAATGGGTTTCTCTCATCTCCTCTTCCTGTTCAGGCTGGAGTTCCCCAAGGCAGTATTCTGGGCCCTGTGCTTTTTCTGGTCTTCATCAATGATCTCTCTGACTCTCTTGAAAATCCTCTCTATCTCTTTGCTGATGACTCCACTCTCTGTCGCTCCATTCCTCATCCCTCAGATCAGCAGTCTGCAGCCTCTTCACTCTGCAGACCTGGACAAAATCACAGACTGGGCAAACAAGTGGAAAATGTCTTTCAATCCTGACAAATCTCACACTCTTACGATGTCTCTCCGAAAAGACCGACTGGACAGCCCTCCCATCCACTTTCTGAATAATCCTCTCCAAGAAGCTCTGTCACTCAAGCTTTTGGGTCTCACTATCTGCCATGATCTTTCCTGGGAAAACCACATTTCAAATCTGGCCTCCAAAGCCAGTCGCCGACTGGGCATCCTCCGTCGTGCGAAGTCCTTCCTTGGCACACCTGAGCTCCTCACCACATACAAGGCTTTCATCCACAGCTCAATGGAATACTGCTCTCCCCTCTGGGCTGGTGCTCCTGCCTTACACCTAGCTCGTCTTCACGCTGTTGAAACCAAAGCGTTCAGAGTCATTGGAATCTCCCGCGATGAAGCTAACTCCAAGGGCCTTTCACTCACTCACCATAGGCAGTTTGGTGGTCTTTCCGTCTTCTACCGACTCCTCTCTGGCCTTGCCCCCCCCAGCTCTCTCTGGGCTCTGTCCTCCAAACATTCCTATAGGTCGCACAAGATCTGCCTGCAACCCTCTTATGGTTAAACTGCCAAAATCAAGACTCTCTGCTCACCTTCACTCCTTCATTCCTCTTTTCTCCCGCCTCTGGAACAAACTCCCTCACTCTCTTCAATCCCACTCCTCCCTCCAGGTCTTTAAAACAGCTGTTCACTACCATCTCTTATCTTCCCCCATCCAAAACCTTGATCTTTTCTACCCCCGCTAATTTCACCCCAAATGCAATTTTTTGAAATACCAACTTCTGTCCTGGAAGTCCTTGGTGTCCTTGTATTTTATACTTCTCCCCTCCCACCCCCCTTTCCCACGCCTCCTCCCCCCAAGCCCTCTCCCTCCCACACATCTCCCGATGTGCCTGCTCTCAAATGTTGTGTTTGTGTGTTTCCCCTTCTCTCCCCATCTTGTCTACCGTTCCCCTCTTTATGTATATATTTTTATGTCTGTTTGATTTGTTTGTGAAATAAATGTTAGCTCTTTCACGAGACTCGATTCTGTATACAAAAAAAAAAAGAAAAAAAATCTGACCGCAGATACTTGAAGCGACTCACTTTCTACAGATCTTCACCCATAATCTTTACACTTTCAGCCCGATCCTCTTCCAGAGGCTCAAAGTGACAATTCATATTTTGAGTCTTTGGTGTACTCATCTTCATACCCTGATCTACCAGTGCTTTTCTCCATTTCCCCAGATACTTGGTCATATTCTCATCATCCCCACTACATAGATCAATGCCATCAGGCAAATATTGATCATGGCAATTACTGTCTCACTTGCTCAGTGAGAACATCCATGACGATCAGGAAGAGGAAGGAGCTCGGTACCGATCTTTGGTGCAATCGAACTTGAACTTCAAAGCTCACACTCTCTCCCACACTGCTTCTTACTCTTGTCATACACTCCTTATACATGTCCTATAATCGTCGTTCATACTTCTCCAGGACTCCACAAATTATTGCACATCTCCAAACTTCCCCCTGAGCAACCTGGTAATAAGCCTTCTCTATGTAAATGATACAAACTTTATGTAGTTTTGACATTCCCAGTATTTCTCCATCACCTGTCTCAACACAAAAATGACATCAGTATTGCCTCTTCCGGGCACAATATCCAAGCCTTAATATACCCATCAATAAGTCAGAGGTGGTTTCATTTGGAGTGAGGGGGTGGTGGAAAGAATCCAAGGGAGGCGATTGGGAAGTATTACATAAGGGAAAATAACAGCGGAGATTGAAGAGAGACTGAGTGCTACAGCATACATTTGTCCTGTGTACAGGACCTTCAGAAAGTATTCACACCCCTTAACTTTTTTCACATTTTGTTCTGTTACAGTCTGAATTTAAAATGTCTAGAATTGAGATTTTTTTGTCACAGATACACATAATACCCCATGATGTCAAAGTGGATTTTTTATTTTACAATTTTTCACAAAATAATTAAAAATGAAACGCTGAAATTTTTGGAGTCAATACGTATTCGACCCCTTTGCTGTGACACCCCAAATTGAGCTCAGGTGCATCCAATAGATCTGGGGAAGGGTATAAAACAATTTCTAGAGTGTTGAAAGTTCCCAAGAACAGAGTGAGCTCCATCATTAGGAAATGGAAAGAATATGGAAATACCCAGACACTTCCTAGAGCTGGCTGTCTGATCAAACTGAGCAACCGGCAAGAAGGACCTTGGTCAGGGAGGTGAAGAAGAACCCAATGACCACTGTGGCCGAACTACAGAGTTCCTTGGCTGAGATGGGAGAACCTGCCAGAAGGCCAACAGTCTCTGCAGCACTTCACACATCTAGGCTTTATGGGAGAATGGCCAGACGGAAGCCACTCCTGAGAAACAGGAACATGACAGCACACCTGGAGTTTGCACAAAGGCGTGTGAAAGACACTGAGAGCATGAGGCAAAAGATTCTGTGGTCTGATGAGAAGAAAAGTGAACTATTTGCCCTGAATGAAAAGTGCTACATCTGGTGGAAACTGAGCACAGCTCATCACCCATCTAACACCATCCCTTGTCTTGTCTGTGCCTGTTTGTAGCGAAGATGTTGAGGTCACGAAGAGATTCACTTACCTTGGCAGTGTTATTCATGTCGCCGCATGTTGTGAGCCAGAGGTTGATAGACGTCTGGGCCGGGCCTGGGGAGTCATGGATTCACTGGATCATGGGGTGTGGCACTGTCGGTATCTATTCAGGAGGACTAAAGTCAGAGTCTTTAAGTCCATGGTGCTTCCAGTCTTGCTCTACGGATGCAAGACGTTGACCCTTACCAAGGGCCAGAGAATGAGACTTAACTCCTTTGGAACCAAGTCTCTTCGGAAAATCCTTGGCTATCGCTGGTCGGACTTTGTGTCCAACGAGCGGCTGCTGAGAGAGACTCAGATGAGATTTGTTTCCTGTATGGTCTGTGAGCGTCAGCTGCGGCTGTGTGGACATGTGGCTCGTTTTCCGGACGCTGATCCAGCTCACCAGACACTCTCAGCAAGGGAGCCTCGTGAGTGGAGGAGGCCAACGGGCCGACCGCGTGCCTCGTGATTGCAGCAGGTTGAACGGCATCTCAAGGGTATAGGAATGAGCCAGACATCAGCCTGCGCGATGGCCAGACTGAGGCCTCTGTAGTACCGTTGGAAAGTGGATGCGGCGACGCGCTGCCCGGGTGCATTCTCCCATACCTGACCTGACCTTCCGTGAAGCATGGTGGTGGCAGCATCATGGTATGGGGATTAGGGTGCGTCAAAAAGCATGAAGTTGTCACACGTATTCGCTCACTTGCAATTTTGATCCACTTAATGAGAAAACCTGGCAGTATAAAAATCATTTCAATATATCAATGTTTAGGGGTCGCGCACAGTGAATTAATAACCCTATTTATACCGGGGTGGGCCATATGATCTGGTTTATCAGGAGGATCTTCCACCATCTTGAAATCGATACTGCGTTCTTGTCAATGCCCCCTGCGTCCTGCATAACATCAGACAGGTACAATCTGGGGAAGGAACGGGTTGGTAAGCTCCGCGTGACTAATGACACTGCTGAAAGACTATTGGCCCTCATCCACGAGTTCACGGCAAAGGTGTGTACCATGCACAAGGATCAGCTCCAATACATGATACAGGTGGTGGAGTTTCATTGGCGAGCATACCCGAAGACAGCAAACAAGAAGGACCTTCTTCGCTGAAAAATGCAAAAATTCAATACATCCGTAACAAAGTGTATTCGCAAAAGGTATTTTTTATAAATATAAAACACGAATTATGTCTTAATATGCTTTAATGCTCTAAATATGAAGTGTTAAACCAGACATAGTTTTCATAGAGTTACTTCCTCTGAAAATAATCAGTACGGGGAAACCAATCCCAGAATATATGTAGTATGTCGTGTACAAACTTTGCAGTGGATGCACGACCTCTAAATAAACGGCTACTCAAATGAAAATTTGTCTGTGGTGTTTTCTCCTTCAGTGGCTTAATTGAGAAAGCGAGCAAAAGAAATGGACCACCTTCAGGTTTTTCCCTTTATGCAGTGACACACCCTATTGGGGAAGCTGTGCGGTGGATCGGACTGAGAAACTTGTAAGGATAGAGGGAACAATGAATGGAGCCAAGTACAGGCAAATCTTTGAGGAAACCTGCTTCAGAGTGGAAAATATCTGAGACTGTGGTGAAGATTCACGTTCCAACAGAACAATGACCTCAAACATACAGCCAAAGCAACACTGTAATGGCTCCAGAACAAGAAGGTGAAAGTCCTTGAGAGGTCCAGCCAAAGCCCAGACTTGAATCCCATTGAGAATCTGTGGAAAGGCTTGAAGATTGCTGTTCACCGAACGCTCCCTATCCAACTTGACAGAGCTTGAGCAAATCTGCAAGGAAGAATGGCAGAAACCCGCCAAATCCAGATGTGCAAAGCTGATACAGACATACCCACGAAGACTCAAAGCTGTAATCTCTGCCAAAGGTGCTTCTACAAAGTATTGACTCAGGGGGTTGAATACATGTGCAAATTAGATATATCTGCATTTCATTTTTAATAAACTAATGCACCCGCTCACTACGGGAGCGGCAGGGGGAGACATGTTATTATCCTTAATATTATTATGGCCAATTAATTATTACTATTACTTCATTTTGTGCGGCTAACCATTTTGTGTGGCTAACCCCCGCTCTTGCAGGGAAAATGGCCTTAAAATGCCTGTTGTTGTTGTTGTTGTATTATTACTATTACTTATGTTAGATCAGGTCATTGAAAGGATCAGAACATGCATGACATTATAACATGTTAGATCAGGTCATTGACAGGAACAGACCATGCTGATATTATAACATGTTATATCAGGTGAATGAAAGGAACAGACCATGCTGATATTATGACATGTTATATCAGGTGAATGAAAGGATCAGACCATGCTGATATTATAACATGTTATATCAGGTGAATGAAAGGATCCGACCATGCTGATATTATAACATGTTATATCAGGTGAATGAAAGGATCAGACCATGATGATATTATAACATGTTATATCAGGTGAATGAAAGGATCAGACCATGCTGATATTATAACATGTTATATCAGGTGAATGAAAGGATCAGACCATGCCACACCATTTTAAATGCCTCATAGTAACATTTGCTTCAGTGAGGATGTCGTGGTGGGGGAGGGGCCAATATCGCAATCCACAAAACCCCCTGAGGAGTGCGGATATTGTTTCATAATATTAATAATATTATGCTGTTATCATAAGTGTTGTTATTACGTTTGTAAGGAGAAGCAGCTTTGGAAAAACGCCTTGGAAGAACTCCAGGTGAGTGGCAGGAAGGGTCGTGTTGTTAACCATTTTGGGGTGATAGACTGCAGTAGATCTACGATCATGTGCGATCGCCAACGTGATAAGCATCGACTAATGTCGGGATTCCTCCAAATGTATTTCAGTTCAGTGTTAAACAGCATTATCGACTATTTAAAAAGGTAATCAAATGTGTTTGTGGTTTATGAAATTTTTACTTCCTGTAGAGGCCATTGCTCCCACGAAAACAGCACGATAAGCTATTTATACACGTTAACACGGCAGAAAAAAACCCCTTGGGGAGGTGGGATATTATTAGTATTAATATTGTTTTGTAATAACATTGATATTATGCTGTTGTTGTTAGTTTTGTAATTAGAAGCGGTCTTGTAAAAACGCCACGATAAAGCTGACTTAACATGGATATACACCTCAACACGCATCTCCATTGTCGGCAATGGTGGGGAAAACCCGCTTGGGGGAGAAAACCCCCATGGGGAGGGGGGGGGGGGCTAATGAATGCGCTACAACCTTCATTGTGCAACCCTTAGTCCACCTGTCAAGCTTTGTTGACATTGGATAAGTAACGACGGAATGTGTCGCGATCAAAAATCATGAGACATACAGACAGGCGGAAAAATGCGTATTTCCGGATGATTTGTAAAAGTTTCCAAAAACATGTTTTCACTTTGTTAGAATGGGGTATTATGTGTAGATTGGGAACAAAAAATCTCAATTGAATCCATTTTTAATTCAGGCTGTAACAACAAAATGTGAAAAAAGTCAAGAGGTGTGAGTACTTCCTGAAGATGCTGTATGTCTGCATTTTCTACACTGTGGTCTTACACAACTTGTGTGAGCAAATCATTTCATTGGCTCTTGGGAGTTAACACAAAGCCAAACCCTTACGCAGCTCACATAAAATATACTTTACCTCTGTTTAAAAAGAAGAGTTTACCTTCTGTATCGTTGACCTTTGAACTTCATTGATTCTCTTGTCTTGTGTGTTTTTCCCCTCCCTCTGTGCGATCTATGGGTTCCTTTCAGCCGTATGTGATTGACAAGGCTCCAGTCATTCGAGTCACTGAAGGACCTCTCTTTTCAGAAGTGAAAACACTCCTTCCACATGTAACTCACTCTGTTCGTGTGTACAACCTCCCAGGTAAGCTGAAGATTAATTTGTACTGTGGGAAAACAAATCCTGTTTTTTCCATCTTGACAACGCGTGCTACTTCCACCCTCACGCCATTTATCATTGCGTTTGCTGTTTGCATAACGTGCTGTTCTGCATCACATTTGTATTCATTAGCGATGCACATCCCAGCCTTGATGCAGGCCAACTTGTTGTGTACCTTCACTTTGTTTCATGTTATTCTAGTTTAAAGTAGCAACACCTTTTGTTGTGTATTTGGAGATACTTTGACTTGTTTCACTTTGGAGTAATTATTTTTTACTTTGGACCAGACACTGAAATCCTGGATCTTTCAAAGCTAACTAACTGTGCCATCAATGGCTGCACAGGACCAACATTTGATATTTCTGTGATTGGTATGAAATGCATTAACATCATTTCATAAAAACATAATCGACAATGCAAAAACATCATTTCATAAAAACAGAATTTACAACAAGTGGCTTCGGCTACGCTATTTTGGCTACGGCTTCCCCTTCGCTCCCACCTTTTGTTCATATGTGTGTTGTACCGTCCACCAAACAGTAATGACTCCATCTACATCTCGCTGTCTGAGAATATGGACCAACTTCTATCTACCCATCCCAATCTCTCTTCCTCATATGTGGTGATTTCAACTGTCACCATGCCAGTTGGCTGGGTGTGGGTACCTCTCTCACCAGCCATGGCTCTTCAGCAAAGGACTTCTGTGACTCACTGGGACTGACACAATCTGTCAATTTCCCGACCCGGATTTCAGTCAACGGAGCATCTTCTCTTCTGGACTTGGTTATGACTAACTTCCCTGAAAATATCTGCTGCTCTTCTTCTGCTCCAATCGGCTCTTCTGATCATGTGCTTGTTAAAGTGGACATCTCTCTGACCATTCTCAGAGAGCCTCCTCAGCGTCGACGAGTCTGGCATTTCACTCAGGCCAACTGGCACGGTCTTCAAGCAGCCATCAATCATCTGGACTGGTCTCCCATCTCTACTGCCTCTGACATAAATTCTTCCTGGGAATTCTTCCAAAGCAAACTGCTCTCTCTCATGCACAGATTTATCCCATCTCGTCTTCTGTTGTCATACCCTTCTTCCCGTCCATGGTACACGGAATCTTGTGGTGAGGCTATTGCCCAGAAACAACTTGCTTTCGTCTCCTGGAAAGCAAATCCAACGGAAGGAAATCTCATTTCCTTTCATAAAGCCCGAAACAAGTGTGTGTCCACCCTCAGGAGAGCCAGGAAACAATATCTCTCCGTTCTCAGGACCGAACTCTCTTATCTGTCTCCCTCTTCCAAATCCTGGTGGCGTCTGGTCAAATCTGTTTCTGGTGTTTGTCTCCCTCTTCCTCCCTCACCTCAAATGGCCACGCGGCTGACTCCGCACGTGAAAAAGCTGAATGCCTCAACTCTGTGTTTGCCTCTAAATCTTGTGTCCCAAACCCATCCCTCTCTGTACCCACCGTACCCAGTCGTACCCAGCTGCTCCTGGACTCTGTGTCCTTTCCTCCTGACAAGGTGGAAAAGTTTCTGTCAACCCTCGACTCAGATTCTGCAACTGGACCTGACGGCATCAGTCCACAGGTCCTAAAATCCTGTTCTTCCGCTCTTTCACTCCCTCTCTCTGTTCTCTTCACCCTCTCTTTTGCTCAAGGTCATCTTCCATCTGCTTGGAAATCTGCCAACATCACCGCTTTGCAGAAAAAGGTGTAAAAACAGATCCCAGCAACTACAGACCAATCAGCCTTCTCCCAATTATCAGCAAAGTCATGGAATCCATCATTGCTTCAGATATGAAATCTTTCCTCTTCTCCAATGGCTTGATCTCTGATCATCAATTTGGTTTCAGACCTGAACACTCTACTCTGGACATGCTGCTTCTGCTTTCTCAACAATGGATGGAGGTCCTCAATGCCAAACAGGAAATTAGAGCAGTCTCCCTTGACATATCACGTGCCTTCGATACGGTTTGGCTCCCCGCTCTGCTCACCAAACTCTCCTCTTTTGGTATCCATGGAAATCTCCACGCATGGCTGGCGGACTTCCTCTCTAGTCGTAGTCAACGTGTGGCCCTGAATGGGTTTCTCTCATCTCCTCTTCCTGTTCAGGCTGGAGTTCCACAAGGCAGTGTTCTGGGCCCTGTGCTTTTTCTGGTCTTCATCAATGATCTCTCTGACTCTCTTGAAAATCCTCTGTATCTCTTTGCTGATGACTCTACTCTCTGTCGCTCCATTCTTCGTCCCTCAGATCGGCAGTCTGCAGCCTCCTCACTCTCTGCAGACCTGGACAAAATCACAGACTGGGCAAACAAGTGGAACATGTCTTTCAATCCTGACAAATCTCACACTCTTACGATGTCTCTCCAAAAAGACCGACTGGACAACCCTCCAATCCACTTTCTGAATAATCCTCTCCAAGAAGTTCTGTCACTCAAGCTTTTGGGTCTCACTATCTGCCATGATCTTTCCTGGGAAAACCACATTTCAAATCTGGCCTCCAAAGCCAGTCGCCGACTGGGCATCCTCCGTCGTGCGAAGTCCTTCCTTGGCACACCTGAGCTCCTCACCACATACAAGGCTTTCATCCGCAGCTCAATGGAATACTGCTCTCCCCTATGGGCCGGTGCTCCTGCCTCACACCTAGCTCGTCTTCACGCTGTTGAAACCAAAGCATTCAGAATCATTGGAATCTCCCGCGATGAAGCTACCTCCAAGGGCCTCTCACTCACTCACCGCAGGCAGGTTGGTGGTCTTTCCGTCTTCTACCGACTCCTCTCTGGCCTTGCCCCCCCAGCTCTCTCTGGGCTCTGTCCCGCAAATATTCCTACAGGTCGCACAAGATCTGCCTGCAACCCTCTTATGGTCAAACTGCCAAAATCAAGACTCTCTGCTCACCTTCACTCCTTCATTCCTCTTTTCTCCCGCCTCTGGAACAAACTCCCTCACTCTCTTCAATCCCACTCCACCCTCCAGGTCTTTAAAACAGCTGTTCACCACCGTCTCTTATCTTCCCCCATCCAAAACCTTGATCTTTTCTACCCCCGCTAATTTCACCCCAATGCCACTTTTTTGAAATACCAACTTTTGTCCTGGAAGTCCTTGGTGTCCTTGTGTTTTATACTTCTCCCTCCCCCCCCCCCCCCCCCTTCCCACGCCTCCTCCCCCCAATCCCTCTCCCTTCCACACATCTCCCTGCTCTCAAATGTTGTGTTTGTGTGCTTCCCCTTCTCTCCCCATCTTGTTTTCCGCTCCCTCTTTTTATATATTTTGTTTGTCTGGTTGATTTGTTTGTGAAGTAAATGTAAGCTCTTTCACGAGCCTCGATTCAGTATACAAAAAAAAAAAAAAAAAAAAAAAAAAAGTGTAAAAATGGACAATGAGACAAATTGCACATAAGGGGAGCGGGTGGATTGACATTGCAAATTGTGATGAATTGCACATTATTCGACAAAATTGCTGCATGAATGATGAAGATAATGACGATGACGATGACAATGATGATGATGATGATGTTGATGATGATGATAAATACCCACCTTTAGAGGCCATTTTTCCCCGCAAAGCAGGGGTTGGCCTTTTTCGGGGACCGTGGTTGTTGTTGTTTTTTGGTCCACTTTTTGAAGCAATGTTTTACGGCCGGATGCCCTTCCTGACGCCAAACCTTTTTGCCGCCTTTAACGACAAACAGGGAATTACCAGTGAGCTGGTACTCAATTAGCCGACCTCGGAAGGATGACAGGCTGAGTCAACCCCCCTGGCGTTAATTCAGCGATTGACCGGGATTCGAACCCAGGATCCTAGGATCCTAAGCCGGCACCCTAGCCGCTAGCCCAACACCAGGGCTGATGACGATGATGACAAATAAAAAATTGATCTCATTTCGTATGGTGACAATTGTTACAAATTTTCTGTTGAGATACCCTTGCTAGAGGAGAGCATATTGTATTTGGGTCTGTTTGTCTATCAGCACAGAATATGCTCACATAGACCACAAATGCCACCTAGTGGTAGCCATGAGTACATGTTATAATAAGAATGTGAGTACATCGACAACAAACAAACACAACATGCATTTTAAGGCCATTTTCCCTGCTAGAGCGGGGGTTAGCCTTGCGGTCCCCATGACAATCTTCTCCATCTTGCCCTATTTTCTGCATCTCTCCTTGTTAACCCCCTCACCCGCATTTCTTCTTCCACCATCTTTGGCCAAGTCTTTCTCGGTCTTCCCCGTCCTCTACTTCCTTCTACATTCATTTCCATCACTCTTCTCAACCAGTCACTTTCATCCTTCCTCAACACATGACCAAACCATCTCAACCTGTTCCTCTTCACAACATCAATCACAGGCTCTATTCCCATCCTTTTTCGCAATTTATCATTTGTCTTCCTCTCTCTCAACGATACTCCGCACATACATCAAACCATTCGCATTTCCACCCTTTCCAACCTTCGTTGCTGCTCTACGTTCATTACCCATGTCTCGCTCCCATAAATCATAACACTTCTCACACATGCAGCATACACCTTTCCCTTCAGCTTCAACAACACTCCCCTCCTCATCAGCACGCCACTCAGTTCCCAAAACTTCTTCCATGCACATCTCACTCCAGCAACCGTTGCCGAGTCTGATCCACCTTCTCCACTCAGCATGTCTCCGAAGTAGCAAAATGTTTTCACACCTTCCATCTTCACGCCGTCTCCAAGATCCAACTCAACATTTCCTCCATCTGCAGCTCCCTCTGTGCAACAACAACAACAACAACAACATGGATTTTAAGGCCATTTTCCCTGCTAGAGCGGGGGTTAGCCTTGCGGTCCCCATGACAATCTTCTCCATTTTGCCCTATTTTCTGCATCTCTCCTTGTTAACCCCCTTGCCCGCATTTCTTCTTCCACCATCTTTAGCCAAGTCTTTCTCGGTCTTCCCCGTCCTCTACTTCCTTCTACATTAACTTCCATCACTCTTCTCAACCAGTCACTTTCATCCTTCCTCAACACATGACCAAACCATCTCAACCTGTTCCTCTTCACAGCATCAATCACAGGCAATATTCCCATCATCTTTCACAATTCATCATTTGGCTTCCTCTCTCTCAACGATACTCCGCACATCCATCGAACCATTCGCATTTCCACCCTTTCCAGCCTTCGTTGCTGCTCTACGTTCATTACCCATGTCTCGCTCCCATAAATCATAACACTTCTCACACATGCAGCATACACCTTTCCCTTCAGCTTCAGCGACACTCTCCTCCTCATCAGCACGCCACTCAGTTCCCGAAACCTCTTCCATGCACATCTCACTTGAGCAACTGTTGCCGAGTCTGATCCACCTTCTCCATTCAGCATGTCTCCGAGGCAGCAAAATGTTTTCACACCTTCCAGCTTCACGCCATCTCCAAGATCCAACTCAACATTTCCTCCATCTGCAGCTCCCTCTGTGCAAACCTTACATTTGAATGTAGCTGCCACACTGGTAAATGACCCTCTCAGACCACTACATTTTTGATGAACCCACTCAGCGCACATTAATACATTGAATGGAGTTCACTCCGACACCCTTCCTGCACACAGCACACGGCCACTTCCCAGTTCTTTCCACCTCACCACATGCTTTACCACTTGCCATCACCTTTGTCTTTCCGATATTCACCTTCAGACCTTTTGTCTCCATACATTCCTTCCACTTGTTCATCTTTTCCTTCAGTCCATCCATACTTTCCGCAATCAACATCAGATCATCTGCAGACAACAACTCCCACGGTAAACCCTCCTTTACGTTCTGAGCCAGCACCTCCATCACAGCTACAAATAGTAGTGGACTTAGTACCGACCCCGCTGCACTCCCACCTTCACCTCAAACTCACCACTGTTCCCGTCCTTCGTCCTTACAGCTGTGCGCGCTCTTTTGTACATTGCCATCACTACTCTGATCAACCATTCCTCCACTCCTAACTTCCTCAATGCCCATGTCAATACTTTGCGTGGAACCCTATCGAATGCTTTCTCCAGATCAACAAACCCAAAAAACAACTTCTTCCTCTTCTCCATGTACTTCTCCTACAACTGCCTCACAATGAAAAGCGCATCTGTCGTTCCTCTTCCTGGCATAAATCCAAACTGCATTTCGTCGATCTTCACTTTCTTCCTTATCCTCCTCTCCAACACCCTTTCCAATACCTTCATTCCATGCTCCAATAACTTTATCGCTCGGTACGAGCCACACTCCAGAGGGTCACCTTTCCCCTTGTATCGATGGACGAGGGTACTCAGTTCCCAATCCACTGGAATGCGGCCTTCTTTCACCACCAGATTACAGATCTCTGTCATTCTCTTCACTCCCCAACTTCCTGCTGCCTTCAACATATCTCCCACAACTCCCGTCGGCCCTCCCGCTTTTCCACTCTTCATTGCTTTTATCGCTTCCTCAACTTCCTTCTCAGTTATCTTCTCTGCCGGTCCTAAAACTGGGTTACTCTCTATGTTGCCATCCCATTCATTCTCTGTATTCAACAGCATTTCCATATATCTTTTCCATCTTCCTTTAATTCCATCTGGGTCGACAACGATTTCTCCCACTTCATCCTTCAAGCAACTCACCCCCATCACGTCACACCTCTCTTTCGCTATGTGCTTTGCAATCCTGAATACTGCTTTCTGACCCTCTTCCGAATCCAAGCGTTCTCCGAACATTTTCCTACATGCCTCCTGCGCCTTTGCTACCTCTTTCTTTGCAGCCTTCCTGGCTGCCTTATAACTTTCATGCTCTGCTGTTTCTGCTCCCGTACCCTTCGCCTTCTGCCACTCCTTGAACTTCTTCCTCTTCTCGTCAATCCTCTTTCCAACTTCAACATCCCACCACAATGTTTCCGAGTGCCTCGGTGGTCCTTTTGTCCATCCACATACCTCACCAACGGCTCCCAACAGACTAGCTTTCATTGACATCCAACCACTTTCAAGCTCAACCACATCATCCTCTACCCTTCTCAGCCTCTCTTATAATGCCTCCCTTACTGTCACCTCTTTCAACCTCCACACCTTCATTCTCGGTTGGTACTTCACCCGCCGAGCTCTCCTCGCACCTTTCACCCTTATGTCGCAGACAACCATGTGGTGCCGTGAAACAGCCTCCTCCCCCAGGATCACCTTTGTGTCCCGGAGGTGCCCCCTATCTCGCCTACGCACCATCAGGTCGTCAACGGTTGTCGTCGGCCCACCTGACGTGTATGTAACAAGCTTATTATCCTCTTTCTGGAACTGAGTATTACAAATCAACAAATCAGCTCCATCAGCAAACTCCAAAATCCTTTCACCTTCTCCATTTCTCACACCATAGCCATAACCCCCATGAACTCCCTCAAAACCATCCATACTCCTTCCCACATGTCCATTCACGTCTCCTCCCACCACAACAACTTCCTCATCTTTCACGTTTTCCATCAGCTTCTCTATCGCACACCAGAACTTGTACTTCGCTTCATCGCTTCGACCAACCTGCGGAGCATATCCCGAGATGACGTTCACCAAGAGCTTTCCAATCATCATTTTCACCATCATCAACCTATCACTCACTCTAGTCACACTCACCACACTGTCTACAAACTCCTCAGAAAACAGGACACCAACACCATTCACGCCCTCCGGGCACCCTTGCCGCACAAACTTGTATTTCTGTCCCTGCCTACCCTTCACCATTCTCACACCACTTCCCTTCCATCTTGTCTCTTGCACACAACATATGTCCACAGTTCTTCTGACCAATACTTCCACCACTTCTCCTGATCTCCCTGTCATTGTCCCCACATCCATGTCCCAAACCTCAGAAACCGATCTCCACTTCGGGCTGTACACTGCCCATATGTAGTTGTGATTGTCATGGTTCTCTTTTTGAGGCAATGTTTTTATGGCCGGATGCCCTTCCTGACGCCAACCCTCTTAGTCGTCTCTTACGACACGCAGGGATACGGTGTACCTATTCTAATCCAGGGTACACACTGGGAAACGTTTAAAGCATGGAAATTCTGGGGGGGAGGGGGGTTAGGGTTAGGGTTAGGGTTAGCCCGGTCAGCACCACGCCACATTTGCCCGGTCAGCACCACGGCGGCCCGGTCAGCACCACACCTTTGGAAAGGATTTCGATGCACGTCGACCCGGACATTCAAGGACATCAGCACGTCATCCGAAAACAGCTCCGGTTGGTGCGAACCACTCGGTCAATGGCGCGAACCAGGTCCTGACATGCTCTTGCTCGCTTGGCCCCGATGAAGGCCTCCCTGGGTGTTCTCCAAACAGGTGCAGAATCGCCCAAGCCGCGCTGGATTTCGGTGGCGGAAAGCAGCCACGAAGCGACGATATTCGGTCGGGCTTTTCGTTGAATCTATGCTGCTGAATATCACACACGTCGGTCCAGAGCCTGGCGCGAAGTCCAAGGACATCAGCACGTCATCCGAAAACAGCTCCAAAAAACTCTTCCCTCCGAGTTGCTCTTCGTGTGGTCGATATATAGATGTATATACTGTATGTACGATATATATGTACATCGACAAGTACATCTATAAAGTGTTGTTACGTTTGTAGGAGGTAGGCAGTGATTACTTTAGTCCAGGAAGAATGTGTAGGTAATATGCTGTGAATGTCGTGTAGGTATCTTGATGTAAAAATTTTCGTTTTTGACAAAATGACGGAAAAACTTGAACAACGCTACTGCATCAAATTTTGTGTTTTTGGCCTCGGGGATGTTGGATGCTTCCATTGTGATGACTGCAACTTGGTTTCTGGGTCGTACCCATAAACCCAGGACTCATCGCCAGTGAACACTGTGTTGAGGAAGCTGGGATCGCTGTTCACAGTCTCCAGCATGTCCTGTGCGATCTCCAAACGGAGTTGCTTCTGCTCAGTCGTTAGCAGCTTTGGTACGAATTTCGCTGAAATTCTCCTGAAGCCCAAATCCTCCTTCATAATGGAATGAACGGTGTTGAATCTTGCGGATCGTTTCCACTTGGGAATCGCCAAGCTTTACACAAAATTTGATGCAGTAGCGTTGTTCAAGTTTTTCCGTCATTTTGTCAAAAACGAAAATCCGACGGCGCTCACTTACATGTCCTCACTCATCAGCGGTCTGCCGTCGAATGACAGCTTCTGCAGGCGGGAAAAAATTCACGCGTGTGCATTAGGATCGCCTACATACGTGCACCAATCAACGCCTCCCTAGTTTCTTTTTTTTACGCACGAAAAATAAAGGTCGGATACTTTTTGAACACAGTAGTATGTGCAATTAGAATGTGAATATACCGATAAAGTATGTACAATTAGAATGTGAATATATGTGAAATGTGAAATGTGAAATGTGAAAAATCTGACAGTCAGTCATGGCTGTTGTCTACCGCCCTCCCAAACCACACCCATCATTCCTGTCTGACTTCTCCTACTTTCTGACCCAGCTATGTTCCCTCTCCCCCTCAATCCTCCTCCTTGGTGATTTCAATATCCACATGGACTCCACTGACTCCACGCTAACCACTGACTTCACTGATTTACTCACCTGCTTTAACCTCACTCAACATGTCAACTTTCCTACCCATAACCGTGGTCACATTTTGGACCTTGTCTGCTCTACTGGACTAATTTTGCACCATCTCTCTGGCTCCGACCTCACTCTCTCTGACCACCTAGCCATCACTCTGACCATCAACATCCCCACCCCAGCACCAAGGCATTATCGCACTATCAACTTCCGTAAGCTAAACGCTCTTTCACCTACCTCATTCTCATCGACCCTCTCTGAAAAAATGTCCACTTCTCCCTTCGTTGACCTCCACACCCCTTCTGACCTCACTGACTACTACAACCACACTCTCTCCTCCTGCCTTGACCAACTTGCGCCTATAAAAACCAAAACAGTTTCTTTCACCCATTCTGCTCCCTGGTTTACCCCTGAACTCCGCCTGATGAAAACTCGTGCTCGCCAACTTGAAGGACTCCGCAATAAAACAGGTCTCACAGTTCACTCCCAGGCCTACAAGGACCACATACAACACTATAAAGATGCCCTCTCCTGCGCCCGCTCCGCCTACTACTCTCAAAATATCCACTCTGGCTCCGGAAACCCAAAAGCACTCTTCTCTACAATAAACAAACTCCTCAGCCCCCTGAACACCACCACCCAGTCATTCACAATAGACAACTGCATCTCCTTCCTTTCATTCTTCCGACGCAAAATTGAAAACATCTACAACAGCTTGACCACCGCCGCACCCGCTCCCCCTCAAACCACCTGCCCCCCCTTATCCTGCCATCCCCTGTCTCAATTCTCCCCAGTCTCCCCTACTGACCTCTCTGAACTCCTCATCGGAATGAAAACTGCCACCTGCACTCTTGACCCCAGCCCCTCCAGCTTTGTCAAGGCCTCCCTTCCTGCTCTCTCTCCACTTATCATTGCAACAATAAACTCCTCCCTGTCTACAGGCATCGTCCCACCATCCCTCAAAATTGCTGCTGTTACCCCCATTCTGAAAAAACCTGGACTAAACCCTGACACCCTAAATAACTTCAGACCCATCTCCAACCTACCCTTTCTGTCAAAGGTTTTGGAACGCGCTGTAGCCACTCAACTCAAACATCACCTCTCTGCCAATAACCTGTATGAAACATTCCAATCCGGATTCCGCTCCAACCACAGTACTGAAATTGCTCTCCTCAAAATCACCAACGACCTTCTCCTCTCCTCTGATGCTGGCAACCTCAACATTCTCATCCTCCTCGACCTCAGCGCCGCCTTTGACACCATCGATCACACCATCCTCCTCACCCGACTTGAAACCACCTTTAACATTACCGGCACTGCCCTCTCTTGGATTAAATCATACCTCTCTGACAGACGTCAGTTCATCTCCATCAATAACTGCAAATCCCCCACTGCTCCCCTCCCCCAAGGTGTCCCCCAAGGTTCAGTTCTTGGCCCCCTCCTCTTCATCCTTTACCTGTCCCCCCTCGGTCACTTAATCCGCCGTCATGGTCTCCAATTCCACTGCTTCGCCGATGACATCCAGCTTTTCATCTCCACCAAGTCCATCTCCACCGCCACCCACTCTATCCTGACAAACTGCATCACTGAAATAAAATCCTGGCTTCAAATCAACTTCCTCAAACTTAACTGTGATAAATCTGAAATAATCATCATTGGCCCAAAAACGCTCACCAAGTCCACCCATAACTTTGCCCTCAACATCGACGGTTTCCCAGTATCCACCTCCCCTCACATCCGGAATCTTGGCATCATCTTTGACCAAACCCTCTCCTTCGACAAATACACTAAACAGATCACAAAGACAGCCTTCTTTCACCTGAAAAACATCGCCCGTCTCCGTCCATCCCTCTCCTCCTTGGCTGCAGAAACCCTCATCCACGCCTTCATCACTTCCCGTCTGGACTACTGCAATAGCCTCCTTTATGGTTCACCCTCAACAATCACCAATAAACTCCAATACATTCAGAACTCCGCTGCCCGTCTACTCACCCATTCCCGGACCCGTGACCACATCACCCCCGTCCTTTACAAGCTTCACTGGCTCCCCATCTCCCAGAGAATCCAGTACAAAATCCTCCTCTTGACCTACAAAGCCCTCCATAACCTGGCCCCATCCTACCTGGCTGACCTCCTCTCCAGACACACTCCCACCCGCAACCTCCGCTCTGCTGGTACCAACCTCCTGACCCCCCCCCCCCCATCCGGACCAAATTTAGATCCTGGGGGGACAGGGCCTTCTCCATCGCTGCTCCCACCCTCTGGAACTCACTACCTCACACCATCAGAGACTCCTCCTCACTCACCACATTCAAAACATCACTCAAGACCCACCTGTTCAACACTGCATTCAACATTTAACCCACAGCATCTAACCCCTGACTATCTCCTCTCCTTCTCCCTCCTTTGTGCTTTGAATATTTCCCTATTGATTCTTCTTTTTTTGCAATTGTTTTTATGTTTTGCTATGCATTATGTTTTGCACTCTGTCAAAGCGTCTTTGGGCTTCCTGAAAAGCGCTATATAAAATAAATGCATTATTATTATTATTATACCGATAAAGTATGTACAATTAGAATGTGAATATACCGATAAAGTATGTACAATTAGAATGTGAATATACCGATAAAGTATATACAATTAGAATGTGAATATATCTGTAAAATATGTACAATTAGAATGTGAATACATCTATAAAGTATGTACAATTAGAATGTGAATATATCTATAAAGTATGTACCATTAGAATGTGAATATATCGACAAAGTATGTACAATTAGAATGTGAATATATCGATAAAGTATGTACAATTAGAATGTGAATATATCTGTAAAATATGTACAATTAGAATGTGAATATATCTGTAAAATATGTACAATTAGAATGTGAATATATCGATAAAGTATGTAGAATTAGAATGTGAATATACCTATAAAGTATGTACAATTAGAATGTGAATATATCTGCACAATATGTACAATTAGAATGTGAATATATCCATAAAGTATGTACCATTAGAATGTGAATATATCGATAAAGTATGTACAATTAGAATGTGAATACATCTATAAAGTATGTACAATTAGAATGTGATTATATCTGTAAAATATGTACAATTAGAATGTGAATATATCTGTAAAATATGTACAATTAGAATGTGAATGTATCTGTAAAATATGCACAATTAGAATGTGAATATATCTGTAAAATATGTACAATTAGAATGTGAATACATCTATAAAGTATGTACCATTAGAATGTGAATATATCTATAAAGTATGTACAATTAGAATGTGAATCCATCTATAAAGTATGTACAATTAGAATGTGAATATATCTATAAAGTATGTACCATTAGAATGTGAATATATCGATAAAGTATGTACAATTAGAATGTGAATCCATCTATAAAGTATGTACTATTATAATGTGAATATATCTATAAAGTAGGAACCATTAGAATGTGAATATATCGATAAAGTATGTACAATTAGAATGTGAATATATCTATAAAGTATGTACTATTAGAATGTGAATATATCTATGAAGTATGTACAATTTGAATGTGAATATATCTATAAAGTATGTACCATTAGAATGTGAATATATCGATAAAGTATGTACATTTAGAATGTGAATATATCTGTAAAGTATGTACCATTAGAATGTGAATATATCGATAAAGTATGTACAATTAGAATGTGACTATATCGATAAAGTATGTACAATTAGAATGTGAATATACCTATAAAGTATGTGCCATTAGAATGTGAATATATCGGTAAAGTATGTACAATTAGAGTGTGAATATATCGATAAAGTATGTACAATTAGAATGTGAATATACCTATAAAGTATGTACAATTAGAATGTGAATATATCGATAAAGTATGTACAATTAGAATGTGAATACATCTATAAAGTATGTGCAATTACAATGTGAATATACCTATAAAGTATGTGCAATTATAATGTGAATATATCTATAAAGTAAGTACAATTAGAATGTGAATCCATCCATAAAGTATGTACAATTGGAATGTGAATATGTCTATAAAGTATGTACAATTAGAATGTGACTATATAGATAAAATATGTACAATTAGAATGTGAATATATCTGTAAAATATGTACAATTAGAATGTGAATACATCTATAAAGTATGTGCAATTAGAATGTGAATACATCTATAAAGTATGTGCAATTAGAATGTGAATATACCTATAAAGTATGTGCCATTAGAATGTGAATATATCTATAAAGTAAGTACAATTAGAATGTGAATCCATCTATAAAGTATGTACAATTGGAATGTGAACGTCTATAAAGTATGTACAATTAGAATGTGAATATATCTAGAAAGTATGTACAATTAGAATGTGAATCCATCCATAAATTATGTACAATTAGAATGTGAATATGTCTATAAAGTATTGTTGCGGATCCCTGGCCTGTCGACGTTCTAAGGGTGGGGTTAAGACCCAGTTTCCCCACAGACACCGGTTCCATGGGCCTTCGGCCACGACGAAGCTCGCGGTCGGTGGGTCGCCTAGCAACTTCAATTGCCAATCTTCCGACCACGGGTGAAAGGTTATCGGTCACGACCCGAATACCTTCGAAACCGCGTGGCCGGGAAGACCAGGAATTGAACCCTCTCGTGATTCCACACCTTATTGCAATCGAGTGCGCCGAGCGGTTGCACAGTGTAAATCGCGTTTTTATACTGCATAATCTACGGACTTAATTGAGCAGTCAAATTCGGTTTGAACGATTCTGGGCCAATGGACAAAAGGACGTACATGAGCAGGTTGAAAGGAAACGAAATGTGCACGCCTTTTATTTGCAATGGCACAGAAAAAAAAGGATGAGAAGGAGACTTAACAATCCTTACCTATCCTAATCCCAACAGAAGCGCCTTGCTCACTCACACAGGGAATGAATCACACCGGTTAGCTCGTACCGAGAGACGTGCTGACGCTTACTTGGGTCCACCAGCTCCCGCGCGCAGCGCACGGGCCGATCAGGATGCGCAGGTTGAAGGAAGGTCCGAAGGACGAACCACCGCTTCAAAGTCAGCACGGACAGCGATCCAACTCGAGGAACGATTCAGCACGGATGACGACCCAGCTTGGATGAAGAACCAGTACGGGGAACGAAGGAGAAGCGCAGCATGGACGAACCAGCATGTAGGACAGCCAGCTTTAAGGACCAACGACGAGAGAGAGCCCGCAGTGCGATGGGCACGGGTTTTATCGGGTGGAAACCTCTTCTAGAATGTTCCACGGCCTCCCATTGGCTGAGGTTGGTGACGTGCGGTCGTTCAGCCCTACCCCCTCCGGGAAGGTTCCGCAACCTACCATTGGTCGCTTGCTGGTGACGTGTCCATCACCTATCATTGGCCGCCTGCTGGTTACGTGTCCACGACCTATCATTGGTCGCTTGTTGGTCACGTGGACTGTTCTTTTAGCCACGCCTCCCTGCACATGAACCAACGTCTTCGTTCAACGACACAGAGGTTTGAAATCCTGCCTAAACTCAATGCATATCTGCATTAATTACTACACCATGGGAAGGGAGCTTATCTTTACATTTAATAAGAAATAACTGACTAATGCAGGCTACATGTTGTCGTGTAATTAACTAGAGGTGGGGTGTCCTTTATTGCAAAACTGTAACACTGCCCCCCTCCTCTCACCCAGACTCAACCCGAGTCGTCCACATGAGGAGCGACTGGGGGAGTTGGACATTCATTTAACATTACCATTAGTGTGACACATAGATGTGATTCCCCTAACATTTTAAACTCGAACCGCAATGTGTGCGACAATTTAAACTAAATATGTCCCTCATAATGCGTTGAGAAGCTACCTAACATCTTCACACCCACAACCTTATACTGTTCGCATATTGCCGGAATTTTGAGGGTTTGCGGCCGCCACATGGCCAGCTGTTGTCGATGCTCAGGGTCCAGGAAGGCCTGTATAAAGTGGTCCAGCACCAAGCTTTCCTGGGAGGCCGCTGCCATGTCCGCATGCGCTATCCCCACTGCGCGGCGAATGTCGTAAACCAACTCCCCTATGGTCTCTTGGGGTTTTCGTTTTCGAACCGTGAGTTGAGCTTTAACAAGCTCGCTCTGTTGTTCCACACCAAATCAATTTATTAGGGCCGAACGGAGATCTGACAGGGTGATAGCACCCGGTGGTAGAGCAGTCAAGACCTCCACCGCCGCGCTGCACAGTGCTGCCACAAGGTGTATCCCACCTTCGTCCGGTCCCCAACCTTTACCTCTACACACATGGTCGAACTGGGCCAAATATGCCCGCAGATCGCTCTTGCCATCGTACGGCACTAGCGACACCGTGCGGATGCCGGAGGTACGAATACGGCCCTTCCGGGACCGACGCAGAGCCGAACGCTTCAGGTCCCCACGGTGCACCACTTATTTGGGGCTCGCATCCCCTATCCCGTCCCAGTGACCACTACCCCGGTCGCTGTCGATGCCTGAGTCGTCTGATTACACCTCGCTCCCCATTCCGTACTCGCGCACACCGAGGCCCTCCTATGGTGAAAATTTCATGTCAATCGGACCAACGGTTGCCGAGAAAATGAATTTTTAAAATGCAGACACGGCACACATGTACGTACGTACGTACATGCGTAACCCCGCTTTTCACTTCGCGAGCGCAGGGTAATCATATTTAGAATGCGTTCATAGAATATGCCCTGTGTAAAGCAAGCCATAAAAGATGCATCATTTAAACTTATCAGCTCAAATTCAGTCAAAAGTAAAAGGCAATCACCTCACACTCAAGCCAACCTTCTTATAGGCACGTCTTACCGCTAGAGAGGGAATTACAACGGATCTTCGCCTTTATTTCATCACACACACTCACTCTCTCCCTCTCCCTCCCTCTCTCTCTCTCTTTCCCTCTCCTTCTCCCTCTCTCTCCCTCTCCTTCTCTCCCTCTCTCTCCCTCTCTCCCCCTATCCCTCCCCCTATCCCTCTCCCTCTCTCACCCTCTCCCTCTCTCTCCCTCTGTCTCCCTCTCTCCCCCTATCCCCCCCCCTATCCCTCTCCCTCTCTCACCCTCTCTCCTTTCCTCCCTCTCCCTCCCCCCCCCCCCCTCTTTCTCTTTCTCTTTTAAAGGATCAGACAGCAAACCCTCCCATCAACTTTCTTCGAAACCCTCTGAAAGATTTTCAGTCACTGAAACTCTTGGGTCTTGCTCTCAGTCACAATCTTTCTTGGGAAAACCACATTTCAAAGTTTACCTCCAAAGTCAGTCGCCGAGTGGGCATCCTCCATCGTGCAAAGTCCTTCCTTGGTACACCTGAACTCCTATTCACCAACAAAGCTTTCTTCCTCTGTTGGATGGAATAATGCTCTCCCCTTTAGGCTGGGACCCCTGCCTCGGACCTTGCTCAGCTTTATACTCTGGAAACCAAAGCCTTCAAGACCAACGGAATCTCTCACGATGAAGCTGAACGCCGATCACCTTGCCATCACCTTGCCATCGCCGACACACCTCATTTCTGGTCTGTCCCCCTCTGCCCTTTCAGTGCTTTGTTCCCCCGAGGTATCTGCATGGTGCACGCCGTCCACGAGCAACCCCCTCCCCGTGAAACTCCCAAAATCCAGGATCAGTGCTCACTGCTCACTTCGGCTAATTTGTTCCTTTTTTTCCCCCTCCGCATGTGGAACAAACTTCCACATTCTCTTTTGTCTCATTCTTCTCTCCAGGTCTTGAAGACAACCCTCACAAACTTTTCTTCTATATCCATCTTATCCACCCCCTGCATTCGTCCCTATCCCTCAACCTTACCCGCTCATCCCTTGTTGTCCATGTCAGTTTATTTTTCCCTCGGCCTTGCTGTTGGCACTTCCACCTTCTCTTTCTGTTGTTCCGAAACTTATGTTATGGCCTGATCCGTTCTGTGTTGTATCTCTCTCACGATCCTTAACGCTATATAATAATAATTCATTAACACTCACAAAAATTGTTGAAAACTTTCATATGCCATTAACAGTTTGTTTCAATCATGTGTAAATCAAAAGTTATAAAAAGTCAAAGTTGCACAAGGACTATATGGACACCCTTGTATACATATTGCAACATGGAAAAAGGAGTCGGGGCGGGTATGGTGTGAAGGGGGTGGTTGTTTCTTCATCATATCTAATGTCTTCATCCTGTTCTTCCATGAGCCTGAGATACTGTTGGGTCGGGGTGAGCAGTGGGGTTGTAGATGCTTGATGCAAACCTATGCTGTCAGGTCATTTTCATATGGTAGCATAGACAGCCTTTCTGATTCATATGCCTTCATTTATTTTTTACTATAATTTATAATTTCACATGAGAAAAGGTTTTACAATTATCTTTGGACAAAATGCAAACAGGCATAACAAGGTCAGATTTAAATTGTGGCTTCTGTTTTGTTGTGCATTCAGGTGTTGAGGGCCTTTCTTTGGAGATTTCCAATATCGTTGATATACGGAAGGAACATAACAGGGAGTTGGTGATGAGGACAACAAGCGATTTAGATAACAAAGGGATTTTCTTCACTGACCTCAATGGTTTCCAGGTAACTATTACATTCTGATCGAGATGATATTCATCGAATACTTACCCTGCGCAGTCAACTTGGTTCAAGCCATCTTTTCTGTTTTTGAAGGGTTCTTTTCTTTGATCCAATATGGCTGCTAGACCACGTGAGCAATTACATCATAAATTTATATTCTCTAATACAATTGTTGCGAAGCTCACGCTCAAGAAATTTCAAACTGATAAGACCAAGTGTTGTCCCTGTCGAAATTCAACAACAACTAGATGGTATTCAGAGAATACTTACCCTGGGCAGTCAACTTGGTGTGACCCAACTCTTCTGTTTTTGAACGTTTCTTTTTTTTTGATCCAATATGGCTGCCAGACTACGTGAGTGATGACATCATAAATTTATATTCTCTAAATAATTGTTGCATAGATCATGCTCAATAAATTTCAAACTGATCAGATGAAGCGTTGTCCCTGTCAAATTATGACGTCATAATTATGGCACCAATGACGTCATCGTTAACAACACCTATTCCCCATATGGAGTTATTTACAATGAGCCACGTTTCAATTTTTTCCATAGAGTGGTTTTGGAGATATAGAGGTGCAACGAAAGGTCCGAGGGCCTTTCACTTACTCATCGCAGGCAGGTTGGTGGTCTTTCCGTCTTCTACCGACTCCTCTCCGGCCTTGCTCCCCCAGCTCTCTCTGGGCTCTGTCCCCCAAATATTCCTGCAGGTCGCACACGATCTGCCTGCAACCCTCTTATGGTTAAACTGCCAAAATCAAGACTCTCTGCTCACCTTCACTCCTTCATTCCTCTTTTCCCCCGCCACTGGAACAAACTCCCTCACTCTCTTCAATCCCACTCCTCCCTCCAGGTCTTTAAAACGGCTGTTCACCACCATCTCTTATCTTCCCCAATCCAAAACCTTGATCTTTTCTACCCCCGCTAATTTCACCCCAAATCCACTTTTTTGAGGTGACTTTTGTCTTCCTTCCTGGAAGTCCTTGGTGTCCTTGCGTTTTATACCTATCCTGCCTCCTCCCAGGCCCTCTCCCTCCCACACATCTCCCGATGTCCCCGCTCTCAAATGTTGTGTTTGTGTGCTTCCTCCCCTTCTCTCCCCATCTTATCGACCGCTCCCCTTTTTATATACTTTGTTTGCTTGTTTGTTTGATAAATGTTAGCTCTTTCACGAGCCTCGACTCTGTATACAAAACAAACAAAAAAAAAAACCTTTTTTGTGTTTTTTTTCCAAGATGGCACCTGTAACACATGACCTATAACGTCATGATTATCATTAAAATATTCTAAAGGAGGAGGCGCTCCTATGGTGAAAATTTCGTGTCCATTAGACCAACAGTTGCTGATTTTTTTTTTTAACAATGATCGGATAGATAAGGGCTGTATTTGTCGAATTATGATGTCATAATGAAGGCACCAATGACATCATCATTAACATATCTTGTTCCCCATGGGGAGTCGGTGACAATGAGCGAGGTCTCAATCTTTTGCATCGAGTGGTTTCAGAGATATAGAGGTGCGAAGTTTTTCCAAGATGGCGCCTGTACCACGTGACCTATGACGTCATAATAATCATTAAAACATTCTACAGGAGGAGGCGCTATGGTGAAAATTTCGTGTCAATCAGACCGAGAATTGCAGAGAGAAAGAAATTCATACTGAATGAATAAAGCGTTGTACTTATCGAATTATGACGTCATAATTAAGGCACCGATGACATCACCATCAACATATCTTATTCCCCATGTTGAGTACTTGACAATGAGCCATGTTTCCATTTTTTCCATTGAGTGGTTTGGGAGATGTAGAGGTGTAACGTTTTTCCAAGATGGCACCTGTACCACCTGACGTATGACGTCATAATATTCACAAAGATATTCTACAGGAGGAGGCGCTCCGATGTTGAAAATTTCATGTCAATCGGACCAACGGTTGCGGAGAAAATGAATTTTTAAAATGCTGACATGGCACACACTTTACTTTACTGAAATGCAGACACGTACATACGTACGTAACTGAATGCTTAAACCCGCTTTTCGCTTTGCGAGCGCAGGGTAACAACAGGCATTTTTAGGCCTTTTTCCCTGCGAGAGTCGGGGTTAGCCTTGTGGGCCCCATGACAATCTTCTCCATTTTGCCCTATTTTCTGCATCTCCCCTTGTTTAACCCCCTTGCCCGCGTTTCTTCTTCCACCATCTTTAGCCACGTCTTTCTCGGTCTTCCCCGTCCTCTACTTCCTTCCACATTAATTTCCATCATTTTTCTCAACCTGTCACTTTTATGCGGGGTATCGTATTAACGATACTCCGCACATCCACCGAACCATTCACATTTCCACCCTTTCCAGCCTTCGTTGCTGCTCTACGTTCATTACCCATGTCTCGCTCCCATAAATCATAACACTTTTCAAACATGCAGCACACACCTTTCCCTTCAGCTTCAACGACACTCCGCTCCTAATCAGCACGCCACTCAGTTCCCGAAACTTCTTCCATGCACATCTCACTCGAGCAACTGTTGCCGAGTCTGATCCACCTTCTCCATTCAACATGTCTCCATGGCAGCAAAATGTTTCCACACCTTCCAGCTTCATGCCATGTCCAAGATCCAACTCAACATTTCCTCCATCTGCAGCTCCCTCTGTGCACACCTTACACATGAATGTAGCTCCCACACTGGTTAATGACCCTCTCAGACCACTACATTGTTGATGAACCCACTCAGCGCACATTGTACATTGAATGGAGTTCACTCCGACACCCTTCCTGCACACAGCACACGGCCACTTCCCAGTTCTTTCCACCTCACCACATGCTTTACCACTTGCCATCACCTTCGTTTTTCCAATATTCACCTTCAGACCTTTTGTCTCCATACATTCCTTACACTTTTTCATCTTCTCCTTCAGTCCATCCATACTTTCCACAATGAACACCAGATCATCTGCATACAACAACTCCCACGGTAAACCCTCCTTTACATTCTGAGCCAGCATCTCCAACACAGCTACAAATAGTAGTGGACTTAGTACTGACCACTGATGCACTCCCACCTTCACCTCAAACTCACCACTGTTCCCGTCCTTCGTCCTTACAGCTGTGCGCGTGCTCTCGTACATTGCCATCACTACTCTGATCAACCATTCCTCCACTCCTAACTTCCTCAATGCCCATGTCAATACTTTGCGTGGAACCCTATCGAATGCTTTCTCGAGATCAACAAACCCAAGAAACAACTTCTTCCTCTTCTCCATCTACTTCTCCTGCAACTGCCTTGCAATAAAAAGCACGTCTGTTGTTCCTCTTCCAAGCATAAATCCAAACTGCATTTCGTCGATCTTCACTTTCTTCCTTATCCTCCTCTCCAACACCCTTTCCAATACCTTCATTCCATTCCAATAACTTTATCGCTTGATACGAGCCACAGTCCAGAGGGTCACCTTTCCCCTTGTATCGAGGGATGAGGGTACTCAGTTCCCAATACACTGGAATGCGGCCTTCCATGAATGTCAAAATATGATGTCATAAATAAAGCACCAATGACATCATTGTTAACAACACTTATGCGTTGACATCATTGTTAACATGCGGAGTTCTTAGAATGAGCCACGATTCAATTTTTCCCATGGAGAGGTTTCTGAGTTTTTTTTTGTTTTTTTTTGTATACTGAATCGAGGCTCGTGAAAGAGCTAACATTTATTTCACAAACAAATCAACCAGACAAACAAAATATATAAAAAGAGGGAGCGGAAGACAAGATGGGGAGAGAAGGGGAAGCACACAAACATAACATTTGAGAGCAGGGAGATGTGTGGGAGGGAGAGGGCTTGGGGGGAGGAGGCGTGGGAAGGGGGGTGGTGGGGGGTGGCGGTGGGAGAAGTATAAAACACAAGGACACCAAGGACTTTCAGGACAGAAGTTGGTATTTCAAAAAAGTGGATTTGGGGTGAAATTAGCGGTGGCAGAAAAGCTCAAGGTTTTGGATGGGGGAAGATAAGAGATGGTAGTGAACAGCTGTTTTAAAGACCTGGAGGGTGGAGTGGGATTGAAGAGAGTGAGGGAGCTTGTTCCAGAGGTAGGAGAAAAGAGGAATGAAGGAGTGAAGGTGAGCAGAGAGTCTTGATTTTGGCAGTTTAACCATAAGAGGGTTGCAGGCAGATCTTGTGCGACCTGTAGGAATATTTGGGGGACAGAGCCCAGAGAGAGCTGGGGGGGCTAGGCCAAAGAGGAGTCGGTAGAAGACGGAAAGCCCACCAACCTGCCTGCGGTGAGTGAGTGAAAGGTCCTTGGAGTTAGCTTCATCGCGGGAGATTCCAATGATTCTGAACACTTTGGTTTCAACAGCGTGAAGACAAGCTAGGTGTGAGGCAGGAGCACCAGCCCAGAGGGGAGAGCAGTATTCCATTGAGCTGCGGATGAAAGCCTTGTATGTGATGAGGAGCTCAGGTGTGCCAAGGAAGGACTTCGCACGACGGAGGATGCCCAGTTGGCGACTGGCTTTGGAGGCCAGATTTGAAATGTGGTTTTCCCAGGAAAGATCATGGCAGATAGTGAGACCCAAAAGCTTGAGTGACAGAACTTCTTGGAGAGGATTATTCAGAAAGTGGATGGGCGGATTGTCCAGTCGGTCTTTTCGGAGAGACATTGTAAGCGTGTGAGATTTGTCAGGATTGAAAGACATGTTCCACTTGTTTGCCCAGTCTGTGATTTTGTCCAGGTCTGCAGAGAGTGAGGAAGCTGCAGACTGCCGATCTGAGGGATGAGGAATGGAGCGACAGAGAGTAGAGTCATCAGCAAAGAGATAGAGAGGATTTTCAAGAGAGTCAGAGAGATCATTGATGAAGACCAGAAAAAGCACAGGGCCCAGAACACTGCCTTGGGGAACTCCAGCCTGAACAGGAAGAGGAGATGAGAGAAACCCATTCAGGGCCACACGTTGACGACGACTCGAGAAGAAGTCCGCCAGCCATGCGTGGAGATTTCTATGGATACCAAAGGAGGAGAGTTTGGTGAGCAGAGCGGGGTGCCAGACCGTATCGAAGGCACTAGATATGTCAAGGGAGACAGCTCTAATTTCCTGAGAGTTTTAATTTTTCCTCTAATTTTCTTCTAATTTTTCTAAGAGGTGGGAAGTTTTTCCAAAATGGTGTCCCACCACGTGATATATGACGTCATAATTAACATTGCAAAATTCTGCAGGAGGAGGTGCTCCTATGGTGAAAATTTAGTGTCAATCGAACCAATAATTGCAGATAAAAAAATTCATACTGATCGGATGAAGTTTTGTACTTGTCGAATTATGAGGTCATAACAAAGGCATCAATGACATCATCATTAACATATCTTATTCCCCATGGGGAGTACTTGACAATGAGCCATGTTTCAATTTCTTCCATTGAGCGGTTTCGGAGATACAGTCGTGGCCAAAAATATTGGCACCCTTGCACTTTTTTCAAATAATACAATTTTCTCAAAAAATAAGTTGAAATTGACAAAAGTATTTGGTCTCCACAATTCTTTATTTCACTGCTAATATTACAGAACCTTTGTTTTTGATTTGGAACTTAATATAACCTTTTAAATCAGAAAATAAAAAGAAATGGCATTGACAAAATTATTGACACCAAGACTTAATATTTGGTAGCACGGCCTTTGGACAAAATAACTGCAGTCAAGCACTTCCTGTAGCCATGAATGAGCTTCATACACCTCTGTACTGGAGGTTTGGGCCGCTCTTCTTGTACAAACTGCTCCAGTTCTCCCAGATGTGAAGGATGCCTCTCCCAACTGCTGTTTTCAGATCTCTCCACCAGTGTTCAATGGGATTTAGATCTGGACTCATTGCTGGCCACTTCAGAACAGTCCAGCGTTTTGTCTTGAGCCATTCCTGGGTGCTTATTGAAGTGTGTTTGGGGTCATTGTCCTGCTGCAAGACCCATGACCTTCGACGGAGACCCAGCTTTCTGACACTGGGTTGAACGTTATGCTCCAACGTGCCTTGGTAATCTCCTGATTTCAAGATTCCCTGCACACATTCAAGGTACCCAGTTCCAGAGGCAGCACAGCAGCCCCAAAACATCACTGAACCTCCTCCATGTTTGACTGTAGGGAAGGTGTTCTTTTCTTTGAAGGCTTCATTTTGTTTTCTATGAACATAGATATGATGTGCTTTACCAAAAATATCTAATTTGGTCTCATCTGTCCACAGGACATTCTCCCAGAAGGATTTTTTGCTTGTTCAGGTGTGTTTTGGCAAGCTCCAGTCGGGCTTTCCTTTGTCTCTCTATCAGCAGTGGGGTCCTCCTGGGTCTCCTACCATAGAACCCCCTTTCATTGAGTTGGCGACGGATGGTGCGAGTTGAAACCGTCGTACCTTGTGTCTGAAGGTCAGCTTGAATCTGTTTGGCAGTTGATCGAGGTGCTTTCTCCACCATTCAAACAATCCTTCGCTGCAATCTTTGATCAAGTTTTCTCCTGCGGCCACGTCCAGGGAGGATGGCTACAGTGCCATGGGCCTTAAACTTCCTGATAACATTGTATACGGTGGGCAGAGGAAAATCAAGGTCTCTGGAGATGGACTTGTAGCCTTGAGATTGTACATGCTTGGCTACAATCTTTTGTCTGACCTCCTCAGACAATTCTCTGGTTTTCTTTCTTTTCTCCATGCTCATTGCGGTGCACACAGTGACACAAAACAGCAGAATGACTCCTTTTCTCTATTCAAACTGGTTTAATGAGTGATTTTTATATTGCAGGCACTTGCAACTCACCATTGGTGAGTTGAATTCCAGAGTAAAGGAGAATCACCTGCTTGAAATATAATTATTTATATCAACTTCAAAAAGGTGCCAATAATATTGTCCGGGCCATTTTAGGATTTCTGTGTGGAATAAGCTAATATTTAGTAATTTATTTCAGCTTTTTTTGTTTTGTTCCACTGCAAACCAAATAAATACAAATGTGGAAACCAAAATATCTTTTAATTTAAACAATTTTCTGGAAGAAATGGTGCGTTATTTGAAAAAAGTGCAAAGGTGCCAATAATTTTGGCCACGACTCTATATAGGTGGAACGTTTTTCCAAGATGGCATCCTACCACATGATCTATGACGTCATAATTATGAATAATAAAATTATACAGGCGGAGGCACTCCCATGCTAAAAAAATTCCTGTCAATCAGACCAACGGTTGCTGAGAAAATGAATTTTAAAAATGCAGACACGCACATACGTACATACGCCACACGTATGCACGGAACTGATTGCTTACCCAAGCGCAGGGTAAATATTCCTTGCATTATGTTGTGTTTTTGTGAGTTATTTTTGATGTTGATTTTGCTGCCTTGTTATGTTTGCACATTTGTGCTTTATGCATCACAATTATATGTCGAGTTTAACTGACATGTCATAAATGTACACATTTAGCCCCCATTAACATGAGACTTGGCTAACTCTATTGAAAGCTGCATTCTATTTTGTAAGCAGAACTTTGTGATCGATTTATTGCTGAAAAATATAAAACTCGAACATCTCTCGGTAGAACGTATTCCTCCACCAGGGTGTAGAGTTTGTTTTGTATCTGACTTATAGGGTGGATCTCGATCCGGACCTCAACCAAAATTGAATCGGTTGAAATTGTTCTCGTCACCTAACCAACTCATCCACTGAGTTTTATCACAACTCGTCCACAACTTTTTGAGATATTGTGCTATATATTGTTTTTAGCCCGATCTGTCATTGGTGCACAATCACTTTTAAAATTCTCCTCTCCGGATCTCCACCAAAGTCTAATCGTTTCGTCCTTGTTATGCCAAAACTCTCCACCAAATGCGTCCGCAACTTTGAGATATCCTGTTCACACACAAAGAAACAGACAAACAGATAAACATAGAAACAAACAGACAGGGTGAAAACACAACCTCCACCCGCCTTCGGTGGCGTTGGTTAAAATGTGTGTGTGTATGTGTGTGTGTGTGTGTGTGTGTGTGTGTGTGTGTGTGTGTGTGTGTGTGTGTATGTGTGTGTGTGTGCGTGCGTCGGTGGGTGGGTGGGTGTGTGTGTGTGTGTGTGTGTGTTCTTTTTCATGTTCAAGTGCAGATTATCAGCATCCTTGCCGTCAGCTCCAGTTACAATTGCACGGAGAGCATTTTCAAAAATAGCTCCAAAACGAATGGATTGTGACTTGAGGAATACAACAATTCCAATTGGTGTTGAAGCGGATACGGGAAGGAGTACGACTGGCCACTCCCGCTAACCCACCCCTTTTGTATGCATGTTTCTGTGTATAAATGCCATGCCTGCACACACATTTTGTGTATCAGCATACATAATGCCGTGTCTGCACACATATTTTGTAAATAAGCATAGATAATGCCATGTCTGCACACATATTTTGTAAATAAGCATACTACATAATGCCATGTCTGCACACATGTTTTGTAAATAACCACACATAATGTCATGTCTGCACACATTTTTTGTGTATAACCATACATAATGCCATGTCTGCACACATATTTTGTAAATAAGCATAGATAATGCCATGTCTGCACACATGTTTTGTAAATAAGCATAGATAATGCCATGTCTGCACACATGTTTTGTAAATAACCACACATAATGTCATGTCTGCACACATTTTTTGTGTATAACCATACATAATGCCATGTCTGCACACATATTTTGTAAATAAGCATAGATAATGCCATGTCTGCACACATATTTTGTAAATAAGCATAGATAATGCCATGTCTGCACACATGTTTTGTAAATAACCACACATAATGTCATGTCTGCACACATTTTTTGTGTATAACCATACATAATGTCATGTCTGCACACATTTTTTGTGTATAACCATACATAATGCCATGTCTGCACACATATTTTGGGTATAAGCATACATAATGCAATGTCTACACACATATTTTGTAAATAACCATGCATAATGCCATGTCTGCACCCATATTTTGGGTACAAGCATACATAATGCCATGTCTGCACACATATTTTGTAAATAAGCATGCATAATGTCATGTCTGCACACATTTTTTGTGTATAACCATACATAATGCCATGTCTGCACCCATATTTTGGGTATAAGCATAGATAATGCAATGTCTGCACACATATTTTGTAAATAACCACACATAATGCCGTGTCTGCACCCATATTTTGTAAATAACCACACATAATGCCGTGTCTGCACACATATTTGGGAAATAACCACACATAATGCCATGTCTGCACACATATTTTGTAAATAACCATGCATAATGCCACGTCTGCACCCATATTTTGGGTACAAGCATACATAATGCCATGTCTGCACACATATTTTGTAAATAAGCATGCATAATGTCATGTCTGCACACATTTTTTGTGTATAACCATACATAATGCAATGTCTGCACCCATATTTTGTAAATCTGCACACACAATGCCATGTCTGCACCCAGAAACTGTATAAGCATACATAATGCAATGTCTACACACATATTTTGTAAATAACCATACATAATGCCGTGTCTGCACGCATATTTTGGGTATAAGCATACATAATGCAATGTCTCCACACATATTTTGTAAGTAACCATGCACAATTCCGTGTCTGCACCCATATTTTGGGTATAAGCATACATAATGCAATGTCTACACCGTGTCTGCACACATAGTTTGTGTATAAGCATACATAATGCTGTGTCTGCACACATATTTTGGGTATAAGCATCCATAATGCCATGTCTGCACACCTATTTTGGGTATAAGCATACATAATGCCGTGTCTACACCCATAGTTTGGGTATAAGCATACATAATGTCATGTCTGCACACACATTTTGGGTATAAGCATACATAATGCCGTGTCTGCACCCATATTTTGGGTATAAGCATACATAATGCCATGTCTGCACACATATTTTGGGTATAAGCATACATAATGCCATGTCTGCACCCATATTTTGTGTTTTAGCATACATAATGCCGTGTCTGCACCCATATTTTGGGTATAAGCATACATAATGCCATGTCTGCACACATATTTTGGGTATAAGCATACATAATGCCATGTCTGCACCCATATTTTGTGTATAAGCATACATAATGCCATGTCTGCACCAATATTTTGGGTATAAGCATACATAATGCCGTGTCTGCACACATATTTTGTAAATAAGCACACATAATGCCGTCTGCACCCATATTTTGGGTATAAGCATACATAATGCCATGTCTGCACCCATATTTTGGGTACAAGCATACATAATGCCATGTCTGCACCCATATTTTGGGTACAAGCATACATAATGCCATGTCTGCACCCATATTTTGGGTACAAGCATACATAATGCCATGTCTGCACCCATATTTTGTAAATAAGCACACATAATGCCGTGTCTGCACACATATTTTGTGTATAAGCACACATAATGCCGTGTCTGCACACATATTTTGTGTATAAGCATACATAATGCCATGTCTGCACACATACTTTGTAAATAAGCACACATAATGCGATGTCTGCACCCATATTTTGTAAATAAGCACACATCATGCCGTGTCTGCACACATATTTTGTGTATAAGCACACATAATGCCATGTCTGCACCAATATTTTGTATATAAGCATACATAATGTCATGTCTACACACATTTTGTAAATAAGCACACATAATGCCATGTCTGCACCCATATTTTGTGTATAAGTATACATAATGCCATGTCTGCACACATATTTTGGGTATACGCATACATAATGCCATGTCTGCACCCATATTTTGGGTATAAGCATACATAATGCCGTGTCTGCACCCATAGTTTGGGTATAAGCATACATAATGTCATGTCTGCACCCATATTTTGGGTATAAGCATACATAATGCCGTGTATGCACCCATATTTTGGGTACAAGCATACATAATGCCGTGTCTGCACACATAGTTTGTGTATAAGCATACATAATGCCGTGTCTGCACACATATTTTGGGTATAAGCATACATAATGCCGTGTCTGCACCCATATTTTGGGTATAAGCATACATAATGCCGTGTCTGCACACATATTTTGGGTATAAGCATACATAATGCCATGCCTGCACCCATAGTTTGCGTATAATCATTCATAATGCCATGTCTGCACACATATTTTGCAAATAAGCATACATAATGCCGTGTCTGCACACATATTTTGGGCAGAAGCATGCATAATGCCATGTGCATGCATAATGCCACGTCTGCACCCATAGTTTGGGTGTAAGCATACATAATGCCGTGGCCCGCCATCATATTTTTGGTATAAGCATACACAATGCCATGTCTGCACCCATAGTTTGGGTATAAGCATACATAATGCCATGTCTGCACCCATATTTTGGGAATAAGCATACATAATGCCATGTCTGCACCCATATTTTGGGTATAAGCATACATAATGCCATGTCTGCACCCATAGTTTGGGTATAAGCATACATAATGCCATGTCTGCACCCATATTTTGGGTATAAGCATACATAATGCCATGTCTGCACCCATAGTTTGGGTATAAGCATGCATAATGTCATGTCTGCACCCATATTTTGGATATAAGCATACATAATGCCATGCCTGCACCCATAGTTTGCGTATAATCATACATAATGCCATGTCTGCACACATATTTTGCAAATAAGCATACATAATGCCGTGTCTGCACCCATATTTTGGGTATAAGCATACATAATGCCGTGACTGCACACATAGTTTGTGTATAAGCATACATAATGCCATGTCTGCACACATATTTTGGGTATAAGCATACATAATGCCGTGTCTGCACCCATATTTTGGGTATAAGCATATATAATGCCGTGTCTGCACCCATATTTTGGGTAAAAGCACACATAATGCCATGTCTGCACACATATTTTGGGTATAAGCATACATAATGCCGTGTCTACACACATATTTTGGGTGTAAGCATACATAATGCCGTGTCTGCACCCATAGTTTGGGTGTAAGCATACATAATGCCGTGTCTGCACACATATTTTGGGAATAAGCATAAACAATGCCATGTCTGCACCCATAGTTTGGGTATAAGCATACATAATGCCATGTCTGCACACATATTTTCGGAATAAGCATACATAATGCCATGTCTGCACACATATTTTGGGTATAAGCATACATAATGCCATGTCTGCACACATATTTTGGGTATAAGCATACATAATGCCATGTCTGCACCCATAGTTTGGGTATAAGCATACATATTGCCATGTCTGCACCCATATTTTGGGTATAAGCATACATAATGCCATGTCTGCACCCTTAGTTTGGGTGTAAGCATACATAATGGCATGTCTGCACCCTTAATTTGGGTGTAAGCATACATAATGCCGTGTCTGCACCCATATTTTGGGTATAAGCATACATAATGCCATGTCTGCACACATATTTTGGGTATAAGCATACATAATGCCATGTCTGCACCCATAGTTTGGGTATAAGCATACATAATGCCGTGTCTACACACATATTTTGGGTGTAAGCATACATAATGCCGTGTCTGCACCCATATTTTGGGTATAATCATACATAATGCCATGTCTGCACACATATTTTGCAAATAGGCATACATAATGCTGTGTCTGCACACATATTTTGGGCATAAGCATACACAATGCCATGTCTGCACCCATAGTTTGGGTATAAGCATACATAATGCCGTGTCTACACACATATTTTGGGTGTAAGCATACATAATGCCGTGTCTGCACCCATATTTTGGGTATAAGCATACATAATGCCGTGTCTGCACCCATATTTTGGGTAGAAGCATACATAATGCCATGTCTGCACAAATATTTTGGGTTTCCGCATACAAAATGCCACATCTGCACACATAGTTTGGGTATACGCATACATAATGCTATGTCTGCACACATATTTTGGGTATAAGCATACATAATGCCGTGTCTGCACACATATTTTGGGTATAAGCATACATAATGCCATGTCTGCACACATATTTTGGGTATAAGCATACATATTACATAATGCCATATCTGCACCCATATATTTTGGGTATAAGCATACATAATGCCATGTCTGCAGCCATATTTTGGGTGTAAGCATACATAATGCCATGTCTGCACCCATATTTTGGGTATAAGCATACATAATGCCATGTCTGCACCCATATTTTGGGTATAAGCATATATAATGCCATGTCTGCACCCATATTTTGTAAATAAGCACACATAATGCCGTGTCTGCACACATATTTTGGGTATAAGCATACATAATGCCATGTCTGCACCCATATTTGTAAATAAGCATACATAATGCCGTGTCTGCACACATATTTTGTGTATAAGCATACATAATGCCGTGTCTGCACACATATTTTGTGTATAAGCATACATAATGCCATGTCTGCACACATATTTTGAAAATAAGCACACATAATGCGATGTCTGCACCCATATTTTGTAAATAAGCACACATCATTTCGTGTCTGCACACATATTTTGTGTATAAGCATACATAATGCCATGTCTGCACCCATAGTTTGGGTATAAGCATACATAATGCCATGTCTGCACACATATTTTGGGTATAAGCATACATAATGCCATGTCTGCACCCATAGTTTGGGTATAAGCATACATAATGCCATGTCTGCACCCATATTCTGGGTATAAGCATACATAATGCCATGTCTGCACACATATTTTGGGTATAAGCATACATAATGCCATGTCTGCACCCATAGTTTGGGTATAAGCATACATAATGCCATGTCTGCACACATATTTTGGGTATAAGCATACATAATGCCATGTCTGCACCCATATTCTGGGTATAAGCATACATAATGCCATGTCTGCACACATATTTTGGGTATAAGCATACATAATGCTGTGTCTGCACCCATAGTTTGGGGAAAGGCATACATAATGTCATGTCTGCACCCATATTTTGGGTATAAGCATGCATAATGCCATGTCTGCACACATAGTTTGGGTATAAGCATACATAATGCCATGTCTGCACCCATATTTTGGGTATAAGCATGCATAATGCCATGTCTGCACACATATTTTGGGTATAAGCATGCATAATGCCATGTCTGCACACATATTTTGGGTATAAGCATGCATAATGCCATGTCTGCACCCATAGTTTGGGTATAAGCATACATAATGCCATGTCTGCACCCATATTTTGGGTATAAGTGTGGGGTCTGTCCACCTTTATCAAAAATAGTGACAGATAACTTTGATACAACATGCATTTTAAAGGCCATTTTCCCTGCGAGAGCGGGGGTTAGCCTTGCGGTCCCCATAACAATCTTCTCCATTTTGCCCTATTTTCTGCATCTCTCCTTGTTAACCCCCTTGCCCGCATTTCTTCTTCCACCATCTTTAGCCAAGTCTTTCTCGGTCTTCCCCGTCCTCTGCTTCCTTCTACATTCATTTCCACCACTCTTCTCAACCAGTCACTTTCATCCTTCCACAACAAATGACCAAACCATCTCAACCTGTTCCTCTTCACAGCATCAATCACAGGCTGTATTCCCATCATCTTTCGCAATTCATCATTTGTCTTCCTCTCTCTCAACGATACTCCGCACATCCGTCGAACCATTCGCATTTCCACCCTTTCCAACCTTCGTTGCTGCTCTACGTTCATTACCCATGTCTCGCTCCCATAAATCATAACACTTCTCACACATGCAGCACACACCTTTCCCTTCAGCTTCAACGACACTCCCCTCCTCATCAGCACGCCACTCAGTTCCCGAAACTTCTTCCATGCACATCTCACTCGAGCAACCGTTGCCGAGTCTGATCCACCTTCTCCATTCAGCATGTCTCCGAGGTAGCAAAATGTTTTCACACCTTCCAGCTTCACGCCGTCTCCAAGATCCAACTCAACATTTCCTCCATCTGCAGCTCCCTCTGTGCACACCTTACATTTTAATGTAGCTGCCACACTGGTTAATGACCCTCTCAGACCACTACATTTTTGATGAACCCACTCAGCGCACATTGTACATTGAATGGAGTTCACTCCGACACCCTTCCTACACACAGCACAGGGCCACTTCCCAGTTCTTTCCACCTCACCACATGCTTTACCACTTGCCATCACCTTCGTCTTTCCGATATTCACCTTCAGACCTTTTGTCTCCATACATTCCTTCCACGTGTTCATCTTTTCCTTCAGTCCATCCATACTTTCCGCAATCAACACCAGATCATCTGCATACAACAACTCCCACGGTAAACCCTCCTTTACGTTCTGAGCCAGCACCTCCATCACAGCTAAAAATAGTAGTGAACTTATAACCGACCCCTGGTGCACTCCCACCTTCACCTCAAACTCACCACTGTTCCCGTCCTTCGTCCTTACAGCTGTGCGCGCTCTTTTGTACATTGCCATCACTACTCTGATCAACCATTCCTCCACTCCTAACTTCCTCAATGCCCATGTCAATACTTTGCGTGGTACCCTATCGAATGCTTTCTCCAGATCAACAAACCCAAGAAACAACTTCTTCCTCTTCTCCATGTACTTCTCCTGCAACTGCCTCACAATGAAAAGCGCGTCTGTCGTTCCTCTTCCTGGCATGAATCCAAACTGCATTTCGTCGATCTTCACTTTCTTCCTTATCCTCCTCTCCAACACCCTTTCCAATACCTTCATTCCATGCTCCAATAACTTTATCGCTCGGTACGAGCCACACTCCAGAGGGTCACCTTTCCCCTTGTATAGAGGGACGAGGGTACTCAGTTCCCAATCCACTGGAATGTGGCCTTCTTTCACCACCAGATTACAGATCTCTGTCATTCTCTTCACACCCCAACTTCCTGCTGCCTTCAACATATCTCCCACAACTCCCGTCGGCCCTCCCGCTTTTCTACCCTTCATTGCTTTTATCGGATCCCTGGTGTTGGGCTAGCGGCTAGGGTGCCGGCTTAGGATCCTAGGATCCTGGGTTCGAATCCCGGTCAATCGCTGAATTAACGCCAGGGGGGTTGACTCAGCCTGTCATCCTTCCGAGGTCGGCAATTTGAGTACCAGCTCACTGGTAATTCCCTGCTTGTCGTTAAAGGCGGCAAAAAGGGTTGGCGTCAGGAAGGGCATCCGGCCGTAAAACATTGCTTCAAAAAGGGGACCGAAAAACAACAACAACCACAGTTCCCGAAAAAGGGCAACCCCCGCTTGCGGGGAAAAATGGCCTCTAAAGGTGGTTTATTGCTTTTATCGCTTCCTCAACTTCCTTCTCATTTATCTTCTCTGCCGGTCCTAAAACTGGGTTACTCTCTATGTTGCCATCCCATTCATTCTCTGTATTCAACAGCATTTCCATATATCTTTTCCATCTTCCTTTAATTCCATCTGGGTCCACAACGATTTGTCCCACTTCATCCTTCAAGCAACTCACCCCCATCACATCACACCTCTCTTTCGCGATCTGCTTTGCAATCCTGAATACTGCTTTCTGACCCTCTTCCGAATCCAAGCGTTCTCCGAACATTTTCCTACATGCCTCCTGCGCCTTTGCTACCTCTTTCTTTGCAGCCTTCCTGGCTGCCTTATAACTTTCATGCTCTGCTGTTTTTGCTCCCGTACCCTTCGCCTTCTGCCACTCCTTGAACTTCTTCCTCTTCTCGTCAATCCTCTTTCCAACTTCATCATCCCACCACCATGTTTCCGAGTGCCTCGGTGGTCCTTTTGTCCATCCACATACCTCACCAATGGCTCCCAACAGACTAGCTTTCATCGACATCCAACCACTTTCAAGCTCAACCACATCATCCTCGACCCTACTCAGCCTCTCTTTTAATGCCTCCCTTACTGTCACCTCTTTCAACCTCCACACCTTCATTCTCGGTTGGTACTTCACCCGCCGAGCTCTCCTCGCACCTTTCACCCTTACGTCGCAGACAACCAAGTGGTGCTGTGAAACAGCCTCCTCCCCCGGGATCACCTTTGTGTCCCGGAGGTGCCCCCTATCTCGTCTACGCACCATCAGGTAGTCAACGGTTGTCGTCGACCCACCTGACGTGTATGTAACAAGCTTATTATCCTCTTTCTGGAACTGAGTATTACAAATCAACAAATCAGCTCCATCAGTAAACTCCAAAATCCTTTCACCTTCTCCATTTCTCACACCATATCCGTAACCCCCATGAACTCCGTCAAAACCATCCATACTCCTTCCCACGTGTCCATTTAGGTCTCCTCCTACCAAAACAACTTCCTCATCTTTCACGTTTTCCATCAGCTTCTCTATCGCACACCAGAACTTGTCCTTTTCTTCATCGCTTCGACCAACCTGCGGAGCATATCCCGAGATGACGTTCACCAAGAGCTTTCCAATCATCATTTTCACCATCATCAACCTATCACTCACTCTCGTCACACTCACCACACTGTCTACAAACTCCTCAGAAAACAGGACACCAACACCATTCATGCCCTCCAGGCACCCTTGCCACACAAACTTGTATTTCTGTCCCTGCCTACCCTTCACCATTCTCACACCACTTCCCTTCCATCTCGTCTCTTGCACACAACATATGTCCACTCTTCTTCTGACCAATACTTCCACCACTTCTCCTGATCTCCCTGTCATTGTCCCTACATTCCATGTCCCAAACCTCAGAAACCGATCTCCACTTCGGGCTGTACCCTGCCCATATGTACTTGTAATTGTCATGGTTCCCTTTTTGAGGCAATGTTTTTATGGCCGGATGCCCTTCCTGACGCCAACCCTCTTCGTCGTCTTTTACGACACGCAGGGATACTGTGTACCTATTCTTATCCAGGGTACACACCGGGTAGACAAAAGGAATATTTATTCGTATGCACGGAGATGATCTGCTTGTCCACATGGGCAACCAGATCTCTGACTTCTATTCTTTCTGAATTGCAATTCGTACTGAAACGCGCTCACGAGAAACGAAGGCAAAAGCGAAGTGAAGTATAAGAACAGAAGAGCTGATGTAAGAGCCCTCAGCTCCACATTTGCAGAAGGTCAAACCACAGATAAAACATGTTTTCTTCCAACTCTTCACAAAGACACAGTTCTGCTTGGCCACCACGAGATGGCTTTAAGCCAAATCTATACAAACAAACATCTCTCCTTTGACTTCGTGTGACCCTTGCACGTGATGAAAGGACCCGGCATGCTTTCCGGCCATGGCTGTCTCTGATTGGTCCAGAGATGACGATTATTCATTTTTACTCCGACAGCTGCCCCATTTTGTTATCTATGACCATCAGACTACACCCCCTTCTCGGCCCAGGCCCCCTTCTATCCCCCCCAGCCCCCCGCCAGAATTACGTTTCACCACCCAAGGGGTCAGCCGCCAGGACCCCGGCACCAAGAGCCCTGGAAGCTCTGCGATTGACAAATCCCCCGAAGTGGATCCACTATTTCTGACAGACGAGGCAAAAGGGAGCCTGCGGACACACAAAGACACCTCATTAGCACCACACCAATACACTCAGCTGCATTTAAAACAATGAAACAAACCTCAGCTTTTGTTTTTTGTTTTTTTCCACTTGTGAAATATAATCAAAAGTGAAGGGTACTTCTTTTAACCACCTTGTCACTCATGCCTATTAGTTCTAAGACAAGCCATTATGTGCATAATGAAGTGGAAGCCACAAAGGATGAAAAGTTTTTACAACAGAATCAAGAAAGCAAATTATTTTATCTGTTCTGCTCAATGTTCTTGGCGAAAGTGTCAAAAGGACTTTTCAGTTTAACTCAGACTCTGCTCTTGCCTTTTGTGTCATCTTGATAAGTTGGTGGACTCACCATAATACTCCGGATTGACAGAAGCATACAATACTCCATTGTGAACAGACACATCATTCCTCTTCTTCACGAAGTAGAATGTGACCATAAACGTTTGTTCGTTCTTCAGATACCTTAAGCGTGGCTCAGAGCCTTTTCTATCTGACTTCTCTGTGGTACGAATTAATTGCGTGCAATCTTTTAACCACCACTTGTTTTTAAAGAAAACTTCCGATTTTTTAAAGTGCCTGGTGTTGGCTTAGCGGTTAGGGTGCAGGCTTGGGATCCTCGGATCCTGGGTTCGAATCCCGGTCGATCGCTGAATTAACGCCAGGGGGGTTGACTCAGCCTGTCGTCCTTCCGAGGTCGGCAAATTGAGTACCAGTTCACTGGTAATTCCCTGTTTGTCGCAAGAGGCGATTAACATGGTTGGTGGCAGGAAGGGCATCCGGCCATAAAACATTGCTTCAAAAAGGGGACCACGGTGGCCAAAAAAGGCCCACCCCTGCTCTGCGGGGGAATTTTTTTTTTTTTTTTTGTATCCTGAATCGAGGCTCGTGAAAGAGCTAACATTTATTTCACAAACAAATCAACCAGACAAACAAAATATACAAAAAGAGGGAGCGGAAGACAAGATGGGGAGAGAAGGGGAAGCACACAACCACAACATTTGAGAGCAGGGAGAAGTGTGGGAGGGAGAGGGCTTGGGGGCAGGAGGCGTGGGAAGGGGGGGGGGGGGGGGTGGGAGAAGTATAAAACACAAGGGGACCGAAATTAGCGGGGGTAGAAAAGATCAAGGTTTTGGATGGGGGAGGATAAGAGATGGTGGTGAACAGCTGTTTTAAAGACCTGGAGGGTGGAGTCTCTAAAGTGGTCTCTAAAGGTGGTTCTTTTAACCACCACATAGTGCCTAAGACAGGTTCTTCAGGAGACTCGTTCAGAGTTTTCTTCTTCTCTCCCTCTGTTCCCCTTCAGCTCCCAGCTGTCTCGTTCCTCCAACTCCAATCTGAAGCACATATTCTCATACACACTCGCATTACCGCACCATCATAGTTGAATATTTTAATCCCTAATATCTGGACAACTAATACTAATTTTTTTTTAATGTTCATAATACTTTTAAATGCAAAACCATTAATTGATAAGCTAAAAGAGGTTATTATTTTACAATCAATTAACTTCAGCATCCAGCTATCCAACAATTATATATTTAGCTTTAGCCTGGAGGTGCGAGACACTCACTTCACTAATCCACATCATAGCTGGTCGTCTCATCCCTGCCACTTTTATGTCTCACTCTGCATTTTGCCCTCCAGGCAATTGACTCCGACAATCATTTGCAATGTTATCTGATTTAATCTCATCAACCCATCATATAACTCACAGCAACAACTTTTTTTAGACTCGTTTTTCTCCATACTTTCCTCTTTAGCAGAGGTCCTATTGACCTTCTGCTCTTATCTTCGTGGCCAAACTGCCAATTTTCTCTGACTGTTGGCACCCTTTTTGTGCCCAAGACTGTCGTTCTTTTTGCAAGGACCGAGCATGATGCTCTGTTAAAGGCCCAGATTCCACTTTGTATTTCTTATTTAACAACCCCTTGCTTTTGCCCCATCATTCTTGATTCTTTGAAGTCCATGGTCCTCCCTGCTATCGTTTACCATTTTTGGAACCACATTTTCTCTCATACCTTCAGACTTGACAGCTGAACTTTGGAATAGACTTAGAATACTGGCAACCGTTATCTCCCATGGCTTTCCAATCACCATCCAAAGGTTTTTTTACCAACCCTCCTCAGTCCTACCTTTTCCACAGCTGTTTCAAATTTTGCTGCTTATCTACCTACTTGTCCAGACCGAACAATTATACTTTTCTTTCCAACTGTCAGTCCAATCAACAATGAATTTTCACCACAGGCATCCTTCAACCTGTAATATCCCAAACCTCGACATCATCTATTTTATGATCCAATGACAATATCCATCTCCAAAGCCCATAACATTTTCAATTTTACTTCCTTATCCAACCGGAATTCTCCGCAACCTCAGTCCATTCATGCACAACAGCCTCAATACCTCCTTCATTCAAAGAAGAAGAAGAACCTTCATTATACTCTCTTCTCCCCTACAGCATGAAATATCAGAAGCAAACATCTTCCTGCAGCGTAATATTTACAATTACCACCCTTGTTACTAAACAACACTCCAAGTACTCTAGTCCAGCTGGCAACACCGGAAGTTGACAAAAATCCTCATTCAAAATCCTGCGTGCCATCAACCACTCTCTCATCATTTAAACTGTGTATTCTTCCAAAACCCAAAACAGACCTTTATTGTTGGACTTTTTTTTTTTTTTTTTTTTTTTTTTGTATACTGAATCGAGGCTCGTGAAAGAGCTAACATTTACTTCACAAACAAATCGACCAGACAAACAAAATACACAAAAAGAGGGAGCGGAAGACAAGATGGGGAGAAAAGGGGAAGCACACAAACACAACATCCGAGAGCAGGGAGATGTGCTTAAGGGAGAGGGCCCGGGGGGAGGAGGCATGGGAAGGAGGGGGGGGGGAATACAGGGACATGCCATACATTTAACCACAATTACCTTCCTCCAAACAGGAAATCAGAGTACGCCTGCACCTGCTCCTCAATTGATTCCCTGACCTTACATCCCAGGCTCCCGGTAGTCATCTCCACTCGTAGTAACGACATGGACAACTCGTGTACAACGCGTAGTACACTCCTCGTGAGGGCTGCCTTCAGGGTAGTTCATCAAACATAATGCCCCCAGAACCATAATCACTTTCATCAAACACAACACCCATGTCGTTGCCAGATTGCAGGCAAACGCTCACTTGACACAGCGAGATACAAATTATTAACATAATCCTACAAATAACTCCAATGAACTCCCGTACCTCAGGCACTCAACCCGCTCAGCGAGTCTGATCTCTCAAGCGTGCAGGCACCTCGTCTCCTCGCATTCCACGCGCATGGACACCCCTCAGAATTCGATCCATCTTGCTGCCTGCGTACGTAGTGTACATGCTTTCCTTACAGACCCACCATAGCCTGCCATTTTCAAACAGTGCAATAATGCCATGCTTCAACAATCCCATGAAGCACCACTCAGCTAGTTGACCACAACTCATCAAATATTCAAAACCCAACGTTCATCCAAACAATATTCGACCATTCGAGCTCCACCTGTGAAGTCAACCCAATGTCAACCCCACCTGTGAAGAGAATGACAAAGATCTGTAATCTGGTGGTGAAAGAAGGCCACATTCCAGTGGATTGGGAACTGAGTACGCTCGTCCCTCTATACAAGGGGAAAGGTGACCATCTGGACTGTGGCTCGTATCGAGCGATAAAGTTATTGGAGCATGGAATGAAGGTATTGGAAAGGGTGTTGGAGAGGAGGATAAGGAAGAAAGTGAAGATCGACGAAATTGAGTTTGGATTTATGCCAGGAAGAGGAACGACAGACGCGCTTTTCATTGTGAGGCAGTTGCAGGAGAAGTACATGGAGAAGAGGAAGAAGTTGTTTCTTGGGTTTGTTGATCTGGAGAAAGCATTCGATGGGGTTCCACACGCAGTAGTGGCATGGGCATTGAAGAAGTTAGGAGTGGAGGAATGGTTGATCAGAGTCGTGATGGCAATGCACGAGAGAGCGCGCACAATTGTAAGGATGAAGGACGGGAACAGTGGTGAGTTTGAGATGAAGGTGGGAGTGCATCAGTGGTCGGTACTAAGTCCACTACTATTTGTAGCTGTGATGGAGGTGCTGGCTCGGAATGTAAAGGAGGGTTTGCCGTGGGAGTTGTTGCATGCAGATGATCTGGTGTTGATTGCAGAAAGTATGGATGTACTGAAGGAGAAGATGAACAAGTGGAAGGAATGTATGGAGACAAAAGGTCTGAAGGTGAATATCGGAAAAACGAAGGTGATGGCAAGTGGTAAAGCAAGTGGTGAGGTGGAAAGAACTGGTAAGTGGCTGTGTGCTGTGTGCAGGAAGGGTGTCGGAGTGAACTCCATTAAATGTACAATGTGCGCAGAGTGGGTTCATCAAAAATGTAGTGGTCTGAGAGGGTCATTGAACAGTGTGGCAGCCACATTCAAGTGTAAGGTGTGCACAGAGGGAGCTGCAGATGGAGGAAATGTTGAGTTGGATCTTGGAGACGGCGTGAAGCTGGAAGGTGTGAAAACATTTTGCTACCTTGGAGACATGCTGAATGGAGAAGGTGGATCAGACTCGGCAAGGGTTGCTTGAGTGAGATGTGCTGTGCATGGAAGAAGTTTCGGGAACTGAGTGGCGTGCTGACGAGGAGGGGAGTGTGGTTGAAGCTGAAGGGAAAGGTGTATGCTGCATGTGTGAGGAGTGTTATGATTTATGGGAGGGAGAAATGGGTCATGAACGTAGAGCAGCAACGAATGCTGGAAAGGGTGGAAATGCGAATGGTTCGGTGGATGTGCGGAGTATCGTTGAGAGTGAGGAAGACAAATGTTGAATTGCGAAAGATGATGGGAATAGAGCCTGTGATTGATGCTGTGAAGAGGAACAGGTTGAGATGGTTTGGTCATGTGTTGAGGAAGGATGAAAGTGACTGGTTGAGAAGAGTGATGGAAATGAATGTTGACGGAAGTGGAGGACGGGGAAGACCGAGAAAGACTTGGCTAAAGGTGGTGGAAGAAGAAATGCAGGCAAAGGGGTTAACAAGGGGAGATGCAGAAAATAGGGCAAAATGGAGAAGATTGCCATGGGGACCGCGAGGCTAACCCCCGCTCTAGCAGGGATGAATGAATGAATGAATGATCACTTTAAGGCCATTTTCCCCGCTAGGGCGGGGATTAGCCTTGCGGGTCCCATGACAATCATGGTTCCCTGTTAGAGGCAATGTTTTTATGGCCGGATGCCCTTCCTGACACCAACCCTTTGGTCGCCTCTTATGATGCGCAGGGATACGGTGTACCTATTCTAACCAGGGTACACACCGGGATCATTCATCCCAGCAAGCTGGTACTCAATTTGCCGACTTCGGAAGGATGACAGGCCGAGTCAATCCCCCTGGCGTTATTTCAGCAATCGACCGGGATTCGAACCCAGGATCCTAGGATCCCAAGCCAGCACCCTAACCGCTAAGCCAACACCAGGCTTTAATGGTTTTAATACCAGGGATAATGGCTTTAAAATGCCTGTTGTTGTTGTTGTTGAAGCTCCACAATTCACAGACACAAGTACCTTCATCTTCCAAACATCAACATTATTTTGACCAACCAGCCATTTTTCAAATTCTTAAATCGAAATCCACATCAAACTTGGAAATCCAATCACAATATCATCGATTTTAACAACACCAGGCATTACACCTCAACCAATCACTCCACAAGACAGAAAACAGAGCTCTAGTCATTGTGGAAGAAATCTATCCCTTGGTTGGTTGCATCCCCATACAAGGCCCATCTCCATACCCATGTGGCCTATGTGTGTGAGTGACCGTGACATGTGTGAGACTCTTCATTTGATAATCATCGTTCAACCATCCACCATTGCAAAAACAATAGTCTGTACCCACTTTTTGTTGTTACCATTGGTTCCAAGACCTTTCCATTATCCATCTAAAGCACCTTCCTTGACCACCTAAGCACATACATGACCCCTTTATAAATCCGCTCTTTGCTCAAAATAAACAAATGCAATTTACATAATTCCCATCTGTAGCTGCAAAGTTTCAAAATGCTGGATTCTAACCCTTTTAGTCCGAACGCATCCCTTGTCCGCCAGGCTGCAGCACGTCCAGGTCTTATCAGCAACGCACTCCCTCACTGCTGTTACTCTTATGTTGTTGTTACTCTTATGTTGTTACTCTTATACAATGGAACTTGAAACTTGGATACAACAATAATTTCACCAAATTCACCATACATAGACCTCGAACAAGTACAATAAACCGGCCTTTCAACCAAGCAACATAAACACCAGAATGCCCTTGAGCCAATTCATACAGGCACTGCACGCACTCCCGTGCACGCCAACTCCCAAATTTTTGCTTGCATATGTGATGAACATACCTTGCAGAATTATCTCAGAAATGCTTTGATCGATCCTAACAATTCTTATTTTTCATCCTGATTTCTTTTCCATGCAAAGTCTTTATGGATAAAATGCATTTTTCTTTAAACTTTGAAAATTCCATTGACATCTCTCAATCAAATCATCGCAGTAACATTTTAACTGGATGTAAACGCCACACGACACATTTTCATTATGAATTCAAACAGTACCACACTGAGCACTGTCTGCAATTTGATGCAAATACACAGCACTTAGCACAACCCTTAACACAGCATGTACTCAATGCACATTTACGAATATACTCTCAACGACGATTGATACTTGGATACAAGCTAAACATAGCTAAACCTATCGCTAAACAACCACAAGATGCACAGTATACTTTAATCCCTTCATCTTGGCTTCTTACCACCATTGGTTAGACTCACTCATCCAATCCCATTAGAAGAGTCCCAGACTGTTTTTTTCTCCCAAATCATTTGAAACTGGCCAGTTTTTGACGTTATACCAATTAATGGAATTTCCAATTTCTCATCCACCCAGGATATCTTTTTACTCCTGGTTCAGCGACTCTTAGAGTATCCAGGTTGCTCTTTCAAACCTGCCTTTTGATCTACTCTAGTCACAACACCTGGTTCCTCACGTAAGTCTCCAATGCATTTACAATCCATTGACTGCAAATCCCCACGCGCTGTCCTTTTTGTCCATTTCACATCCATTCTTCTCCTGGCCCATGCATTTTCCCCACATGGACCCCAAACAACATCCATCTACCAGCTCCACAGACTTATCTGCTTTGCCCTGGCTATCTCCCATTCGTATACCTTATTTCCCTTGCTGTGTATTCCGATAGACAGTCCTTAAAGAATCATTTTCCCATTCTTCTATTGTCTATCGCACGCTTTCTTATCACTGACGTCGACTCCCCTCAATAAATAATCCTTTCTATTATTTTTACTGTTATCTTTTGTTCGGACTCACGCTTGGGTTGTCGGCAGGAGTGGAGCTGGTCAGCGAGGCAACAGCAACACACCTCCTAATCGAGAAAGATCTCCCCATAATTAGTGAGCCCAGGTGGTCTTGCCATCGACTCGGTGAAGAACACCGCTCCTCCCTCGAACTGGTGAGCCCTGCTCGCTGTGCCAATTCTGTGGGGTCTGTCCACCTTTTCACCCCTCAGCCCAAATTGGGCTAAGGGGTATTGTCGTCCGGGCGTCCATCAACTTTTGGTTTCCGTCAATTTCAAGGAGAACGGCTTGTCCGATTAAATCCATTTTTGCAGTGTGCGTTGAGGTTGAGTGGAGGAAGGTTCCTTTCGAAAATGGGCACGCTGCGATTTTCAATATGGCTGCTACGGCAGCCATCTTGAAATTGGTTTCCGTCAATTTCGAGCAGAACGGCTTGTCCGATTAAATCCATTTTTGCAGTGTGTGTTGGGGTTGAGTAGAGGAAGGTTCATGGGTACGCTGCGATTTTCAATATGGCCGCCATGGCAGCCATCTTGAAATTGGTTTCCATCAATTTCAAACAAAACAGCTTGTCCGATTAAATCCATTTTTGCAGTGTGTGTTGGGGTAGAGTAGAGGAAGGTTCCTTTCGAAAATGGGCACGCTGCGATTTTCAATATGGCCGCATGCATAATACCATGCACGGGCTGAGGGGTTATGCCTGCTTTGCGGTGCTATTTATTCAAAAATAGTGACAGACATCTTTGATAGACAAAAGGAATATTTATTTGTACATACGGAGATAATCTGCTTGTCCACATGGGCAACCAGATCTATGACCTCTATTCTTTCTGAATTGCAATTTATACTCAAACGCACTCACGAGAAACGAAGGCAAAAGCGAAGTGAAGTTTAAGGACAGAAGAGCTGATGTAAGAGCCCTCAGCTCCACATTTGCAGAAGGTCAAACCACAGATAAAACATGTTTTCTTCCAACTCTACACAAAGACACAGTTCTGCTTGGCCACTGCGAGATTGCTTTAAGCCAATTCTATACAAACAAACATATCTCCTTTAACTTTGCGTGACAACCACACATGATGCAAGGACCCAGAATGCTTTACAGCCATGGCTGTCTCTGATTGGTCCAGAGATAACAATTATTCATTTTTACACCGACATAAGCACACATAATGCCGTGTCTGCCCACATATTTTGTAAATAAGCATACATTATGCCATATCTGCAGACACATTTTATAAATAAACATACATAATGCCATTTCCGCACACATATTTTGTAAATAAGAATACATAATGCCGTGTCTACACACATATTTTGTACATAAGCATACATAATGCAGTTTCTGCACACATATTTTGTAAATAAGCATACATAATGCCATGTCTGCACACATATTTTGTGTCTGAGCATACATAATGCCGTGTCCGCACACATATTTTGTAAATAAGAATACATAATGCCGTGTCTACACACATATTTTGTACATAAGCATACATAATGCAGTTTCTGCACACATATTTTGTAAATAAGCATACATAATGCCATGTCTGCACACATATTTTGTGTCTGAGCATACATAATGCCGTGTCTGCACACATATTTTGTAAATAAGCATACATAATGCAATGTCTGCACACACATATTTTGCAAATAAGCACACATAATGCCGTGTCTGCATAAATATTTTGTGAATAAGCACAATAAGTGCAAATTAGCACTCACATTGTACAGTGCACCCACGACATGGAATTCAAACCAGCTTTTGGCGTGATGCAAATTAGCACTCGCATTGTCCGATTCGCTCGCACGACGTGCAATTCAAACCAGCTTTTGGCGCGATATGCAAATTAGCACTCACATTGTACAGTGCACCCATGACGTGCAATTCAAACCAGCTTTTGGCATCATATGCAAATTAGCACTCACGTTGTACAGTGCACCGACGACGTGCAATTCAAACCAGCTTTTGGCGTGATGCTAATTAGCACTCGCATTGTCCGATTCGCTCGCACGACGTGCAATTCAAACCAGCTTTTGGCGTGATATGCAAATTAGCACTCACATTGTACAGTGCACCCACGACGTGCAATTCAAACCAGCTTTTGGCATCATATGCGAATTAGCACTCACATTGTACAGTGCACCCACGACGTGCAATTCAAACCAGCTTTTGGTATCATATGCAAATTAGCACTCACATTGTACAGTGCACTCATGATGTGCAATTCAAACCAGCTTTTGGTATCATATGCAAATTAGCACTCACATTGTACAGTGCACTCATGATGTGCAATTCAAACCAGCTTTTGGCGTGATATGCAAATTAGCACTCACATTGTACAATGCACCCACGACGTGCAATTCAAACCAGCTTTTGGTATCATATGCAAATTAGCACTCACATTGTACAGTGCACTCATGATGTGCAATTCAAACCAGCTTTTGGCGTGATATGCAAATTAGCACTCACATTGTCTGATTTGCTCGCACGACGTGCAATTCAAACCAGCTTTTGGCACGATATGCAAATTAGCACTCACATTGTACAGTGCACCCATGATGTGCAATTCAAACCAGCTTTTGGCATCATATGCAAATTAGCACTCACATTGTACAGTGCACCGACGACGTGCAATTCAAACCAGCTTTTGGCGTGATGCAAATTAGCACTCACATTGTCCGATTCGCTCTCACGACGTGCAATTCAAACCAGCTTTTGGTGTGATATGCAAATTAGCACTCACATTGTACAGTGCACCCACGACATGCAATTCAAACCAGCTTTTGGCATCATATGCAAATTAGCACTCACATTGTACAGTGCACCCACGACGTGCAATTCAAACCAGCTTTTGGCATCATATGCGAATTAGCACTCACATTGTACAGTGCACCCACGACGTGCAATTCAAACCAGCTTTTGGCGTGATGCAAATTAGCACTCACATTGTCCGATTCGCTCTCACGACGTGCAATTCAAACCAGCTTTTGGCGTGATATGCAAATTAGCACTCACATTGTACAGTGCACCCACGACATGCAATTCAAACCAGCTTTTGGCATCATATGCAAATTAGCACTCACATTGTACAGTGCACCCACGACGTGCAATTCAAACCAGCTTTTGGCATCATATGCGAATTAGCACTCACATTGTACAGTGCACCCACGACGTGCAATTCAAACCAGATTTTGGCATCATATGCGAATTAGCACTCACGTTGTACAGTGCACCCACGACGTGCAATTCAAACCAGCCTTTGGTATCATATGCAAATTAGCACTCACATTGTACAGTGCACTCATGATGTGCAATTCAAACCAGCTTTTGGCGTGATATGCAAATTAGCACTCACATTGTCCGATTCGCTCGCACGAGAGGCTTGAAACAATACAGATTTACGATTCCTGCAAAAGAGTTTCCATCACTAATGTTGTCTTCAATAGTTTTTTCAGAATTCCACTGATCATTTTCAACATACTGAGAAACTTCAGAGTTGCTAATGATGATGGAATCAGTATCGGAATCCGAGCTCGAAATACACCGTTTCTCTATTTAACCTGACATTTAGATCAAGGTGAAATCATTACCTGACATCACTGGTAACATCAACACTCTTCGGCTATCTTCAACACTTTTTGTTTGGCCAAAAAATAAAAAACGTCCCTTCACACAAGACCATTATTAATGATTTGCAATGGTTTGCAAAAAAAATTGCGTTTGGGTTCCCCTTTAAGGTCGTGACCTAATTTTAGATTTTACTTTTTTCCATAACTCGTAATGTTTGTCCTCTCACAATTAAATTGCATTCTAGATAAGAGCAAGGTACATTTCTGCTTAATTGTTTGACCTTGACCTTTTTAAGGTCATGACCTAATTATCGAAATTTCCCTAACTGTGTGGAACTCAAGCACCGAGATCTCCGCTCCAACCTGACGGATTTTTCTTTCAATCTAGGCTACTGCTGATAAAAACGGACATCTGCCTCAATTAGCCATTCTCCAACAGGACGTCCCTGACTCCTTAATGTCACTCCCTGGCTATTGTCTCCTCGGGTGTATTTTTGGCTGAGACTTCCTTTCCAATTCCACCACATCTCTACCTGTGTGTTGAACCATCTTCCTCACGGTGATGACTCCTCTCTCTTCCTCAGCCAACATGGACTAACGTTTAACTATCCATCCCAACACTCCCTTTCTCATATGTGGTGATTTCAGCTGTCACCATGCCAATTGGTTGGATGGTGTTTCCTCTCTCACCAGCCATGGAAGTGCAGTACATGACTTCTGTGACTCATTGGGCCTGCCTCAATCTGTGAACCTTCTGACCCAGATATCTGCGAATGACAAATCCTCCCTTCTGGACTTAGTGATGTCAACTTTCCTGCTAATGTCTCCTGTTCTTCCTTTGCTCCATTTGTTTCTTCTGATCATGTGCTTTTGAGAGTCAACATCTCTCTGGATATTTTCAGAGCCCCCGCTGCACCTGCGAGTCTGTCAATTCAGGCCGACTGGCAGGGACTGCAAGACGTCTCACTTCAGGACTGGACTTCTACGTTTGTTATCTCTCGTCCTGAGAATTCTTGCACAGAAACCCGTTATTTTATGTACAGATTCATTCCATCTTGTCTTTATTCATCCTTTGGTTGTCTTTATTCATTACTCCCGCGCCTCCTTGCGGTTCATCTCATCACCAAATTTGAAGTTCCATATAACAATAATTACATCATTATCCATTTTGAACAAAGCAAAACATTACAATAAAATGCAGATATTCTTATTTCATAACACTATCGAAGTTTAATGGAGTATTTGTATTCTTATCCATGTTTTAAATTTCATATAATAAATACATATGATGATATTTACAATTGGTCGTCAAAACCTTGTTTTTTAATGTTTTTTTCTTTTTCCGTGAAAGAAACCTTGTTCAAAATTACTGATTCTTACTGGGATTTGAAAATAATTATACTAAACCCATGAGCAGGTCTTGGGAAAATGGGCAGACCTCCAAGTTGAGGGGCAGTTGTGCACGACATTTTTGATATAATATTTTTCTCTGCTCTGAATTGTTTTGGCTGCTGATGATGAGAAAGCGTTGTGAAGCTTGTAGTTTCTGGTTTCTCTTTTCATGGATGTGCCATTTTCTGTTTACATCTTTGCTCGTATGCAGATGCAGCGCCGCAAGTTATGGAAGAAACTACCCCTCCAGGCCAACTTCTATCCATTTCCCACAATGGCTTTCCTGCAGGATTCTCATACACGTCTCTCACTACTTTCTTCTCAAGCACTAGGCATTGGGAGCCTGAAAAATGGCAAGTTTTTGGCCATTGCCAAAACAGGGATTGGAGAGTGGGTTGGTGACGATGCGGAATACTTATATAGCCGTGTTGTTCTCTGTCTGTTTGTTTCTTTGTGTGGTGTGTTATAACTTGAGAAAAGATTAACAGATTTCAACGACAACGGCACTCAGTAGAGACCATACCTCCGCCAGGTGAACACTGAACAGTTTACGTTTTGTATCCCAGAATAGACCAGAAAATCTCAATACTGAATCACATTTAATCAAAATCATCTGTCCACAACTTTTTGAGATATCCTGCTGTATTTTGTTTTTGGCCCCATTTCCCAATGGTGAAGAATCACTTAACAAATTAAATAATTCTCATATCCGAAACCATATTCAGATCTTCACCAAACTTGAATCGCTTCTTCCTTGTCACACACACAACCTGTCCACCAAGTTTCGTCCAAATCCATCCATTACTTTTTGAGATATCCTGCTTTGCATAGTTTTTGGCCGGATCCCTCAATGGTGAAGAATCACTTTTAAAATTCTTGTAGCCGGATCCGAATCCGGATCTTCACCAAAATCTAATCATTTCGTTGGTGTCACATACGCTACATCTCTGCCAAATTTCGTCCGAATCCGTTCACAACGTTTTGAGATATTTTGTTCACAAACAGACAAACAGACAGACAGGGGTGAAAACATAAACTCCATCCACCTTTGCTGGCAGAGGTAACAAATCCAACAATGGTGGATTCAGGGAACGCCCAGGAGGTTTGTGATGCAATTTTTTTTTTATGGGTACATGGGCACACATGTCGAAACTGCAAACGCCAACTTGCGATGCTTGTTATCCCTGCACAGAGGGCAGGATCTCCCAGGAATCCTTTTTTGTTCTTGCTTTATAGATTACCCATCACAGCTATGCTGAGGAAACATTTACGCAAAGGTAGACCCTCAGAGGAGACGAAGAGGCCTCAGAGTTTGTTTCCTGCCATGGGCCCATGCCTAATACAGTCGGGCCCCGACATTTGTGGGGGAAACGTTCCTGGAAAATGCCATAAATGTTGAATCCGCGAATGTGGGGGCATTGCTTGAATGGGGGTAAAAAAAACTTCTTTTTTTTTCTTTTTACTACATCGTCTAGGCTTATGGAAGAGCTATGACACAAATCAAATCATGACACAACATAACAAAGGGAACAAGAAAGCAGAGATTGCAGACCCTCACCAGGACGTGTTTTCAGTGGTTTTTAAGGATTTTGTGTTGAAATAAATATGGCGACCGAACCACATGACCAATGACGTCATCATTTTTTTTCTCCACTAATTTATCCCAAGATGACACTCAAGATATTTCATCTCAATCGGATGAAGTTTTGTACTTGTCGAAATATGACGTCATAATGGGAGGCACCTATGACATCATCATTAACAGATGTTATTCCAATTTAATTAATAAACAGGATTAAGTTCCTGTTCATTAATCCACATATATCAATTTAATTTACCAACATATATCAATTTAATGTTATTCCGCATGGGGAGTTCTTTACAATGAGTAAATTATCTGAATTTTTTAGATGCAGTACTTTTGGATATAGAGGTGCAAAGTTTTTCGTTTTTTTTACAATATGGCGCCCATACCACATGACCTACGACCTTATATTTATTGATTAGTCAATTAATCGAATAATTATTTATTTATTTTTCAATTAATTCTTTAATTTTTTTAATTAATGACCTATTTCATTAATTTTCAAAAACCTACAGCTCCGGATGAAGCACTGGTGGTTTAGGAATGTTATTAGTCAATTGATTAAGAAAATATTTTACAATCATTATTCATTGATTTTAATTATGCAATTACTCAATCAATTATTGCACACCTCTCCCACTCACGCCAAAGGCACTCCGACAATGCCGCGCTGGAGCATATTTATTTATTTGGCATGGGGGCGGTGTACTTTGAATATATCTGTACTTGTTGTACACCGCTCCTTTCCTATGCCATCTCCAGGCGCTGCATAACGTCATTGCCAGGCACCGAAGGGGGCTCGGCAATAACGCACGCTCAAAGGGAGTACTCAGTTTTCACTCTGGTTGTTTTTAGATTTCTTGTTTTCTTGTTTTCTTGGTTTCTTGTTTTCTTGTTTGTTTCTCCAGGCGATATCTCAGCCATCATTTGAGCTAGGAAGCTGAAATTTAGGCACAATAGTGAGCAAGTACTTTGTCAAAAATGTTATTTTTTGATTAATCAATTAATTGATTTGTTACTTAATTATTATCGATTGATTAAGTTCTTATTTAAGTTCAACATGTTGTTGTTGTTGTTGATTAAGTTCTTATTTATTTCCTTTCTCTTCTGGGCATTATCTCAGGCACCTTTTGACTTAGGAAGCTGATATTTGGACGTGCCATTGACACATTGCGTGTCGTAAGAGGCGACTAAAAGGGTTGGCGTCCGGAAGGGCATCTGGCCATAAAACATTGCCTCAAAAAGAGAACCATGACAATTACAACGAGATATGGGCAGAGTACAGCCCGAAGTACCCCGTGGGGGACCCCACTCCCTCTCGTCAAAACTCAAGGTGGGGAACCCGATCGAAGCAAGGGTGGAAATCCCTCCATTTATGACGACGAAAAGTCTGATGCCCGACGTGGAGATCGGTTTCTGAGGTTTGGGACGTGGAATGTAGGGACAATGACAGGGAGATCAGGAGAAGTGGTGGAAGTATTGGTCAGAAGAAGAGTGGACATATGTTGTGTGCAGGAGACAAGATGGAAGGGAAGTGGTGTGAGAATGGTGGAGGGTAGGCAGGGACAGAAATACAAGTTTGTGTGGCAAGGGTGCCTGGAGGGCGTGAATGGTGTTGGTGTCCTGTTTTCTGAGGAGTTTGTAGACAGTGTGGTGAGTGTGACGAGAGTGAGTGAAAGGTTTATGATGGTTAAAATGATGATTGAAAAGCTCTTGGTGAATGTCATCTCAGGATATGCTCTGCAGGTTGGTCGGAGCGATGAAGAGAAGGACAAGTTCTGGTGTGCAATAGAGAAGCTGATGGAAAACGTGAAAGATAAGGAAGTTGTTGTGGTAGGAGGAGACCTAAATGGACATGTGGGAAGGAGTATGGACGGTTTTGAGGGAGTTCATGGGGGTTACGGATATGGTGTGAGAAATGGAGAAGGTGAAAGGATTTTGGAGTTTGCTGATGGAGCTGATTTGTTGATTTGTAATACTCAGCTCCAGAAAGAGGACAATAAGCTTGTTACATACACGTCAGGTGGGTCGACGACAACCGTTGACTACCTGATGGTGCGTAGGCGAGATAGGGGGCACCCCCGGGACACAAAGGTGATCCCGGGGGAGGAGGCTGTTTCACAGCACCACTTGGTTGTCTGCGACATAAGGTTGAAAGGTGCGAGGAGAGCTCGGCAGGTAAAGTACCAACCGAGAATGAAGGTGTGGAGGTTGAAAGAGGTGACAGTGAGGGAGGCATTGAAAGAGAGGCTGAGTATGGTAGAGGATGATGTGGTTGAGCTTGAAAGTGGTTGGATGTCAATGAAAGAAAGTCTGTTGGGAGCCGTTGGTGAGGTATGTGGATGGACAAAAGGACCACCGAGGCACTGGGAAACATGGTGGTGGGATGATGAAGTTGGAAAGAAGAATGACGAGAAGAGGAAGAAGTTCAAGGAGTGGCAGAAGGCGAAGGGTACGGGGGCAGAAAAGGAAGAGCATGAAAGTTATAAGGCAGCCAAGAAGGCTGCAAAGAAAGAGGTAGCAAAGGCGCAGGAGGCATGTCGGAAAATGCTCGGAGAACGCTTGAATTTGGAAGAGGGTCAGAGAGCGGTATTCAGGATGGCAAAGCAGATAGCGAAAGAGAGGTGTGATGTGATGGGGGTGAGTTGCTTGAAGGATGAAGTGGGACAAATCATTGTGGACCCAGATGGAATTAAAGGAAGATGGAAGAGATATATGGAAATACTGTTGAATGCAGAGAATGAATGGGATGGCAACATAGGGAGTAACCCAGTTTTAGGACCGGCAGAGAAGATAACCGAGAAGGAAGTTGAGGAAGCGATTAAAGCAATGAAGAGTAGAAAAGCGGGAGGGCCGACGGGAGTTGTGGGAGATATGTTGAAGGCAGCGGGAAATTGGGGTGTGAAGAGAATGACAGAGATCTGCAATCTGGTGGTGAAAGAAGGCCGCATTCCAGTGGATTGGGAACTGAGTACCCTCGTCCCTCTATACAAGGGGAAAGGTGACCCTCTGGACTGTGGCTCGTATCGAGCGATAACGTTATTGGAGCATGGAATGAAGGTATTGGAAAGGGTGTTGGAGAGGACGATAAGGAAGAAAGTGAAGATCGCCGAAATGCAGTTTGGATTTATGCCAGGAAGAGGAACGACAGACGCGCTTTTTATTGTAAGGCAGTTGCAGGAGAAGTACATGGAGAAGAGGAAGAAGTTGTTTCTTGGGTTTGTTGATCTGGAGAAAGCATTCGATAGGGTTCCACGTGAAGTAGTGACATGGGCATTGAGGAAGTTAGGAGTGGAGGAATGGTTGATCAGAGTAGTGATGGCAATGTACAAAAGAGCGCGCACAGCTGTAAGGACGAAGGACGGGAACAGTGGTGAGTTTGAGGTGAAGGTGGGAGTGCATCAGGGGTCGGTACTAAGTCCACTACTATTTGTAGCTGTGATGGAGGTGCTGGCTCGGAACATAAAGGAGGGTTTACCGTGGGAGTTGTTGTATGCAGATGATCTGGTGTTGATTGCAGAAAGTATGGATGGACTGAAGGAGAAGATGAACAAGTGGAAAGAATGTATGGAGACGAAAGGTCTGAAGGTGAATATCGGAAAAACAAAGGTGATGGCAAGTGGTAAAGCATGTGGTGAGGTGGAAAGAACTGGTAAGTGGCTGTGTGCAGGAAGGGTGTCGGAGTGAACTCAATTCAATGTACAATGTGCGCTGAGTGGGTTCATCAAAAATGTAGTGGTTTGAGAGGGTGGTTAACTAGTGTGGCAGCTACATTCAAGTGTAAGGTGTGCACAGAGGGAGCTGCAGATGGAGGAAATGTTGAGTTGGATCTTGGAGACGGCGTGAAGCTGGAAGGTGTGAAAACATTTTGTTACCTAGGAGACATGCTGAATGGAGAAGGTGGATCAGACTCGGCAACGGTTGCAAGAGTGAGATGTGCATGGAAGAAGTCTCGGGAACTGAGTGGCGTGCTGACGAGGAGGGGAGTGTCGTTGAAGCTGAAGGGAAAGGTGTATGCTGCATGTGTGAGAAGTGTTATGATTTATGGGAGCCAGACATGGGTAATGAACGTAGAGCAGCAACGAAGGCTGGAAAGGGTGGAATTGCGAATGGTTCGGTGGATGTGTGGAGTATCGTTGAGAGAGAGGAAGCCAAATGATGAATTGCGAAAGATGATGGGAATAGAGCCTGTGATTGATGCTGTGAAGCGAAACAGTTTGAGATTGTTTGGTCATGTGTTGAGGAAGGATGAAAGTGACTGGTTGAGAAGAATGATGGAAATGAATGTGGAAGGGAGTAGAGGCCGGGGAAGACCGAGAAAGACTTGGCTAAAGATGGTCGAAGAAGAAATGCGGGCCAGGGGGTTAACAAGGGGAGATGCAGAAAATAGGGCAAAATGGAGAACATTGTTATGGGGACCGCAAGGCTAACTCCCGCTCTTGCAGGGAAAATGGCCTTTTAAAATGCCTGTTGTTGTTGTTGTTGTTGTTGTTGTTGTTGTTGTACACCGCTCCTTTCCTATGCCATCTCCAGGCGCTGCATAACATCATTGCCGGGCACCGGAGGGGGCTCGGCAATAACGCACGCTCAAAGGGAGTACTCAGTTTTCACTCTGGTTGTTTTTTGCTTTCTTGTTTTCTTGGTTTCTTGTTTTCTTGTTTGTTTGTCCAGGCGATATCTCAGCCATCATTTGAGTTAGGAAGCTGAAATTTAGGCACAATAGTGAGCAAGTACTTTGTCAAAAATGTTATTTTTTGATTAATCAATTAATTGATTTGTTACTTAATTATTATCGATTGATTAAGTTCTTATTTAAGTTTAACATGTTGTTGTTGTTGTTGTTGATTAAGTTCTTATTTATTTCCTTTCTCTTTTGGGCATTATCTCAGGCACCTTTTGAGTTAGGAAGCTGATATTTGGACATGCCATTGACCAAGTGATTTAGCTGTAAAGGCTATTTTTGATTTATTGATTAATCAATTAATTGATTAGTTATATAATTATTCGATTAATTACTTAATCAATTAATTTTTTTAAGTTACACATTTGGATGAAATGGTGGTGGTTTATGTATTATATTGGCCAATTGATTAATTATTTAAAGTTTCTGTGATAATTTTTTTTTTCATTATTAGTCATTTATTTATTTTCTTTCTCATCTGGGCAATATATCAGGCACCTTTTGAGCTAAGAAACTGATATTTGGACACTACAGTGACCAAGTTGTGTGGCTATAAAGGATATTTTCGATTTCTTGATTAATCAATTAATCTATTAATTATTTATTGATTCATAAATTAATTATTTATTTTTTCCAATGAATGACTGATTTAATTACTTTTCTAAAAGTTACAGCTTCGGATGAAGCACTGGTGGTTTAGGTATGCTATTAGCCAATTGATTATTATTATTTTATTATTTTATGATTATTATTTATTTATTTTCTTTCTCATCTGGGCAATATATCAGGAACCTTTTGAGTTAGGAAGCTGATATTTGGACACAACAATGACCAAGTGATTTGACTGTAACGGGTGTTTTTGATTTAGAAAGTGTTGTCGTGTCCACGTGCTGTCGTGTCCACGTGCTGTCGTCATAGTCTGAGGAAATTTTCGATTTAGGCGCTAATTTCACACATCGCACTCGCTTCAGTTCAAGTGAGTGCTGAGGAAACTGTGCAATGGTTTAACTGGAAGTCATCAAAACAACCTGTGATGGAAGGTGATGGGCCTTTCCTGGTATCTTATAGACCATCTGCGACGAAAGGACCATCGACAGGATGGATGAGGTACCACTGAGTGGCGCGGATCCCTGCCAGCCTGAGGATGACAGGAGTTCCAGATGTGATGATAGCCCTGACGACTATGACAATGATGTGCCGGGGACTCCCACTCACCAGAATGTCCCTAAATTGCCACGCAATCATCAGAAACATAAAGGCCATGAGGCCATCAGGAAAAAGAAGTCTAAAAAAGTTGCAAAGTCATCTTGTGAAGGGAAGAAAAAGTGTGTTAATGGATTCATCATGTTCTGCCATATCAACCGCAAACTTTACATCAAGGAACATCCTGGAGCGGCGTCCACTAGCACGACTTGTGCTCTCGCAGATAGGTGGCGCCAAATGTCGGAGGAAGAGAAGAAGCCGTACTGGTCTGCGTGTCGACCTTGGTGTTCTCTGCAGCGTGGGACTTCTCTGTTTGTCTGCACAAACGCCATGGATATCCTCGCCAGAGTTGTAGGCCGGAGGTCAGGGTCATTGTCGCAGCCTTCATGGCTTTTTTGGTCTCATTGAATTTCATGGAGAGGCTTGAATGAAAGAATATGAATGAAATGTCTTTGCTGTCTTTCCCTCGCGGTCCCCGTGTGCTGTCTTTCCCTCGTGGTCCCACTGTACTGTCTTTCCCTCGCCGTCCCTCTGTACTGTCTTTCCCTCGCGGTCCCACTGTACTGTCTTTCCCTCGCGGTCCCTCTGTGCTGTCTTTCCCTCGCGGTCCCTCTGTGCTGTCTTTCCCTCACGGTCCCACTGTGCTGTCTTTCCCTCGCGGTCCCTCTGTGCTGTCTTTCCCTCGCGGTCCCTCTGTGCTGTCTTTTCCTCGCGGTTGTCAGCTCTTTCACGAGCCTCGATTCAGTAAAAAAAAAAAAATCAAAAAGAAAATCGATTATTTATTTATTTATTAATCAATAAAATGTTTTTATGTTTTTCCGATTAATGCCCTATTTAATTAATTTTCAAAACGTTACAGCTTAGGATGAAGCACTGGTGATTTAGGTATGCTATTGGCCAATTGATGAAGAAAACATTTTATGATTATTATTTCTTGATTTTAATTATGCAACTAATCAATCAATTATTGTACACCTCTCCCTCCCAATACAGTCTCTATGCGCTGCATGGCAGTATTGCCGGGTGCCAAAGGCTTTGTTTCGGAACAATAGTGAGCAAGTGCTTTGGCAAAAACGGTATTTTTTGTTTTTGATTAATTAATTAATTCGTCAATTACTTCATTATTATCAATTAATTAAGAACTTATTTATTTCCTTTCTCTTCTGGGCAGTATCTCAGGCACCTTTTGAACGAGGAAGCTGATATTTGGTCATGACAATGACGAAGTGATTTGGCTGTAAAGGCTATTTTTGATTTATTGAAAAATCAATTAATTGATTAATTATTTAATTATTCGTTAATGACTTTATTAATTAGTTTTTTATATTAGCTAATGATTGGCTTCTTTAAAAGTATTCTATTTTGTTAATTAAATATTAGCCAATTGATTAATTATTTAATTATTTAGTGATTATAATTTATTTATTTTCATTATTAATCATTTATTTTCTTTCTTCACCATAGTGTAAAATGAAGACTTATCATTGACCATTAATGTGTAAAATGAAGACTTATCATTGAACATCGTCTAAAATGAAGAGTTATCATTGACCATTAACATGTAAAATGAAGACTTATCACATCAAATATCAGTGGACATCTCTCTGACCATTCTCAGAGAGCCTCCTCAGCGTCTATGAGTCTGGCATTTCACTCAGGCCAACTGGCACGGTCTTCAAGCAGCCATCAATCATCTGGACTGGTCTCCCATCTCCACCGCCTCTGACATCATCTCATCCTGGGAATTCTTTCAAAGTAAATTGCTCTCTCTCATGCACAGATTTATCCCATCTCGTCTTCAGTTGTCATACCCTTCCTCCCGTCCATGGTACACGGAATCTTGTGGTGAGGCTGTTGCCCAGAAACAACTTGCCTTTGTCTCCTGGAAAGCAAATCCAACGGAAGGAAATCTCATTTCCTTTCACAAAGCCCGAAACAAGTGTGTGTCCACCCTCAGGAGAGCCAGGAAACAATATCTCTCCGTTCTCAAGACCGAACTCTCTTATCTGTCTCCCTCTTCCAAATCCTGGTGGCATCTGGTCAAATCTGTTTCTGGTGTTTGTTCCCCCTCCATCCCCTCCCTCACCTCAAACGGCTACATGGCTGACTCCGCACGTGAAAAAGCTGAATGCCTCAACTCTGTGTTTGCCTCTAAATCTTGTGTCCCAAACCCATCCCTCTCTGTACCCACCGTACCCAGTCGTACCCAGCTGCTCCTGGACTCTGTGTCCTTTCCTCCTGACAAGGTGGAAAAGTTTCTGTCAACCCTCGACACTGATTCTGCAACTGGAATCAGCCCACGGGTCCTAAAATCCTGTTCTTCTGCACTTTCACTCCCTCTCTCTGTTCTCTTCACCCTCTCTTTTGTTCAAGGTCATCTGCCATCTGCTTGGAAATCAGCCAACATCACCGCTTTGCACAAAAAAGGTGCAAAAACAGATCCTTACAACTACAGACCAATCAGCCTTCTCCCAATTATCAGCAAAGTCATGGAATCCATCATTGCTTCAGATATGAAATCTTTCCTCTTCTCCAATGGCTTGATCTCTTATCATCAATTTGGTTTCAGACCTGGTCACTCTACTCTGGACATGCTGCTTCTGCTTTCTCAACAATTTTGGTCCTCAATGCCAAACAGGAAATTAGAGCTGTCTCCCTTGACATATCACGTGCCTTCGATAGGGTCTGGCACCCCGCTCTGCTCACCAAACTCTCCTCCTTTGGTATCCATGGAAATCTCCACGCATGGCTGGCGGACTTCCTCTCTAGTCGTAGTCAACGTGTGGCCCTGAATGGGTTTCTCTCATCTCCTCTTCCTGTTCAGGCTGGAGTTCCCCAAGGCAGTGTTCTGGGCCCTGTGCTTTTTCTGGTCTTCATCAATGATCTCTCTGACTCTCTTGAAAATCCTCTCTATCTCTTTGCTGCTTACTCTACTTTCTGTCGCTCCATTCCTCATCCCTCAGTTCGGCAGTCTGCCGCCTCCTCACTCTCTGCAGACCTGGACAAAATCACAGACTGGGCAAACAAGTGGAACATGTCTTTCAATCCTGACAAATCTTTCACCCCAAATCCACTTTTTTGAAATACCAACTTCTGTCCTGGAAGTCCTTGGTGTCCTTGAGTTTTATACTTCTCCCACCTCCCCCCCCCCCCCCCCTTCCCACGCCTCCTCCCCCCAAGCCCTCTCCCTTCCACACATCTCCCGATGTCCCTGCTCTCAAATGTTGTGTTTGTGTGCTTCCTCTTCTCTCCCCATCTTGTCTACCTTTCCCTCTTTTTATATATTTTGTTTGTCTGTTTGATTTGTTTGTGAAATAAATGTTAGCTCTTTCATGAGCCTCGATTCTGTATACAAAAAATAAAAAAATAAAGTTAAAAAAAAGAAAAATTGTAAATTAACATGTAAAATGAAGACTTTTCATTGACCATTAACGTGTAAAATGAAGTCTTATTATTGGCCATTAACGTGTAAAATGAAGACTCATCATTGAACATGAACATGTAAAATGAAGACTTATCATTGACCATAAACATGTAAAATGAAGACTTATCATTGACCATAAACATGTAAAATGAAGACTTATCATTCGCCATCAACGTGTAAAATGAAGACCTATCATTGACCATTAACGTGTAAAATGAAGACTTATCATTGAACATTAATGTGTAAAATGAAGACTTATCATTGACCATTATCGTGTAAAATGAAGACTTATCATTGAACATTAACATGTAAAATGAAGACTTATCATTGAAAATTAACGTGTAAAATGAAGACTTATCATTGAACATGAATGTGTGAAATGAAGACTTATCATTGAACATTAACGTGTAAAATGAAGACTTATCATTGAACATTAACGTGTAAAATGAAGACTTATCATTGAACATTAACGTGTGAAATGAAGACTTATCATTGAACATTAACGTGTGAAATGAAGACTTATCATTGAACATGAATGTGTGAAATGAAGACTTATAATTGAAAATAAACGTGTAAAATGAAGACTTGTAATTGAACATTAACTCACCTTTTTTGCTTTGTTAACCATTCACTCAAGTGTCATGTTCCATGAAAAACAACTATGTCCATCTCTGATGTGCATTGCATCATTGTATCCTGCCTGCCACTCCGGAGGATTGCACTATTTGACCGGAATGTTAATAAATCAGATGCTTAGATACTTTAACACTGAACTTATTGGCACTGTATGGCATTTGAATTGAGAATCACATGATGCAGTATAATCCGTTTTCAGAGCAGCATTACACTTGATGAATATTTCACCTGGGCCACTTTTGCAGAGTTTACTTTATTACTTGCAAAATCGAAGATTTTTCAAGTATATTGGTCGGTTGCGTTTGTGGTTCTGTCTGTCTGTCTGTCTGTTTGTTTGTTACTTGCCGGAAATAATTCTGGCAAGTATGTTGATCGGTTGGTTTGTCTGTCTATTTGTCTGTGCGCAGTACTACGTCTACACCATTGCACATAGAATCGCCAAACTTTACACACATATTTGCCTTGCCCTGGAAGAGACTGTGCCCAATTTTTTACTCTAGGCCCAAGGCCTCCGTTATGACGTCATAATTTGATAATTCGACAAGTACAAAACTTCATCCAATCAAGATGAAATTTCTTGAGCGACATGAGCATAAAGTGGTGGAGAAAAAAATAATGATGACGTCATCGGTCACGTGGTTCGGCCGCCATCTTGGAAAAACCGAAAACCTTTGCACTTCCATATCTCCGAAAGTGCTGAATAGAAAAATTTGAGACATGGCTCATGGTAAAGAACTCTCCATGGGGAATAAAATATGTTAATGATGATGTCATTGGTGCCTCAATTATGACGTCATAATTCGACAAGTACAACACTTCATCCGATCAAGATGAAATTTCTTGAGCATCATCAAGGAATAAATTAGTTTAGAAAACAAATAATGATGACGTCATCGGCCACATTGTTCGGCCGCCATATTTGTCCAAAATGGCCGATAAAAAAGTACATTCCAGCAAGTCCTCGGTCCCCGACCGATTTTTCATCTTTTTGTTTGTTTGTCACCGGTCTACAGGTCACAATTTTCAACCAATCTTCACGAAACTTCACCAAATTTCAGAGTTCGTCAAAAGCAAGGAGCCTATTGTTTTGGGGGTCAAAAGGTCAACATAGGCCAAAGGTCACCAACTTTGCTGAATTTCTAAAATCCTCAATTTTCATCCGATTGACTTGAAATTTGAAGGGGACTTGCATATCTGGTCACTGAATTCAACCACCAAGTATTTTTGAGGTCAACATAGGCCAAATTTGTAAAATCCTCAATTTTCATCCGATTGACTTGAAATTTGAAGAAGACTTGCATATGTGGTCACTGAATTTAACCACCAAGTATATTTGAGGTCAACATATGCGAAAAGGTCAACATAGGCCAAATTTCTAAAATCCTCACTTTTCATCCGATTTTTTTTTTTTTTTTTTTTTTTTTTTTTTTTTTTGTATACAATATCGAGGCTCGTGAAAGAGCGAACATTAATCACACAGAAAGACAAACCGACACATAAAACATATAACATAGGGAGCGGTAGACAAGATGGGGAGAGAGGGGGAAGGACACAAACACAACATTTGAGAGCAGGGACCGAGAGACATGGAGACATCGAGAGATCTGAGAGAGGGCGAGGGCTTTGGGGGGAGGGGGGGGGCGTGGGAAGGGGGCAGTGGGAGAGGTATAAAACATATGGACACTGCCAGGACTTCCAGGAAAGAAGTTGGAATTTCAAACAAGGTGGATCTGGGGTGAATTAGCGGGGGTAGAAAAGATCAAGGTTTTGGATGGGGGAAGATAAGAGATGGTGGTGAACAGCTGTTTTAAAGACCTGGAGGGAGGAGTGGGATTGAAGGGAGTGAGGGAGTTTGTTCCAGAGGCGGGAGAAAAGAGGAATGAAAGAGTGAAGGTGAGCGGAGAGCCGAGATTTCGGCAGTTTAACCATCAGAGGGTTGCTGGCAGATCTTGTGCGACCTGTAGGAATATTTGGGGGACAGAGCACAGAGAGAGCTGGGGGTGCAAGGCCGGAGAGGAGTCGGTAGAAGACAGAAAGACCACCTACCTGCCTGCGGTGAGTGAGTGAAAGGCCCTCAGAGATAGCTTCATCGCGGGAGATTCCAATAATTCTGAAAGCTTTGGTTTCAACAGCGTGAAGCCGAGCTAGGTGTGAGGCAGGAGCACCGGCCCATAGGGGAGAACAGTATTCCATTGAGCTGCGGATGAAAGCCTTGTATGTGGTGAGGAGCTCAGGTGTGCCGAGGAAGGACTTCGCACGACGGAGGATGCCCAGTCGGCGACTGGCTTTGGAGGCCAGCTTGGAAATGTGGTTTTCCCAAGAAAGATCATGGCAGATAGTGAGACCCAAAATCTTGAGCGACAGAACTTCTTGGAGAGGATTGTTGAGAAAGTAGATGGGAGGGTTGTCCAGTCGATCTTTTCGGAGAGACATAGTAAGAGTGTGAGATTTGTCAGGATTGAAAGACATGTTCCACTTGTTTGACCAGTCTGTGATTTTGTCCAGGTCTTCAGAGAGTGAGGAGGCAGCAGACTGCCGATCTGAGGGAAGAGGAATGGAGCGGCAGAGAGTGGAGTCATCAGCAAAGAGATAGAGAGGATTTTCGAGAGAGTCAGAGAGATCATTGATGAAGACCAGAAAAAGCACGGGGCCCAGAACACTGCCTTGGGGAACTCCAGCCTGAACAGGAAGAGGAGATGAGAGAAACCCATTCAGGGCCACACGTTGACGACGACTAGAGAGGAAGTCCGCCAGCCATGCGTGGAGATTTCCATGGATACCAAAGGAGGAGAGTTTGGTGAGCAGAGCGGGGTGCCAGACCGTGTCGAAGGCACGTGATATGTCGAGGGAGACAGCTCTAATTTCCTGTTTGGCATTGAGGACCTCCATCCATTGTTGAGACAGCAGAAGCAGCATGTCCAGAGTAGAGTGACCTGGTCTGAAACCAAATTGATGATCAGAGATCAAGCCATTGGAGAAGAGGAAAGATTTCATATCAGAAGCAATGATGGATTCCATGACTTTGCTGATAATTGGGAGAAGGCTGATTGGTCTGTAGTTGCTAGGATCTGTTTTTGCACCTTTTTTGTGCAAAGCGGTGATGTTGGCTGATTTCCAAGCAGATGGCAGTTGACCTTGAGCAAAAGAGAGGGTGAAGAGAACAGAGAGAGGGTGAGATAGAGCAGCAGAGCAGGATTTTAGGACCCGTGGGCTGATGCCGTCGGGTCCAGTTGCAGAATCAGAGTCGAGGGTTGACAGAAACTTTTCCACCTTGTCAGGAGGAAAGGACACGGAGTCCAGGAGCAGCAGGGTACGACTGGGTATGGTGGGTACAGAGAGGGATGGGTTTGGGACACAAGATTTAGAGGCAAACACAGAGTTGAGGCATTCAGCTTTTTCACGTGCGGAGTCAGCTGTGTAGCCGTTTGAGGTAAGGGAGGGGATGGAGGGGGAACAAACACCAGAAACGGATTTGACCAGACGCCACCAGGATTTGGAAGAGGGAGACAGATAAGAGAGTTCGGTCTTGAGAACGGAGAGATATTGTTTCCTGGCTCTCCTGAGGGTGGACACACACTTGTTTCGGGCTTTGTGAAAGGAAATGAGATTTCCTTCCGTTGGATTTGCTTTCCAGGAGACGAAGGCAAGTTGTTTCTGGGCAACAGCCTCACCACAAGATTCCGTGTACCATGGACGGGAGGAAGGGTATGACAACTGAAGACGAGATGGGATAAATCTGTGCATGAGAGAGAGCAATTTACTTTGGAAGAATTCCCAGGATGAGTTGATGTCAGAGGTGGTAGAGATGGGAGACCAGTCCAGATGATTGATGGCTGCTTGAAGACCGTGCCAGTTGGCCTGAGTGAAATGCCAGACTCGTCGACGCTGAGCAGGCTCCCTGAGGATGGTCAGAGAGATGTCCACTTTAACAAGGACATGATCAGATGTTCCGATCGGAGCAGAAGAAGAGCAGCAGACATTTTCAGGGAAGTTAGTCATAACCAAGTCCAGAAGAGAAGATGTTCCGTTGACTGAGATCCGGGTCGGGAAATTGACAGATTGTGTCAGTCCCAGTGAGTCGCAGAAGTCCTTTGCTGAGGAGCCATGGCTGGTGAGAGAGGTACCCACACCCAGCCAACTGGCATGATGACAGTTGAAATCACCACATATGAGGAAGAGAGAGTTGGGATGACTAGATAGAAGTTGGTCCATATCATCAGACAGCGAGATGTAGATGGAGTCATCACTGTTTGGTGGACGGTACAACACACATATGAACAAGAGGTGGGAGCGAAGGGGAAGCCGTAGCCAGAGGTATTCCTGGGGGTGAGGTGGAGAGAGTGCAGTGCAGGGCGAGTGAGGAAGAGAGTTTTTGATAAAGATAGCAACCCCGCCTCCAGGACGAGGCTCAGGTCTATCATACCGGAGGAGGGAGTAGCCCGGGAGAGATACTATGGAATCAGAGACATCATAAAGGAGGAAAGTTTCTGTTAAGCAGATCACGTCTGGTTTGACAGAAGCAACCTGTATGGAGAGATCGGTTAAGTTTGAACGAAGGCCCCGGATGTTTGAGGTCCATACCGTTAATGAAGAGGAAGGGGGAGCATCAGATACAGAACAGGGGGGAGGAGGGGTAGGGTAAGATGTGGAAGAGGTGGAAGAGGTAGGGAGAGCTGTTGAAGGTGTGTCAGAGATTTCAGAATAGCTCGGAGAAAGGGAAGGATGGGGCGGACAAAAGGTTTGATGGTGATTGGGTGAGCCACAATGAGGTGTTATTTGAGGAGGGGGAAGAGCGAGGCAGAAGGTTGGGGGAGATGGAGGTGAGAGTTTGAAGGGGGAAGAAGCGGGGAGGACGCTTTGAGGAGGGGGAGTGAGCGGGGGGAAATTGAGAAGCAATGAGGGTGGGGAGATTTGAAGGGGAGGGGTGAGGGGTGAGTTTGGGAGGGAAGGGACAAGGGGAGGGATTTGAAAGGGATGGGATATGGGGGAGATTTGGAGGGGAGGGGTGAGGCAGGATTCTAGGAGGGGAGGGGCGAGGGGGCGTCTTGGCGGGGAGGGGTGAGGGGGTAGTTTAGGAGGGAGGGGGCAAGGGGGGAGATTTGAAAGGGATGGGTGATGGGGAAGATTTGGAGGGGAGGGGTGATGGGGAAGATTTGGAGGGGAGGGGTTATGGGGAAGATTTGGAGGGGAGGGGTGAGATTGGATTTTTGAAAGTGTACGATTTATGGGAAACGAACATTTATTGCAAAATGAGTTTCTTGTGACCTTCGAGTTAAAAATACGTTTAAGGACGCTGGATGGAGGATGGAGTGCAGGAGAGTTTAGGGAATGTAGAACAAAGGCACTATAGGAGATGGATATTTTTTTTGGGATGAATTGATTTGGTGAGCAAGTCGAAAGCAGCCTTTTAAAGAAGAAGAAGAAAAAGGTGTTATAAAATATGACGGAATACATAACTTGAGGGGAAAGTGTAAACATTGAAGGTTAATGAGTGAAAACTATCTGGGGAAATGGGGGAGAAACACGTGGTCGAAGAACGAACGAACGAATAAGAATGAATAAACGAATGAGAACAGAGAAGGAAATGTTTTTTTTTTTTTTTTTTTTGAGTTGAGATTTACACAAGGAAGTAGGCTATGGGTGAAAAGCCTGGGAATACAGAGAACGAAAGTTATTGGATCACAAACGACGGACCACTGAGAGAAAAACAAAGCCTCAAGGTTGTACAGTGCACACTGTACAAGGCCTTGCTCACGACACGGCAAACAGACGATCAATTTATGAAAGATAAACACCGAGAAACAACCAAAGTTGCACACAATAACTTCACACACCGAAAGATAAATACAGTTTCGACAAAATACAATTGTGAACAGACTTAACTTCGAAAAACGTGGAGACCGTTTGGAGCTTCGAAAATCCCTGCCGCCGTCTCCAAGATCGTCTCCAATTTCAATTGACTTGAAATTTGAAAAGGACTTGCATATCTGGTCATTGAATTCAACCACCAAGTATTTTTGAGGTCAACATAGGCCAGAAGGTCAACATAGGCCAAACGGTCAACATAGGCCAAATTTTAAAATCCTCAATTTTCATCCGATTGACTTGAAATTTGAAGAGGACTTGCATATCTGGTCACTGAATTCAACCACAAATTATATTTTCGGTAAACATAGGCGAAAAGGTCAACATAGGCCGAATTTCTAAAATCACCAATTTTCATTTGATTGACTTGAAATTCTAAGAGGATTTACATATATGGTCACTGAATTCAACCACCAACTATTTTTGAGGTCAACATAGGCCAAAAGGTCAACATAGGCCAAGTTTTTTAAATCCTCAATTTTCATCTGATCGACTTGAAAATTGAACAGCATTTGCACATTGTGTCAATAAATAGGGAAACTAAATATTTTGAGGTCAAAAGGTCAAAGGTCAACTCAAGGTCAACGTTCCAAAATCATCTTTCATCTGAAAAATCGTCACTTTTCTTCCTATTGACCCGAGCTTTGATCAAGATTGTCAATTTTAATCTTGATGAAAAGGACAATTTGCTGTATCAATGGAATTTTTTTTCTTCGGGGTGGGGGCGGATTTTGCAAGTATCGTGCTCTGCATGACGTCTTCTTGTTTTGCTGTTGTTACCTTTTTTATCCTTTGTGCCTCAACAGGACAGCTGGAGGTGGTGCTCGATAGACGATTGATGCAGGATGACAATCGAGGACTCGGACAGGGCGTGAAAGACAACCGCATCACACCAAACCATTTCCGGCTGCTGATTGAGCAACGTGGCCTTCAAGCAAGAGAACGTGTAATTATTCCCCTTTTGCTTCCTTCCACTTGTTCGTCAGCTAAGTTGATCCGCTTTTAAATGAGTCTTTGCTCATTAATATATCCAATCGTTTTTCTTCTCAATTTTCTTTCTTATTTGTGTTGGAAAATGTTATAAAACAGTCCATGCATTTGGTTGTGAGGCAAACAACAGAAGCCCAAACTAAAAGTACCATGGTTTTGGTGCAAAGGATAAATAGTACTGCATATTCGAATTTTCTGAAAACCGTATAATTAAACATTCAATTGGAAAGATTCAAAGCATTTTAAAACAACACCATTCTCGGAACCTCTCAAAGAAAGATGACGTTGCTGTCGTGTCACCGGTAAAGTCCTATTTGGCTAACTTTTGGTCTTCAAGGGGTGAGTCATCTTGACCCACCTTGTCTGACCTCGAGGTAGCACCTGTCACTATTTCAAGGCCATTTCCACTTTCAATGTGTCTGTGGGCCGCAGCCATTACACCGCATCCTATAATTATTACTCAATGTTGGCTCGCCAATGTTACACGGTCGGTCGTCCGCTAACTTGCTTTGAAGTAGGTGGGGTTTAGCATCAATCTGTAGTGGAGACGCCATTTTTGCAGCCTATGCAATTGTGTGTAGAACTTGTGCCAATTTGGCCATTCGTGTTTTCAGCCTTTAAATACGACCTTTTCCACATGTAAACCTTATTATATTCTTTTATTTTTTCACCGACAATGGTGAAACATTTAGGCTCATGGGAGAGTGAGGTGACTCGGTGAGTATGAACTGACACTGGGGCAGCGGTTATGAGCAGAGGAGAGTTGGACTAGGTGCAGTTACTTAATGGCGGTAGAATAGATTGTGTGTGCAGATGGATAAATGACAGACCATTGTGGTGCACCTTCTTCAAACCCCTGGAAGGAAGAGTGGAATACAACAGCTTCAGGAAGGCAGTTTGAAGGGCAGGAGAGGTGAGGAACTATTACCGTTGTGAGCACTATAGTGGGGCGGCTTAGCCCAAATATTCAAAAGAATTGTGCATTTTGTGATACAAGCACCAAATTTGGTACAAATGTACATTAATATGTTGCGAACATTTTCAGATATTGGGCCACTTGAAATTCCGTAATTTTTTTTTTCAAATTTTTTCTAATTTCGTAATTTCAAATTTTTCGGGTGACACCGTCACAATTTCGGTCTTCGAGGCCGGCCGATAGGCAAAGTGTGACCGGAAGGGACGAGGTTCTCCTGACCACGTGGCCCTCGATCTGGGAAGCGAGAGGCGTTCCATTAGTGGACGCGCCCCTCACGCCCGACTTTTGGGCGGCCCCGGCAGGCCGTTTGTTTTGACGTTCCGTGACAGGCCCCGCACCCCCACCTCCGGGCCGACCGGAAGCTTGTGCTGAGTACATCATACCTGAACAACTCAGTGAGGCAGAACACAGCAGTGCACACCAGGGTGACCCCTTCAGTGCATAAACCAATTAACCTGTCCACTGCAGGGCATATAGAAATGAAGTTATTTTCTGCATATAATAATAATATAAGTTCAGTTCTATATAACAATTTCTGTTATCACCACTACCACTACAACTACCACTACTACAAGCTTTGTCTGGAATTTTGTGGACTAACAGACAAACAGACATACAGACAAGCTGCGATCAAAACATTACCTCCTTCCACCATTGAGTGTAGAGGTAAACATCATGGAAATTATATCATGCCCTAGATTTAATTCATGCTTACCCGTGTATTTGCTTCACTGGTTCACAAGGTCTTTTGCATACATGTAATTCAGACTCTCGTCTTCATTGCTGACCACACAATGTTCGCAACATATTAATGTACATTTGTGCCAAATTTGGTGCTTGTATCACAAAATGCACAATTCTTTTGAATATTTGGGCTAAGCCGCCCCACTATATCGGCCGGTGTCGAAGACCGAAATTGTGACGGTGTCACCCGAAAAATTTGAAATTACGAAATTTGAAAAAATTTGAAAAAAAAAATTACGGAATTTCAAGTGGCCCAATATCTGAAAATGTTCGCAACATATTAATGTACATTTGTGCCAAATTTGGTGCTTGTATCACAAAATGCACAACAGGTTTGCTATGCTGCTACACTACTAAGCTTGCAGGATTTTGAAAGTTTAATCGGGAGGGGGTTTGTAGAAAAACGTGTGAATCCTGTATTTGCTGAAGGGATGAGAGATGAGAGAATGCAGACGCAGTTATATCAGGGGAAAGGCATGATTTATTTATTTAATCATCATGATCATTTTTCAGTATGAGTGGCATGATTTATTTATTTAATCATCATGATCATTTTTCAGTATGAGTGGCATGATTTATTTATTTAATCATCATGATCATTTTTCAGTATGAGTGGCATGATTTATTTATTTAATCATCATGATCATTTTTCAGTATGAGCGGCATGATTTATTTATTTAATCATCATGATCATTTTTCAGTATGAGTGGCATGATTTATTTATTTAATCATCATGATCATTTTTCAGTATGAGCGGCATGATTTATTTATTTAATCATCATGATCATTTTTCAGTATGAGCGGCATGATTTATTTGTTTAATCATCATGAGCATTTTTCAGTATGAGCGGCATGATTTATTTATTTAATCATCATGATCATTTTTCAGTATGAGCGGCATGATTTATTTATTTAATCATCATGATCATTTTTCAGTATGAGCGGCATGATTTATTTAATCATCATGACCATTTTTCAGTATGAGCGGCATGATTTATTTATTTAATCATCATGATCATTTTTCAGTATGAGTGGCATGATTTATTTATTTAATCATCATGATCATTTTTCAGTATGAGCGGCATGATTTATTTATTTAATCATCATGATCATTTTTCAGTATGAGCGGCATGATTTATTTATTTAATCATCATGAGCATTTTTCAGTATGAGCGGCTTGATTTATTTATTTAATCATCATAATCATTTTTCAGTATGAGCAGCATGATTTATTTATTTAATCATCATGATCATTTTTCAGTATGAGCGGCATGATTTATTTATTTAATCATCATGATCATTTTTCAGTATGAGCGGTATGATTTATTTATTTAATCATCATGATCCTTTTTCAGTTTGAGTGGCATGATTTATTTATTTATTTAATCATCATGATCATTTTTCACGATGAGCGGCATGATATATTTATTTAATCATCATGATCATTTTTCAGTATGAGCGGCATGATTTATTTATTTAATCATCATGATCATTTTTCAGTATGAGCAGCATGATTTATTTATTTAATCATCATGATCATTTTTCAGTATGAGCGGCATGATTTATTTATTTAATCATCATGATCATTTTTCAGTATGAGCGGTATGATTTATTTATTTAATCATCATGATCCTTTTTCAGTTTGAGTGGCATGATTTATTTATTTATTTAATCATCATGATAATTTTTCAGTATGAGCAGCATGATTTATTTATTTCATCATCATGATCATTTTTCAGTATGAGCAGCATGATTTATTTATTTCATCATCATGATCATTTTTCAGTATGAGCGGCATGATTTATTTATTTAAACATCGTGATCGTTTTTCAGTATGATCGGCCTGATTTATTTATTTTATCATCATGATCATTTTTCAGTATGAGCGGCATGATTTATTTATTTAATCATCATGATCATTTTTCATTATGAGCGGCATGATTTATTTATTTAATAGTCATGATCATTTTTCAGTATGCGCGGCATGATATTGTTGTGGTTTCGAGATTGTAAATATGACATCATTAAAGGTTAAAGGTTTGCCCCCCATAGTTAGCCCACAAGCAACATGTAGGCCCACTTAGAATTAGTTATGTCATAGTATGTGTAAGAGTAGGCCATTTGCCTCGTGACATCTGCGTTGTGTAAAGAAATGAGCTTAGGTCCTTTTCATTTTGCGGCCACCCTCCAATTTCACCTATGGGCAAACTCGATCCCGCGCCCCATTTGGCATCCCTCAAGTTTGTTACGCTTTGGCTGCCAGCAGCGTTCGCTGCCCTTGGTTTCGCTCGAAACTAGCCCAGTAACACGAGGTAGGCCGAAGAAGAGGGAGGAGCGCGAGGGTCGAGGTGTGGCCGCGTCAAGCAGCGCGTCAGAAGGCGATGACAGTAAGGAGCAACAGCCAACCAGGGCTCGGATGGCATGGCATGATAGGGTGTGGCACGACGCATCTAGTAAGTTCGAGAGGGTTCGCTGGGCAGGGCTATATAAGTCGCTGCACAAAGCCCTTGAACAGGACTCGCATGCATAATGAGTTATGAGAAGGGAGAGGCAGGCGCTCGAGTTGAGAGAGAACTGTGTTGAAGAGAACTGATCCGGAGCACTCGTGTGAGGAGAACTCAGAGGACCGGCGTGCACACGACAGTGTCGAGAGCCCTTGATTGAGAAGCGCATATTGAACTATTTGCTTATTACGTACGCGGCCGCAGCCGCAAGTGTAACCGCCAAAGCCAGCCCTACTGTTCGCCCTGTAATAATCCCGTGCGCGCCAACGACACGTGGAGAGCTCCTGCCGTCTGTTTCATCTGCTTCGCGGTGCGAGTTGGGGACCAGAGGAGGAGCTGCCCGGACGCCATTCCTGGACGTGCTGACCTGTTCATTTGCAATCCCCGTGTGAGTGTCTGTGTGTGAACGGGCCCGTTTGTCTTGGGATAAGTTAAGACTGTTTAAGGACTGCACTGTGTCTTCTTCTTCTGATCATTGTACATCGTGTAAATAAACCTTGTTATTCCTTTTCTTCCAAATTCGACCGTTCTGTGATTTCCTCCATTGGGTAAGCGTGGCACGATTAAGAACCGCTTGGATCGGGTTTAGTCATTGCTTACGGCTTGGGTCACGAGTTCGCGACCGCTCGGCATATCCACCAACACCCGTGATTCGGGCGGGGCTCATTTCCTCGTTTCTGGTCAGCGCGAGTAATTAGGTATTAGTGATTAGTCCTACGACCCTATTTCGCGCTGTCCGGGAAGGACGTCATCGGTCCCGGGTCCCGTCGGCGGGTCAAAGACAAGGGGATTAATCCCCCCTTGGTAAGGGGAAAAGGCCGGCGCTGAGATCCGCAACAATATATTTATTTAATCGTCATGATCGTTTTTCAGTATGAGCGGCATGATTTATTTATTTAATCATCGTGATCATTTTTCAGTATGGGCGGCATGATTTATTTATTTAATCATCATGATAATTTTTCAGTATGCGCGGCATGATTTATTTATTTAATCATCATGATCATTTTTCAGTATGAGCGGCATGATTTATTTATTTAATCATCATGATCATTTTTCAGTATGAGCGGCATGATTTATTTATTTAATCATCATCATCATTTTTCAGTATGAGCAGCATGATTTATTTATTTAATCATCATGATAATTTTTCAGTATGAGCGGCATGATTTATTTATTTAAACATCACGATCATTTTTCAGTATGCGCGGCATGATTTATTTATTTAATCATCATGATCATTTTTCAGTATGAGCAACAACAACAACAACAGGCATTTTAAGGCCATTTTCCCTGCAAGAGCGGGGGTTAGCCTTGCGGTCCCCATGACAATCTTCTCCATTTTGCCATATTTTCTGCATCTCCCCTTGTTAACCCCCTTGCCCGCATTTATTCTTCGACCATCTTTAGCCAAGTCTTTCTCGGTCTTCCCCGTCCTCTACTTCCTTCCACATTCATTTCCATCACTCTTCTCAACCAGTCACTTTCATCCTTCCTCAACACATGACCAAACCATCTCAAACTGTTTCTCTTCACAGCATCCATCACAGGCTCTATTCCCATCATCTTTCGCAATGCATCATTTGTCTTCCTCTCTCTCTCAACGATAATCCACACATCCACCGAACCATTCGCATTTCCACCCTTTCCAGCCTTCGTTGCTGATCTACGTTCATTACCCATGTCTCGCTCCCATAAATCATAACACTTCTCACACATGCAGCATACACCTTTCCCTTCAGCTTCAACGACACTCCCCTCCTCGTCAGCATGCCACTCAGTTCCCGAAACTTCTTCCATGCACATCTCACTCGAGCAACCGTTGCCGAGTCTGATCCACCTTCTCCATTCAGCATGTCTCCAAGGCAACAAAATGTTTTCATGCCTTCCAGCTTCACGCCGTCTCCAAGATCCAACTCAACATTTCCTCCATCTGCAGCTCCCTCTGTGCACACCTTACACTTGAATGTTGTTGCCACACTGGTTAATGACCCTCTCAACCCACTACATTTTTGATGAACCCACTCAGCGCACATTGTACATTGAATTGAGTTCACTCCGACACCCTTCCTGCACATAGCACATTGCCACTTCCCAGTTCTTTCCACCTCACCACATGCTTTACCACTTGCCATCACCTTTGTTTTTCCGATATTCACCTTCAGACCTTTCGTCTCCATACATTCCTTCCACTTGTTCATCTTCTCCTTCAGTCCATCCATACTTTCTGCAATCAACACCAGATCATCTGCATACAACAACTCCCACGGTGAACACTCCTTTACGTTCCGAGCCAGTACCTCCATCACAGCTACAAATAGTAGTGGACTTAGTACCGACCCCTGATGCACTCCCACCTTCAACTCAAACTCACCACTGTTCCCGTCCTTCATCCTTACAGCTGTGCGCGCTCTTTTGTACATTGCCGTCACTATTCTGATCAACCATTCCTCCACTCCTAACTTCCTCAATGCCCATGTCACTACTTCACGTGGAACCCTATCGAATGCTTTCTCCAGATCAACAAACCCAAGAAACAACTTCTTCCTCTTCTCAATGTACTTCTCCTGCAACTGCCTCACAATAAAGAGCGCGTCTGTCGTTCCTCTTCCTGGCATAAATCCAAACTGCATTTCGTCAATCTTCACTTTCTTCCTTATCCTCCTCTCCAACACCCTTTCCAATACCTTCATTCCATGCTCCAATAACTTTATCGCTCGATACGAGCCACAGTCCAGAGGGTCACCTTTCCCCTTGTATAGAGGGACGAGGGTACTCAGTTCCCAATCCACTGGAATGCGGCCTTCTTTCACCACCAGGTTGCAGATCTCTGTCATTCTCTTCACACCCCAATTTCCCGCTGCCTTCAACATATCTCCCACAACTCCCGTCGGCCCTCCCGCTTTTCTACTCTTCATTGCTTTTATCGCTTCCTCAACTTCCTTCTCGGTTATCTTCTCTGCCGGTCCTAAAGCTGAATGATGAATGCCCCCTGTGCTGTCTTTCCGTCGCGGTCCCCCTGTGCTGTATTTCCGTCGTGGTCCCCCTGTACTGTCTTTCCCTCACGGTCCCCCTGTACTGTCTTTCCCTCGTGGTCCCCCTGTGCTGTCTTTCTGTCGCGGTCCCCCTGTGCTGACTTTCCCTCGCGGTCCCACTGTGCTGTCTTTCCCTCGCGGTCCCCCTGTGCTGTCTTTCCCTCGCGGTCCCCCTGTACTGTCTTTACGTCACGGTCCCCCTGTGCTGTCTTTCCCTCGCGGTCCACCTGTACTGTCTTTCCGTCGCGGTCCCCCTGTGCTGTCTTTCCCTCGTGGTCCCCCTGTGCTGTCTTTCCCTCGCGGTCCCCCTGTGCTGTCTTTCCCTCGCGGTCCCCCTGTGCTGTCTTTCCCTCGCGGTCCCCCTGTGCTGTCTTTCCCTCGCGGTCCCCCTGTACTGTCTTTCCGTCGCGGTCCCCCTGTGCTGTCTTTCCCTCGCGGTCCACCTGTACTGTCTTTCCGTCGCGGTCCCCCTGTGCTGTCTTTCCCTCGCGGTCCCCCTGTGCTGTCTTTCCCTCGCGGTCCCCCTGTGCTGTCTTTCCCTCGCGGTCCCCCTGTGCTGTCTTTCCCTCCTGGTCCCCCTGTGCTGTCTTTCCCTCGCGGTTGTCAGCTCTTTCACGAGCCTCGATTCAGTATACAACAAAAAAGAAAAAGAAAAAAAGAAAGAAAAAAAAAAGCTGGGTTACTCTCTATGTTGTCATCCCATTCATTCTCTGCATTCAACAGTATTTCCATATTGTGGGGCTGCTTAACTGATGAATTGTGCCTTTTCCCTTAAAAGGGATAATATATCTCTTCCATCTTCCTTTAATTCCATCTGGGTCCACAACGATTTGTCCCACTTCATCCTTCAAGCAACTCACCCCCATCACATCACACCTCTCTTTCGCTATCTGCTTTGCAATCCTGAATACCGCTCGCTGACCCGCTTCCAAATCCAAGCGTTCTCCAAACATTTTCCTGCATGCCTCCTGTGTCTTTGCTACCTCTTTCTTTGCAGCCTTCTTGGCTGCCTTATAACTTTCATGCTCTTCCTTTTCTGCCCCCGTACCCTTCGCCTTCTGCCACTCCTTGAACTTCTTCCTCTTCCCGTCAATCTTCTTTCCAACTTCATCATCCCACCAGCATGTTTCCGAGTGCCTCGGTGGTCCTTTTGTCCATCCACATACCTCAACAATGGCTCCCAACAGACTATCTTTCATTGACATCCAACCACTTTCAAGCTCAACCACATCATCCTCTACCATACTCAGCCTCTCTTTTAATGCCTCCCTCACTGTCACCTCTTTCAACCTCCACACCTTCATTCTCGGTTGGTACTTCACCCGCCGAGCTCTCCTCGCAACTTTCAACCTTATGTCGCAGACAACCAAGTGGTGCTGTGAAACAGCCTCCTCCCCCGGGATCACCTTTGTGTCCCGGAGGTGCCCCCTATCTCGCCTATGCACCATCAGGTAGTCAACGGTTGTCGTCGACCCACCTGATGTGTATGTAACAAGGTTATTATCCTCTTTCTGAAACTGAGAATTACAAATCAACAAATCAGCTCCATCAGCAAACTCCAAAATCCTTTCACCTTCTCCATTTCTCACACCATATCCGTAAACCCCATGAACTCCCTCAAAACCGTCCATACTCCTTCCCACATGTCCATTTAGGTCTCCTCCTACCACAACAACTTCCTCATCTTTCACGTTTTCCATCAGATTCTCTATTGCACACCAGAACTTGTCCTTCTCTTCATCGCTCCGACCAACCTGCAGAGCATATCCCGAGATGACGTTCACCAAGAGCTTTCCAATCATCATTTTCACCATCATCAACCTATCACTCACTCTAGTCACACTCACCACACTGTCTACAAACTCCTCAGAAAACAGGACACCAACACCATTCACGCCTTCTGGGCACCCTTGCCACACAAACTTGTGTTTCTGTCCCTGCCTACCCTTCACCATTCTCACATCAATTCCCTTCCATCTCGTCTCCTGCACACAACATATGTCCACTCTTCTGCTGACCAGTGTATCCACAATGTCCTGACGCAGGTACAGTACCTATAGAAAGTCTACACCTTTTGTTACCTTGTAGGCTGCCATGAAAATGCATTCAATTACACTTTTCCACATTTATTTACACATCGTAACCCACAAATTCCAAGTGAAAAACAAATTATACAAATTTCAGAAAATTATTTTAAAACACAAAACTCGAAAATCTTGGTTGGATAAGTGTCTACCCCCCTCAACCCCCCCCCTCCCCCAAACCCCCCTGAGCTAATACTTGGTGGAAGCATCTTTGACAGCAATTACAGCTGTGAGTCTGTTGGGATAGGTCTCTACCAACTTTGCACACCTTGATTGGGAAACATTTGCCCATTCTTCTGTACAAAACTGTTTAAGTCAGTCAAGGTGCATGGGGAGCGTTGATGGACAGCAATCTCCAAGTCATGCCACAGATTTTCAATTGGATTTAGGTCGGGGCTCTGACTGGGCCACTCAAGGACATTTATCTTTTTGTTCCTCAGCAACTCAAATGTAGCTTTGGCTGTGTGCCTCAGGACGTTGTCATGCTAAATGGTGAACTTCCGTCCCAATTTCAGCTTTCTTGCAGAGGGCAGCAGGTTTTCCGCTCGGATTTTTCTGTATTTTGCTCCTTCCATTTCTCTTCTGTCCTGACAAGTGCCCCAGTCCCTGCTGATGAGAAACGTCCCCATAACATGATGCTGCCACCACCATGCTTCACAGTAGGGATGGTGTTCTTTGGGTGATGTGCTGTGTTGGGTTTGCATCAAACGTAACATTTTGCATTTAGGCCAAAAATTTACATCTTGGTTTTGTCAGACTACAAAAGGTTTTGCCACATGGCTTCAGAATCTCCATAGTGTTTTTTTGTATACCTCAAACAGGACTCAAGGTGGGATTTTTGAATAATGGCTTCCTTCTTGCCACCCTACCGTACAGGCCAGACTTGTGGGGAGTGCTTGGGATATTGTTGTCATATGCACACAGTGACCAGTGTTTGCCATAAAGGGTTGTAGTTCTTTCAAAGTTGCCATTCACCTCTTGGTGGCCTCTCGCATCAGTCTCCTCCTTGCTTGATTGTCCAGTTTGGAGGAACAGCCTGATTGGTCATCCAGTTTGACCAATTGGTACCATACGCCTTCCACTTCCTCATGATTATCTTGACTGTGCTCCAATGGATATTCAAGGCCTTTGAGTGTTGTATATTCTATAATATTTTCCATTTGTGTGTGTGTTGTATGTTCAGTGCCTTTAATTTTATTCAGACTATTTCTCTCTTTGAATTATACACTGGTCAACAAAATTTTAAAAATTTTATGGTTCTAGTATATTTTGAGGTGATTCTAACCAACATGAACGTGTAGATTTGGATTATGATATCCAATTTTTATGAGTACATCCAGTTTTTGAGAACCAGTATACCATAGGAATATCAGCCACAGCCGAAATTCGTCTTGTACTCACTAATCAGGACTTTGTAACGAGACTATCTGAGCTGGAAAGCGTTGCTTGGGATAGCTTTGTGGCTCTTGCTAAGCTAACAATTACCTTGGAAATTTTCGAGCACCAAATTATGAAGAGCTTGTGGAAAAGATGTTGAAGAGTTACCAGGAACTCAGTGCTCGAATGTCACTCATGTTACGGATTCGTCACTTCCGTTGTGGTGGTTTGCATCCACTGTAAATATTTCTGATTCCATATACTATTATTGTTTTCAAAAGGTTTATTGTCCATGAACTGTTTTCAAAAGGTAAAAAAGTTAATGTTAAAAGAAACAGGAAACCGGATCAGGAACCGGACGACAAAGAGGAAGGAGAGGGAGAGAAAAAGGGGCGGAGCGAGTGAGTCGGACAAGAAGGAGCCGAGCTACTTGCGGTCTGGAGCGAACGTTGGCAAGCAAGAGTCACTAGCGAACTTTCGGGTTTCCCGGGAAAGGGGTCCCTGCGACAGAGTGGTCATCGCTGTGACCGATCAACCTGCGTGTCAGGTTTTTGGCGGTGGATTCCGAGGAAAATTATCACCGGGCTGTTACGTTTCAAGAACGGGTCGTCGGCCATTTTGACTCGTGCAGGACTTGTGCTTCGCTCGCGGTTTCGTCTCTTTTCGACCATTTTCACCGCATTCAGACGTCGATCTGGGGCGTGTGTGTGACGTGGCTTTTTGAAGGTTAATTCGTCCATACCCGAGGGTGTGATCTCTCAGTCGCCTGTAGGGCGCCTTTGGGTTTGCCAGTCACCTTGTGGGCGCCTTTGTACAGCTTTGGGCGGTGTGACTGTACTTGCCATCCGCACGGGATTCTGGTCTCGATTGGACATCGTTCTGGCGATCGCTGGAGCGATTCAACTTTGGGCTTGAAGCTGGGAATAAGAGACATTGGGGATGTTCGTGTTTCACTCACTTGGAGCACAGTGAGTTCTATATTACAAAACTGATGGTACCATCATAGGACATATTGATTGTACTATTGAATACTATTATTGTTGTACTGTTATTCTTGTGTGATCTTAATACAATATTTGTTTGTGAGTAACAATTGGGGTGGCTTCTCCATTGATCTTTGACATACAGAATAACACATTTTTCTGCCGTGACTCCTCTCGGGGCTCGGAGGTACACCGTGACCAGGGGGTCGGGGAGGAGCACGTAACACTCAAGATACATTTCTCCATTCTCATCTGGACTTCTTTCCACAAAATCTTGGCGATGTCAGTGATGAACATGGAGAAAGGTTTCACCAGGAAATTGCCATCATGGAGACTCGATATCAAGGCCGATTCAATCCAAACATGATGGGCGACTACTGTTGGACTTTACAGCGTGAAAGTGATTGCTCCTCAGTACGCAAAAGTACTTTTACACTTTCAGAAGTTCAGAAGCACTTTTAATGTGATGTAAATAAAAACATAAAGTTCATATTATTTTTTGTGATATTTTATAAAGTTCATATTATTTTTGAAGCTTTACATTTTTTGATGTAAATAAAAACTTAAAGTTCATATTATTTTTTATGATATTTTATAAAGTTCATATTATTTTTGGATATTTACATTTTTTTATGTGATGTAAATAAAAACTTAAAGTTCATATTATTTTTTGTGATATTTTATAAAGTTCAAATTATTATTGGAGCTTTAAAAAATTTTTATGCGATGTAAATAAAAACTTAAAATTCATATTATTTTTTGTGATATTTTATATAGTTCATATTATTTTTGGAGATTTACATTTTCTTACGTGATGTAAATAAAAACTTTGAGTTCATATTATTTTTTGTCACAATAAATAGACTTATTGAGACTTAATCAAGAAATTCTCATGCTCTGAAGATTTTTTCCACACTTATGTTCTACGTCAAGGTTACGTGATAGCGAAATTTTAAGGTCAGATTCGGTTTTGTGGGCACCAAATTAGTTAGAAACAGTTGAAAATAAGTCAGAACCAAATTGGCTGTTGACCATCACCTGTTGTATTGTTTGTTTGTTTTTCAATCATAGAAATCTAAACTTTCTTTCCATTGTGAGGAACACAGGTGTCTGACCCTTATTTGGCCTATCCATCTCCACTGGGCCATATAACTTCGGATTCCTTAAACCACCCTCCCATCGTGCTGATTTCAACAATGAGCAGTCAGGCCTCTCTATCTCTTCGCCCTTCTGTCCACCTCCTCTCTCGACATCTGCCATGTGATATCCACCTTGTGAACATCAGAACACTGCAAAGTTTGGTATGTACATTGTCATTGTCTCTCTCCTTGGTTTTCATGTAGAATATGAATTTGTTTCTCATATACAAAGAGAGGCAGTGGACTATTGTCACGATGAATACTCCAGAATCACTGCTCACAATCACCCATTACCTCCACCACCAAAGGTGGATGGAGGTTATGTTTTCGTCGTTGTCTGTCTGTCTGTTTATTGCTTTATTACTCTGCCGGAAAAGATTCCGGCAAGTATGTTGGTTGGTTGGTTGGTTTGTCTGTCTGTCCGTTTGTTTGTGCGCAGCACTACGTCTACATTGTTGCACATAGCATCGCCATACTTTACACACATATTTGCCTTGCCCTGGAATAGACTGTGCCCAATTTTTTTAACTCTCTCGGCCTAAGGCCTCCATTATGACATCATAATTCGATAATCCGACAAGTACAAAACTTCATCCAATCAAGATGCAATTTCTTGAGCGACGTGACGGCATAAACTGGTGGAGAAAAAAAATAAATGATGACGTCATCGGTCACGTGGTTTGGCCGCCATCTTGGAAAAACCGAAAAACTTTGCACCTCTATATCTCCGAAAGTGCTGAATAGAAAAAAATTGAGACATGGCTCATTGTAAAGAACTCTCCATGGGGAATAAAATATGTTGATGATCATGTTATGACGTCATAATTCGACAAGTACAAAACTTCATCCGATCAAGATGAAATTTCTTGAGCATAATCTAGGAATAAATTGGTTTAGAAAACAAATAATGATGATCTCATCGGTTACGTGGTTCGGCCGCCATCTTGGAAAAACCGAAAAACTTGATCCAAAATGGCCGATAAAAAAGTACATTCCGGCAAGTCGTCGGTCTCTGACCGATTTCTAGTTTGTCTGTTTGCTCGTCCGTTTGTGAACAAAATATCTCAAAAGGTTGTGGACGGATTCGGATGAAATTTGGCAGGGATGTAGCATTTGTGAAAAGGACGAAATGATTAGATTTTGGTGAAGATCCAGATTCGGATCCGGCTAGTACAATTTTTTAAGTGATTCTTCACCATTGGGAGATCGGGTCAAAAACTATCATAGCAGGATATCTCAAAAAGTTGTGGACAGATTTGGACGAAACTTGTTGGACAGGTTGTGTGTGTGACGAGGAAGAAGCGATTAAATTTTGGTGAAGATCCGGATCCTGGTCCAGCTCGTGGAATTTTTTAAAGACGCAACAATATGTTAAAGGGTAAGGGCGGAAGGTCTGCAAAACCACAGGTGGGGCGGATGGACAGATGGACAGACGAAGAGCAAACCTACAGGGTGTTCCAAAAATACCTTGGACAACTTTGGTTCTCAATATATTTAGTACCACAAATGATACAACGATATCTTTTGTTTTATATGATACAGAAACTCGTAAAGTTTTCTTTATTTTCCGGTCTGGTGGTTCACAGATGAAAGCTCAGTGCATCAAATGGTTTATTGAGACGACATCTGACACGCAAGTAGAGCGTAATTTCAGTACAAGGTATGGAAGGAATCCACCATCACGGATTAGTATCAGAGAATGGTACAAGAAGTTTAAGGAGACGGGAAGTTGTCAGAAACAGAAAAGTACCGGTCAACCAAGCACACGTGCAGCAGACTTTTCATTTCAATAAAGTCCCAGAAAATCAATCCGACGCGCATACAGAGAACTGGGACTACCAACCACCACTGCACACAGGATTTGCATCCATAGAACGGGGACTACCAACCACCACTGCACACAGTTTTTGCATCCAGAGAACTGAGACTACCAACCACCACAGTACACACAATTTAGATCCAGAGAACTAGGCCTATAAACCACCACTGCATACAGAATTCACATACAGACCACTGGGACTACCAACCACCACTGTACACAGGATTTGCATCTCGAGAACTGGGATGACCAACCACTACTGTACACAGGATTTGCATCCAGGGAACTGGGACTACCAACCACCACTGTACACAGGATTTGCATCTCGAGAACTGGGATGACCAACCACCACTGTGCACAGGATTTACATTCAGAGAACTGGGACTACAAACCAACACTGTACACAGGATTTGCATCCAGAGAACTGGGGCTACCAACCACCACTGTACACAGGATCTACATCCAGAGAGCTAGGACTACAAACCAACACTGTACACAGGATTTGCATCCAGAGAACTGGGGCTACCATCCACCACTGTACACAGGATCTACATCCAGAGAACTGGGACTACCAACCACCAATGTACACAGGATTTGCATACAGAAAACTGGGACGACAAACCACCACTGTACACAGGATTTGCATCCAGAGAACTGGGACTACCAACCACCAATGTACACAGGATTTGCATGCAGAAAACTGGGACTACAAACCACCACTGTACACAGGATTTGCATGCAGAGAACTGGGATGACGAATCACCACTGCACATAGGATTTTATATAAAAGACTGAAGCTTTTTGCTGATAAGGTGCAGATTTTGCAGGAACTCAAACCAAATGGTGTTTCCCTTGGAAATGCTCAGTCCCATAGAGGATGACTAAGATTACCTGAAAAAGGTCATGTTCACAGACGAAGCTTGCTTTCATGTATCGGGGAAGGTCAACCGGCACAATGGGAGGATCTGGGGCTCTGAAAACCCAACGTGGTCTTTGAATACATATGCGACAGTCGAAAGGTCAATGTGTGGTGTTGCCTTCCCTATGACCGCTTTGTTGGTGCGTTTTTCTGTGCGGAGGATACAGTGACCTTCACAATTTACATGAACATTCTTGGATGGATTTGCCTTCCCACACATTGAAGACCTGCAATCTGATATAATTTTTGAACAGGACGGTGCTCCCCCTCATTGGGCCATAGCTGTTTGAGCTTTCCTGAATGAAAAATTTCCAGGTCGCTGGATTGGCCGAGACGGACAAACCGCCTGACCCCCACGACCCCTTCATCGACATAACACCCTTTATTTTTTTCTGTGGGGGTTTGTCAAATATGTTGTCTACAACACCAAGGTGGCAAACCTACAGGATCTTCATTCTCGGATCACAGCTGCATGCGCACTGGTGACGCAAAATGCCGAGCCGAACATGGAAAGAACTCGTGTACGGCCTTGATTTCTGCATCAGTTTCTGCATCATATAAACTGCATCACATCACTTTCTGCATCATATAAACCAAATTATATCGTTGTATCATTTGAAAGTTGTCCGGGTCTTTTTGGAACAGTGCAACTGGAAGGGGACTAATAAGCCAAATGCAATTTTATACTCGAGCGAAGTTGAAGGAGCGCCATCGCAAATCCCCACACTTCCCACTTAAAGCAAAGTTAAAAGATGGCAAAGAGTTCACCACCCTTCCCACTCAACCGTCAAATCAACGTCAAATCCACAATATTGTGACATATTTCATGCAACCCCCAATGTTGTTGTTTTGTGTGCAGTCTGTGGCTGCTGTACGCATCATATCTGGAATTGTGGTTGTGCCGCTGATTCAGTGCCCCTGTTACCAGTAAGCTAGAACTCATTTTACTGGCCTCAGGAGGTCATGCTGAGTCAACCCACCTGGTGTTATTTCAACGACACGTTAGGGGCTCAAACTCAAGACCTTAATATCTCAGGCCAGCCGCATTCACATTTAAGCCAACACCAGACTTTATCCCCCAATGTCAATTGCATGTACAAAGTTTCATTACCTCCACCACCAGAGGTGGATGGAGGTTATTTTCACCCCTGTCTGTCTGTCTGTCTGTCTGTGAACAAGATATCTAAAAAAAATTGTGGACGGATTCAGACGATCGAAATAGTAGGATTTTAAAAATCATTCTTCACCATTGGGAGATGGGACCAAAAGCGATATATAGCAGGATATCTCAAAACGTTATGGACGGATTTGGACGAAATTTGGTGTACAGATTGGGTGTGTGACAAGGACTAATCGATTCGATTTTGGTGAAGATCTGAATATGGATTCAGATACGAGGATTATTTAATTTTTAAGTGAATCTTCACTATTGGGAGGTAGTTTTTTATTATTAAATTTTTTTTGCTTTATTATTTTGATCTTAAAAAGTTATGGACGAGTTGTAAATAACCTTCACTCTTTCATTCCTCTTTACTCCCGCCTCTGGAACAAACTCCCTCACTCTCTTCAATCCCACTCCTCCCTCCAGGTCTTTAAAACAGCTGTTCACCACCATCTCTCACCACCATCCCCATCCAAAACCTTGATCTCTTCTACCCCCGTTAATTCACCTCATATTCTCTTTTTTGAAATTCCGACTTCTTTCCTGGAAGTCCTAGCAGTGTCCTTGTGTTTTTTACCTCCATCCTCCTCCCCTTTCCCTCTCCCTTCCCTCCCCCTTCTCATGCCGCCTCCCCCCAAGCCCTCCCCCTCCCACCGATCTCCCGATGTCCCTGGTCTCAAATGTTGTACTTGTGTGCTTCCCTCTCTCTCCCCATCTTGTCTCCCGCTCCCTTTATTATATGTTTTATGTGTCGTTTTTTTTGTTTGTGATTAATGTTAGCTCTTATACGAGCCTCGATATTGTATACAAAAAAAACAAACAAAAAAACTTGGTGGACGAGTTGCTTTGGTGACAATAACAAGCCAATTCGATTTTGGTTCAGGCCCGAATCCAGGTCCGGCCTGTCAATGGGACACTAAACATAAACTGCCTGGTGGAGGTATGCGCTCAGCCGAGTTCTAGTTTCAAAATATGCCCGTAATTGCATTTTTTGGTATTTGACTTTTCACCTTTTGACCACGCCCCAGGCGGCGGGGCCAAAAATGATGCTGCTCTTGTACCTTCTTGCCATGTGGTGATCATAACTATCAAATTTGGTGAATTTCTGCACAACCCTTTCAGAGGAGATATTCGATTGGACAGACAGACAGACGGAGCCGATTACAATATCCCCCGTGTTTTTTTTTTGTTTGGTTTTTTTTTAAGCGTGGGGAAAACAATTATTTAAGGCTGGAGGAAGAGTTTACACATATTAGACACATATGAACCAGACATGCCACACTCCGCATAAGGACTGCGCAATCGTTGTGACGTAGCACACTTGCAATAAACTTCATTATTTTGGGAACCAATTGTGGATTTTACTTTGGATTGATTATTTTTGTTTGTGTTCAAGATTGTGCGTAGCTTTTATTTAATGGTAAAAACAATGTTGGAAAGTAAGGCCTCCCATTCGTTTTCTACAAAGCAGACAGGGATATTCGAAGGAGACAAAGCGCATTCCGCATGTTAGTTCTTGCCGCTACTGGGTGACAAGTTTCATGACCCTCACTTTAGATGTCTCTGCTGCGTTCGTCAAGATGGCGGAAGGCAGCGCGACATTGTCGGTGCTTTGAAGTGCTGGAGACGAGTGTTGCGATGACTGACTGGACATGAGAATCGGGTGCACCATTTCGAGTAAGCGAGGGTCAATTGAGCACAATCGCAAAGGATCCACCGGACTTGGCTCTGTCAGATTTTCGTCTTTTCCGCAAACTCAAGAAACAAGGTTTTGCTTCCGACGATGATGCCAAGGCTGATATTTAGCAGTGGTTAATTCAGAAGGATGCACAATTCTATAGTGACGCCATCATGAAACTATTTGAACGTTGGCAGAAATCTCTGGACAGCAGAGGTGATTATGTTGAGAAATTATAAATATGCACAATGGTGGAATAAAGATTGATGTATCTGGCTTTGGTTCATTCGAATAACTTCACCTGTTTTGGAGAAAAAGAATATGAGGCATGGGCATTACTTTTTAGCATGCCCTCGTACACCCATAGTTTGTTTGCTATTACATTGCAAAGTGGTAATTTCCAAGGCCTATGTCATATGCTGTATCACAACCACATGTGTTGGGATGTGCGTGATATCGGCAAAGCAAAGTTATACCTTTCATTCTGCCATTCAAGAGTCTGAACGAAAGGCTATGGTCTAAAAAAGACGTTTTTTGCAACAAACCGAATCTTGGTGAATCTCATTTGTATAAAAAAATTGTTTTCTTATACAACAATATTGTTTGTTCATTCTAGACTGACAACGGGCCTGGAGATGATGTTGGGCTCATTCTGCATCGAAAAGGGATCGATTGCAGCTTAACTCCCCAGCAATTACATAACAACTGTTCGTCAACAGAAGGAAAGGTACAGGAGGCCTCTGCCATGTGAATACAAGTTTTCAGAGTAATTCAAGAATGTTTTCCAATGGTCTCCTGTGTCCTTGCTCCATGTTCTTCAGCTTTGCCCTGTTCTCTCATAATTATGGCTTAAATATGACATTAAAAAACCATTTAGGTAACATTCACCGTTTTTCAAAATTACTTACTTTTTGTTGACAACATATTTCAAAGAACGCATACAGCGCCCTCAGAAAATATTCACACCACTTGACCTTTTCACATTTTGTTGTGCTACAGTCTGAATTTAAAATGGATCAAATTGAGATTTGTTTGACACTGATCTACACAAAATACCCATAATGTCAAATTTAATTTTGTTTTTAGAAATTTTTACAAATTAAGTAAAAATGAAAATCTGAAATGTCTTGAGTCAATAAGTATTCAACCCCATTGCTATGCCACTCCAAATTGAGCTCAGGTGCATCCAATTTATTTTGATCATGGACATGATTTAGATTTTAGAAAGAAACACACCTTTCTACACAAGGTGCTGCAGATGACAGTGCATGTCATAGCAGAAATTCTACCAGAAAGTTCAAGGAACTCCGAGATAGAATTGTGAGGGTGCATTGATCTGGGGAAGGGTATTTCTTTTTTCAACAAATCTTCAATTTCAATTGCTTGTAATAATGTAATATCACAATATTGTTACGTTTATGGGGTAGGTAAAAGAATACCGTTGGAGAAGGTAGCATTGAATAGGAAATAACATGGACCGTGTGACGTGTCGGAGCATTTTGATGTACATAGGTAGGGAAAATGTATCTTAAGGTTATTTTAATGTTCATCATACGAGGGGTGATGACGTGTTAATTAAGAATAGGGTTTAAGGTTAGTTTTCCCCTGTGCGTGCCTTCCCTCTGTGGCCAACACTTAAATTATAACAGGGTCCGGCGATGTGATCCCTGCCCAGCTCAGCCCGCCCTTATGGACATATATGGCAAAATACCCACCCAGGGGAGGCGGAGCGATCAGTGGGCGGAGAAGAAGGCCGGCAGGTCATGCTAACTATCATGACAACACAGCAACTTACTTTCTTATCCTCAGTTAAAACAAGCCTTCTCTATAGTGACAGTGGTGAGTTGTTTTGAATTACGTGGATGTGAGGTAATTTTAACGTGGTGGTTACGTGGTGCTGAGGTATTTTTTATTATATACCGTATACGCTTTTGCATTTGTGCAGTGTCTGTCACGTCACTGAACGACACCTCAAACTTTTATGAAACCATATCAAACTTATGGGTAATGCTCTAAGGAGTTTATTAGCCCCCATTGGACTTAGTCTGCAACGGGGGCTTATGGAATGGGTCTCATCTGTCTGTCTGTCCGTGCGTCCGCAGCCATATCTTGGAGTTGTATGGACCGATTTTGTTCATACTTGGTAGAAAAACAATACATGATAGTATACATATGTGCATCATTTTGTTTCGCGGTGCGATCAAATATGGCCGACCTGCGGCCATTTTACTTGTAAAAATACCCAATGTTGAACACGTCCTCAACCATTTCTCGGACTTGCATTTACCGATATTGTTCAAACTTGGCACACAGATAAGGAATGATGGCTTACATATGCACCTCGTTTTATTTCGAAATCAGATCCAAGATGGCAAACTGGCGACCATTTTGTTACTTGAACGTGTCCCCACCAATTTATCAGACATGCATGGTCCGATTTTGTTCAAATTTGGCACAAGCACAATACATGATGACATGCACGTGCACCTCTCTTTATTTTGTGGTGTGATCAAAGATGGCCAACTGGTGGCCTTTAAATCCGTAGAGCAAAATTACTGAAACCACGGGGGCTTTGACATTTTATCTTTCTCTCCTTGTTTTTTTTTGTTGTTGTTGTTGTTTTTAATTCAACTTAAATCTTCAACTCAAATTGCTTATAAAAATGGGTAGATCCAACTCCAAGATCCTCTCCAATGATGTTCTAATCATTGCACCTGAGCTGGTACACCTGATTCAAATTTTAGGTATTTGAAGTAGTGATAAATGTAGGGGTGTACTTACTTTTTCCACATGTGAAATTTGCATTTATGTTTATTTAAATTATACAATGGACTACAAAATGTAAATGTTTCATGATATTTGTTATATTATATCACCTTTATCTATCAATATTGTTGAAATGAAGATCAAATAGCTGTATGTTGAAATATGTCGAAAAAGTCTAAACTTTACATGGGGTGTACTTACTTTTTCACGTGATTATATATATATTGTTGCGGATTTGAGAATCCGTGCACTGTGTGTAATTCCTGTTTGTAAATATCACCCTGTGTAAATGTAATCATCCTTGTAAATACCTCCGTTAATTGTAAAGGTCAAAGGTCGTCCCCTTAGTTAGTCCATCGCATGCACGTAGAAAATCATTTACCTTTCTAAATAGTTATTTCCTTATTATGTGTTCTAGTTTAAGGCTCTGTTGCCCATTAATTGACCCTGCATTGCACCGAATCGAATAAGATAGACCCCCTTGTTCAAATTCCCCCAAAACCTCCATTTCCAACTGCGTCATTGCCAATCGCATTGCCAACTACATTTGCCGCCATTACGGCGAGGTCATCTCGGAGAAGAAGGTGGGAGGAGTCAGCCAAGCGCCAGGAACAAGGCGTGGCTTTGCCAACGCCTCATCAAGGGAGCGGGATCGGTGAGCCCTCGCGACCAATCCAGGCCAAGGCGAGCTCACCGATGGGCGTTTCTAAAAGGCCTGCGGCTTGATCGCCACGCGCCTTATAAAAGGAAGTTGGGAGGGACTGCTTAAGGAGATGAGTGAGGAGTCCACCGCAGCTGAATCCACCACAGCTGAGTTGAGTTGAGAAGGAGTTGAGCTTTAACAGCAGTTCGACCCGCGGCCGCGAAGCAACGCCGCCGTACGAACGAGAGTGAGGAGGGTCGGCGGCTGCTCACCTCGAGCCTTGCCGTTGACACGAGCCGGACCCACACCCTTCCAGCCCTGTGGTCCCACCTCCTCATCCGTCCAGCCATCCACCTCCTGCCATTCCTGTCATCATCCCCGTGTAAGTCTGACTGTCGTCTGTTTGTCCGTGTTGTCCCTGGGAATAAGTAAGACTGTATAGATAAGTAGAATTGCATTGTGTCCTCTTCTGTAAATTATTTTCGTTTCTTTCCTCCTCCTTGGTTTCTTTGGTTTTGTACAATAGTTAGTAATAAATTCCTGTTCTTCCTTACTCTGCCTTCTTTTCTTCACATCCGTTCGTTTTAGAGGTTTCCATCATTGAACACCTGTGGCACGATTTGGCCAACGTTTAGGATCGGGTTTAGTTTTGCTAATAGTTCAAGCTGCGGGCTGCTAATCCGCTCGGCAAAATAACATCTTGCCCGTGGTCGCGAGCGAAGTTGCTCACCTGCCTCGTAGAGGGAGCGGGGCGGCTTCAGGATCGGAGACGGCCAGTGAAAATAAAAGGGGGATTAACCCCCCTCCCCCCCCCCCCCGCTAAGGGGAGTGCCATGCTCCATTTCCGTAACAATATATATATATATATATATATATATATATATATATATATATATATATATCGACTCGTGCTTCGACTCCAATATATATACGAGGTGTGTTCAAAAAGTATGCGACCTTAATTTGTCGTGCGTAAACAAATGAAGCTAGGGAGGCGTTGATTGGTGCACGTATGTAGGCGATCCTAATGCACACGCGTGAATTTTTTCCCACCTGCAGAAGCTGTCATTCGACGGCAGACCGCCGATGAGTGAGGAAGTGTAAGTGAGCGCCGTTGGATTTTTGTTTTTGACAAAATGACAGAAAAACTTGAACAACGCTACTGCATCAAATTTTGTGTAAAGCTTGGCGATTCCCAAGTGGAAACGATCCGCAAGATTCAACAGGCCTTCGGGGACGAAGCAATGAGCACCACACAGATAGAGGAGTGGTACAACCGCTTCAAAGATGGCCGCACATCAGTGGAGAGTGAAGCACGTTCGGGGAGGCCCTCAACATCCCGAAATGAGATCGTCATTGACCAATTGAGGACCCTGGTGATGCAGGATTGTCGAATCATGATCAGAGAACTTGCAGACGAGGTGGGCGTCAGCATTGGATCCGTTCATTCCATTATGAAGGAGGATTTGGGCTTCAGGAGAATCTCAGCGAAGTTCGTACCAAAGCTGCTAACGATTGAGCAGAAGCAACTCCGTTTGGAGATCGCACAGGACATGCTGGAGACTGTGAACAGCGATCCCAGCTTCCTCAACACAGTGATCACTGGCGATGAGTCCTGGGTTTATGGGTACGACCCAGAAACCAAGTTGCAGTCATCACAATGGAAGCATCCAACATCCCCGAGGCCAAAAAAAGCAAGGCAGGTCCGCAGCAATGTCAAAGTTATGCTGACCGTCTTCTTCGACTCCAGTGGCGTGGTTCATCACGAGTACGCACCACACGGCACAACCATCACCAAGGAGTATTACCAAGAGGTTCTGCGTCGCCTTCGTGACGCTGTGCGACGCAAACGGCCAGACCTGTGGGCAGCGGGCAATTGGCAGCTCCATCATGATAACGCACCCGCCCATTCTTCACATTTGATACAGAGTTTCTTGGCCAAACACAACACACCTGTGCTTCGTCAGGCTCCATACTCTCCCGACAAGGCTCCGTGTGACTTCTGGCTTTTCTCCAAGCTGAAAATGCCCCTGAAAGGGACCAGATTTCAGTCCAGAGAAGACATCATGCGGAATGCGACGGACCAGCTGCGCGCCATCCCAAAAGAGGCGTTCCAGCGCTGCTTCCGACTGGCAGAACCGTTGGGAGAAGTGTGTGGCAGCCCAAGGGGACTACTTTGAAGGAGATTAGTGTAAGTTTGTTGTATCTGGATACGAGTATTTTTTATGAACAAAGGTCGGATACTTTTTGAACACACCTCATATATATATATATATATATATATATATATATATATATATAGCAAACGTGAAAAAGGGTATCCGGACAACTTCGCACGTACCTTTAACCCACGCTGCCATGAAAGCGGGGACCGAACCTCGCACAAGCCACATGCGTATCACGTGACTCGTGCTGTTACTTTTATGAAACCCGATTCGAGCGGTTCTATTCGTACCATGTGAGGCCAATGGATGGAAGGGACAGGAACGGTCAAATCGGAGGAAGAACACGATTTATTATTATTTACAATGATCAGGATGAAGGAAAGGGGACACAGAGCAGAAGCTTAATCGATCCTAACTAATTCCCAGACACAGGGCCCACTCATGCACATGGGGAGATGGAGGAAGAATGTTCGCGCGCCAAACGCGCTTTGCCGTCGGTCGCTCCGGAACAGCTCGCCCGGCGTGGCTCTCTGGCGGTCACGGCACGTATGCAGGCAGGAGGCGTCTGTGGCCCGGCACGGGTCGTCCTCTCGAGCGCCGATTAATACAGCGCAGGGCACGGGGCACGGGAAAGTTCATGTACAATCTCGATCACCGCAATTCAATGCACTCGTTCTGCGGCACGTTCTCATACGTGCTCAAGCTCAACTCTACTCCACTCTCACAGGGAACTGTAACTCAGCACGTGAACTCACGATACTCTCCGGCTCTGACTGGCGTGCACACGGCTCTCACTCATCTCTTCCCTGAACTCGTCTCTCGTCTGAGGTGGGGGACTCGGAGCAGGGTTTTATGGCTCCGCCCCAGAGTTTCATTTGAATGTTCCAAACCCCTCCTCTGGCCATCGTGGTTAGCCACTCCCCTCGAGCCCTGATTGGCGGCTCGTTCTTACCGGCCACTCCCTCCTGCAGCGCCTCCCTTCGGCGTCGCCAGACTTGTTCAGGCCTGCCACGTGGCATTTCAGCGCCAAAAGAACACCTAAGGCTTCAAAAAAGTGGGTCGGGAGGGAGGGTTTTTTTGTTGGTTTTTTTTCAGAGTGAAATTTTAATGGATTATTCAACGCACAATATGTTTATTTCTTAAATATACTTGATCGGACATACATGATGAATCATGTTATGATTTCGAAACGAGTAAACCTTCGTATGTACGCACTGATACGATTAAAATAAAGAAAATAAAGAAACCTATGTCACATTGAGTTCTGTTTACTTTTAATATTTGCTGATGCATATAAGAATGGTAGACCAAAACTTCGGCTTTTAAGAATAATGTCCGGTTGCCATACATGTATCTATCAGCAGCTATTGCCATCGCATTCATACATATTTGACTAGAATTCCTCGCCACGAAATATCACTTCATGGTACCGGTACATGCATATTAAGCAGTTTGGCAGACATGGAAGAGGACATTAACCACATCAAAAGGATGTCTGGTTCGCATTTATACATCTATCTATCAGCAGCTACTGCTATTATAGCACTCATAGATGTTTGACTAGAGTTCCACACCAAGAAATATTACTTTACAGTACATGCATATTGTACACCAATCACATCATTTTTTAGTTGGTCTTTCTTGTTTCTCGGTGGATCAAGTATAAGTGGTCGATGATTGGCATTCCTCGCTGCTGCCATCATGACATCGAAAGCATTATGTTCATTGGTCTTCTGTTGGTTTGGCTGATCCAGGACAGTAATAACGAACTCAATGAAATTTCCAAGGGTATTGATGACATCTGCCAATGTTGAATCTCTAGCTGCAACATGGGTCATAGTCTTTTTATCTCCCACTGAGATGTTCACCACTCCATTGGTGTCCTCAATTGGTACACCTGAAAAAGAAAAATCACTATAAAATATACTTGTATATTGTCTACTATACTGTTTACCTATCAGCGAAGCCACAAACATCAAGGTTCAAACAACAAAAATGTGGGGAAAAATTGTACATTGAAATAACGAGCACCCCCCCCCCCCCCCCCCACACACACACACACACACACACACACACTTCCTTTCACAACTAATTATTGCAAGTATTCATCAGTCTCAGATCAAATTCAGTGTTTTGTACTGAAATTCTGTTTTTTCCAAGTCTGGATTTGGTTTGGAATTTTGAACCACCCGGGAATGAAAACTCGAAATACAGATCTGGGATCCCAGTACAGATATATCGACAGATTTTAGTTTAGAAAAGAACTGGAGTCCAACACTTCCCACCATTCTTTATGAATAAAATAAGGAAGCGCACACCCCATTTATCAGAAGCAAAACCTTGTGGTCCACGTAAATGGCGAGTGATGGGGAAAACCCGCACACACTAAATATTCTTCAACAACAACAACAACAACGTACATTAAAACGGTTATATTTCTTACCATCAAGCATTCCCGACACGAGCTCATAACACAATTCGTCGAGAGTGATATTTTCTGGCACTTTGACACCAACCCAGGCCTTCAGAACACTGGACGTTCGCCGAATTTGGCAAACAACGAACGGCATTTTCTGTCAAACTGTCGTGCACTACGCAGGCAGTACGTGATATGTAACTTGGCTCAGACAGTACGCGAGCACATACAAAATTCGAACCTGTTCCACTAAGCGGGAACGCATTTTACTGACTTCGCGAGCAAGAAAAGAAGAAGAAGATTTTTTAGGGGCGGACGACTTTTATGGGGCGGGCAGCGATGATAAACAGGATTTTTTTTTTAACCAGCCTAAGCTCACTGGCCTACTCAACGCAAAACTAAACACAGGAAAGGACTACGCTTACATTCACGAAGAAATAACTGAACTATCGCGAGGCTTCATGTTGTGGTGCAAAGGTTTGTTGAATTAACCTACGAGGGGGAATTAACCTTTATTCCAAAACCACAACAATATATATATATATATATATATATAACTGTGAGAAATAGTAGAAACTCCACAGTACGAGCAGAACACTGGGCGTTCCGAGGCGTCTCATTTGCATTAAATAAATAATCGGGAGATTAAATCAGACGCGGACGTAGCTTCAGGACATCGATCTTTAATTTTCGACAAGCTTTCGACCAACAAAGGTCTTCTTCTTAGTCGTCCCCAAGTTCTGCTGAACTAGATTTCGATCCATCGAAATCTAGTCAGCAGCCCAATGAGGGCACGGACAAGGCACGAGGACAAAATGCAGAGCCAAGAAACTGGCACCACTCACCACTCCATCACAATCCTTGCTGAAAACCCCGCCAATGAAAGCCACCCCCAGAAGCATTCCGGCCACTGCAGGAGCGGCCTAAAAGTTATGAACCCGAACATCACTAAAACCGCCACATCCACGAACAGGGGCACACCATCCATGCCTGCATGGGAGTGAGGGTGCACCTCGCCGGCACTGAGACCATCAGAGGGTCGGTCACTGCAAAGTTCATCAGACCGCAGAAGCTTTTGCCTCCTGCTCTCTGAGTCGTTCATGTGCCTTTTTGCAAATTCCAGGTGTGCTGTCATGTGCCTTTTCTCAGGAGTGGTTTATGTCTGGCCACTCTCCCATAAAAATCTAGATTTGTGAAGTGCTTCCGAGACAATTGTCCTTCTGGCAGGTTCTCCCATCTCAGCCAAGGAACTCTGCAGTTCGGCCAGAGTGGTCATTGGGTTCTTGGTCACCTCCCTCACCAAGGTCCTTTTTGCCCGGTTGCTCAGTTTGATCGGACGGCCAGCTTTAGGAAGAGTCTGTGTCGTTCCATATTCTTTCCATATTCTTTCCATTTGCTAATGATGGAGCTCACTGTGCCCTTAGGAACTTTCAACACTATAAATAATTTTACACCTTTCCCTAGATATATGCTTCCTCACAATTCTATCTCAGAGTTCTGCGGACAGTTCCTTGGACTTCACTGTAAAGATTCTGCTCTGACATGCACTGTCAGCTGTTGGACTTTACATGGAAAGGTGTGTTTCTTTCTAAGTCATGTCCAATCAATTGAATGACGCAAGACATTTCAGATTTTCATTTTTTATTATTTTGTAAAAATCTCCAAAAAAAGAAATATTCCATTCTGACATTTTGGGGTATGATGTGCAGATCAGTAACAGAAAATCTAAATTTATTCCATTTTAAATTCAGGCTGTAACACAACAAAATGTAAACAGTACAGATACATTCAAAGTACACCGCCCCCCATGCCAAATAAATAAATAACATCCACTGCGCAGCAATAACATCCAATGCCTGGTGTTGGCTTCGCGGTTAGGGTGCTGGCTTGGGATCCTAGGATCCTGGGTTCGAATCCTGGTCGATCGCTGAATTAATGCCAGGGGGGTTGACTCAGCCTGTCATCCTTCCGAGGTCGGCAAATTGAGTACCAGCTTGCTGGGATGAATGATCCCGGTGTTTTCCCCGGTTTAGAATAGGTACACCGTATCGCTGCGCATCGTAAGAGGCGACTAAGGGTTGGCGTCAGGAAGGGCATCCGGCCATAAAAAAAAACATTGTCTCAAACAGGGAACCATGATTGTCATGGGGCCCGCAAGGCTAACCCCCGCTCTCACGGGGAAAATGGCCTTAAAAACGATCATTCATTCATTCATTCATCCATTGCGCAGCAATGCCAGGGTGTCTTTGGCACCCGGCGATACCGCCGTGCAGCACCTAGAAACGGTATTGGAAGAGGTGTACAATAATATTGATTGATTAATTAATGTGGTGGAGGTAATGAAACTTTGTACATGCAATCGACATTGGGGGATAAAGTCTGGTGTTGGCTTAAATGTGAAGGTGGCTGGCCTGAGATCTTAAGGTCTTGCTTGAGTTTAAGTCCCTAACGTGCTGTTGAAATAACACCAGGTGGGTTTGCCCAGCATGACTTCCTGAGGCCAGCAAAATGAGTTCCAGCTTACTGGTAACAGGGGCACTGAATCAGCAGCACAATCGATTAGCTAATAGCATACCTCAACCACCAGTATTTCATCTGAAGCTGTAACTTTTTGAAAATTAATGGTCATTAATCGAAAAAATTAAATAATTAATTGATTACTTCACTAATCAATTCATAATTAATCGATTAATTGTTTAATCAAAAATATCCTTCATAGCCACATCACTTGGTCCCTGTCATGTCCAAATATCAGCTTCCTAACTCAAAAGGTGCCTGAGATATTGCCGAGATGAGCAAGAAAATAAAAAAATGATTAATAATGAAAAGAAATAAATAATAATCATAAAACAATAAAATTTTATTGATCAATTATCTCATAGAATATCTAAACCACCACTGTTGTTTCATTCAAATCTGTAACTTAAAAAAATGAATTAATCAAGTCAATAGAAAAATTTAATAATAAATCGATTAATTAATTAATCAATAAATCAAAAATATCCTTTACAGCCAAATCACTTGGTCATTGTCATGTCCGAATATCAGCTTCCTCACTCAAAAGGTGCCTGAGATAATGCCCATGTAAGATAGAAAATAAATAAGCATATAATTATTGGATAATAATTAAGTAATTAATCAATTAATTTATTATTCAAAAAATAAAAAATAACGTTTTTGCCACAATATTGTGCCTAGCTCAAAGGACTATTGTGCCGAAATTTCAGCTTCCTCGCTCAAAGGATGGCTGAGCCATCGCCAGACAAACAAGAAAACAAGAAATAGGAGTGAAAACTGAGTACTCCCTTTCAGCGCGCGTCATCGCCGGGTCCCCTTCGGTGCCCGGCAATGACGTCATGCAGCTCCTGGAGATGGAATAGGAAAGGAGCGGTGTACAACAAGTCAAGAACTGTGCATGCTTTCTGAAGACACTGTATGTGCAGTATGCAGCTTGTGCTGTGTTAAAAACTACTTCTGTGTCAATCTCCTGTCTTTTGCAATGGTTGCCCAAACGGGGGCTCACAAATTTGTTTGGTGCCATGCCCTCAAAAGGTTACTCCGGCCCTGAATATACTGGATTTTGAAAACGGTCAGTCAAACGGCCCCCTTGGTGGGTAACACATTCCTCTGTTGTGGTACCCATACCCCTCAAAACCTTCACAAGAAAGTATATCGCAATGGCCTGAATTTCACTGAATGTTTTCTTTCAGTTCTTTGAGTGTGTGTGGCCTGTTACTGTAAACTCTGTCTTTAAATGATCCCCACTGGAAATAATCAGGCCTGAGATCAGGAGATGTGGGAGGCCATTCACAATTCACATTTCGGCTGTGCACATCGGGGAGAGGATCACACACCGGGGAATTGACATTTCCAAATCTGGTGATCAGCTTTCGAGGAATGATCCATCTTCCATGATCTGGTTCTCTTGTGGTTCATCAGTATTTTGAATAAATGTGTTCAGAGTTTGAATATGCAGTACAGTACTAAATGGCAAGCTAACCCTGCTGTCTTCCCTGCTGTGTAGGTGATGCTGGAAGGCCTCTTTAATGGCCTCAATGTTCGGTCCGTTAAGCCAACTCTGCTGTCGCTACTGTCAGCACATGAGCACAAAGATGAGCGCAGCCGCTCATCCAGCACGGATGTCATCTTGCCACCAATGCACATTCGTGCCTTTACCCTGAATATCAAATGATATCAAACAATGGACCCATTGTCATCCTGAAGCCCTTTTCAGTCCTTCAAGATTGTTTTATTCTCTGTGTTAACCACTCAGCATGACAAGTTGGACATTGAGAAGAAAAAAGAAAGAGAGGGTGACAATTATGTTCGTGCAAATGCCTTTGGTTCTTCATATATGTGAATCTTTTATGGGTTGGGGGTTGGGGTTGGGGTTGGCGGTGAGAGAACAACAATCCACTTTATTACATTCCCCTTCTTGACAATGAATGACTATGTTGTGAATTCTTGCCTCATGAAAAGCAATGAGGACGTTTCCCTTTCCTTCAGGTGTTAAATCTCTGGACTAGTAATGGTTTAAGGTAGTTTTTGTGATTGGGTGTGGTACACATCTATTGGTAACATTACTTTATGGACTCGTGCAGTGGAGGTGGATTAATGTATATATTTGGAATGGATCCTCAAACCAGCACTTTAACATGCTTGCGATGCATGATTTGGCATGTGCTTTTACATATGCGTTTGTTGGTGCTGCAACATGCATGTTAGTTTGGGTTTTCTTTTGCCACTCCTCCAAACGAATGGTGGAGCTGCGAGGTGTGCTTCGGCCTTCTCTAAATGTGCTTCTTTAGCTAGAGTTCAGCTTCAACCCGGCACTCAGACTCCTCTATGTTGTTCTGAAATTTTCACGACAGCTACCAATTTGTCTGTGGATCCAAACATCACTTTCCTGATAAATAAGATCCATTAGTTTCCTTTTTGATGTAAATCCAGTGCGGTGTCCTTGTTTTATGTTCGAGACTGTGAATGCAGCGTGTTTATCAGCCGCGCAGGCTTTAGTAGAAGTCTAACGGTTTGTAAGTTACTGAGAATAATAAACTGCATCCTGTTTTGTTCACCTTTTCATGCTTCATACGTATTACAATATGTGTTGTGAATTTGGTACTGTAGCTTTGATATAATTATGTTTTGTGCAAGTACAATTCATTAATTAAGGCTTGTCTTATTGGTAGAAATTTAACACTGCCCCAATACTCTTCCCTTTTACATGCCCCCCGCACCCCCACATTCTTCTTTCAAGTCCGATTCCCTTTCCCACCCACCCCCCCTTTTTACACCCCCCTCACCCTCTTCCCACTCCTCCCCCCCCATTCCCACCCCCCCCACCCTCTTCCCGCCCCTCCCCCCCCCCCCCCACCTTCTCACCTTTATTTTCCCTTTCTCCTTTGCCTTCTCCCCCTTTTTCCCAAAGATGCAATGAGTGTTTGACTCCCTTTTTAACAGCAGCTTAAATGCATGTACGAGTATAAAAGACAACAAATGGATGTTGTGTTGATAACTAGGCCTGTACACTAGTAGTGAGTCACAATGACTATGGTTAGTGTTGTTGTGGTTACACTAACATTCTCAGGGATAAATGGAAATGTTTTCATAAGATGTCAGTGGGACTTTAAAAGGCTTTGGCTTGTCTGTGAGCACTTCAAATTTCTTATGCAAGTCAGACATTTTGTTTCCAATGCTGGCAAGTATACATTTTGTGTTTTCTTTTGCTCGCTCTTTATGCTTGTTATTGAGAGTCACTTCAGTTTGAAATGTCATTGACTATATTTTAAGGTTTTTCTTGTGAATGAATAATTGAACCTTTACCTTCTGGTTTCTAATTCCAGGAGCCGTTGGTTTGTAAGTTTGTAAGCAAAATCTGATCCACGATTGTTGAATTCTTTGCAATGAGAATGGTCATGAAAACCAATGTGAGAAAAGCTAGTTAAATGCGTAAATCTCCCTTTTTGTGATTGTGCCTGAATTATTAACCTCATTTGATTCTTGCACAAAATAAATTGCATACCAAGAAGGAAACTAATCATTTTGAACCCCTGTCAATTCTTACACGCTCTTCAGGCTGACGTTCCGTACTGATTATGGTGGTAATAATGATCATTTTATGTGCAGAGTGTTTCAAAAAAGTGACTCCTTGAGCAGCCTGATATTCTGTCGCTTCTAATGCTGTACCTTTCTCTCGTAAAATATACATAATAGTTCGTAAAATAAGTTTTAAAAAAATATCTCGGGAATTTCCCCGGCCTCCCGACTTTTTAATTAAATATGTATGAGATATTTCACTTCCAAGCCGATTGGCGTTTCTTGAACGTGGACTTTTTTATCCACATCAAAATCAACAACACTTTCACGACAGTCATTAAAAATTAACAAAGGAATAATAAGAAAAGTAAAGTTTAAAAAATGATTGGATAATAGGAACCAGAAATTGCCTAAGATGCTAATCAGGTTTCACTTCACATGTGTGAATTAGATGTCCATCCTCATCTGAAATACAGTTTGAAAAGTCAGACAAAAAAACAAAGCAATTTTTTAAATTAAAAAACACTTTTCTTTCCTCTAAATTATCAGAACGTACGCTACCTCCTTTTGACAGTGTATATTACACTGCAGCCACGATCACTCCCAAAAAACATGCATTACCTCGTTTCCTCTGCATGAAACGCAATCGATTGTTTCCTCCAAACGGTACCTTTATTTAATAATAGAAGACACATTGTTCAATCTTCACATGTACACCAGAGGCCAATGAAGTCGAAGAGCTACGTGGAGAGAAAAAAAAATTGCGGCGATTTCTGGCCCACTGGCATCACCTGGCTAATGCGTGGTACATGTGATGCAGGGGAGGAAGAAGGAGGGCGTGGCTTGTACAATGGGCGGTGCTTATGACAGACACACCCAACTCACCTTTATATATTGTCCTGTGGACGACTCTATTAAGAACGAGCGTCCACGGATGGAATCGAGCTTAATGAGGCGTTTCCAATTCAATGGCGGATCATACACAAGCAGAGGGTTTTGGGGGAGAATGCCGCGGCTTACCTGACGGTCCGACGATGTCTTCGCCTGCAAATTTGGGTCTCACCATCTGCCATGATCTTTCTTGGGAAAACCACATTTCCAAGCTGGCCTCCAAAGCCAGTCGCCGACTGGGCATCCTCCGTCGTGCGAAGTCCTTCCTAGGCACACCTGAGCTCCTCACCACATACAAGGCTTTCATCCGCAGCTCAATGGAATACTGTTCTCCCCTATGGGCTGGTGCTCCTGCCTCACACCTGGCTCGGCTTCACGCTGTTGAATCCAAAGCTTTCAGAATCATTGGAATCTCCCGCGATGAAGCTATCTCTGAGGGCCTTTCACTCACGCAGGCAGGTAGGTGGTCTTTCTGTCTTCTACCGACTCCTCTCCGGCCTTGCTCCCCCAGCTCTCTCTGTGCTCTGTCCCCCAAATATTCCTACAGGTCGCACAAGATCTGCCAGCCACCCTCTGATGGTTAAACTGCCGAAATCTCGGCTCTCTGCTCACCTTCACTCTTTCATTCCTCTTTTATCCCGCCTCTGGAACAAACTCCCACACTCACTTCAATCACACTCCTCCCTCCAGGTCTTCAAAACAGCTGTTCACCACCATCTCTTATCTTCCCCCATCCAAAACCTTGATCTTTTCTACCCCCACTAATTCACCCCAGATCCACCTTGTTTGAAATTCCAACTTCTTTCCTGGAAGTCTTGGCAGTGTCCATATGTTTTATACCTCTCCCACCCCCCCCCCCTTCCCATGCCTCCCCCCCAAAGCCCTCTCCCTCCCACAGTTCTCTCGATGTCTCCATGTCTCTCGGTCCCTGCTCTCAAATGTTGTGTTTGTGTCCTTCCCCCTCTCTCCCCATCTTGTCTACCGCTCCCGATGTTATTTGTTTTGTGTGTCTGTTTGTCTTTCTGTGTGATTAATGTTCGCTCTTTCACGAGCCTCGATCTTGTATACAAAAAAAAAAAAAAAAAAAAAAAAAATTAATAAATCAACCAAAAACGGAGGTAAAATGTACAAACATAAATATTTATTAACGAACCCGATAGCAAAGAACGCGACGGAAGAAGTAAAACCTAGTTTGGGATCCCACTCACAGACTTCAAATACAGCACAGGGGAATGAAGAATAAAATAAAACGTGTCCGTGTTTGTGTTGGGCTGATCTCAGTCTGTATGTCGGGTCGATCAGGCTCCGTCTGACGCGGCTCCAGTCGGCGCGAACCGCTCAGCCCGTCTGCTGGCGTTCCACCGGCCCTCCGTACGACTCGAACGAGTCGCGTGCAGCTCACTCCTCCGGCCGTGCCCGGACTCATCCACCGGAGTTGCCTCCTCGTCCAGAACCAAGATGAGAGGTCCGCCGGCACAGGAACGTGCAAAGGGCAACAGGATAAGAAAGGAACGGTCTCCAACGCGGAAGGCAGGAAGAGGCAGAGGCCAAGAGAAGAAGAGAGAAAATGTCTGTCTCCGCTCACTTTTATCAGACATCCCCTGACGTCAGCTCTCTTTCTCTGCAAATCATTGCGTCGTTTCCTTGCGGCTCTTCGTGCCTTCCTCACGTCCTGGTCTTTTTCCTCCAATCAGTGCGTCACTTGTTGGTAGCTCGTTCGCGCTCTCCGCACTGATTGGCCGAGCGTCTCTCGCCTTTGGTGTTACGTCATCGGTCGCACATCATTGTCGGTGGCCAATCAGTGTGGCAAGTCCTTCATCCTCGATTTATTATTCGATTTATTATTAAAGGAGAGGGAGAGAGGATCACACACAGGGGAGAGGATCACACACAGGGGAGAGGGGGAGAGGATCACACACAGGGGAGAGGGGGAGAGGATCACACACAGGGGAGAGGGGGAGAGGATCACACACAGGGGAGAGGGGGAGAAGATCACACACAGGGGAGAGGGGGATAGGATCACACACAGGGTGGAGGATCACACACAGGGGTAGAAGATCACACACAGTGGTAGAGGTTCACACACAGGGGTAGAGGATCACACACACGGGTAGAGGATCACTCACAGGGGTAGAGGATCACACACAGGGGTAGAGGATCACACACAGGGGTAAAGGATCACACACAGGGGTAAAGGACCACACACAGGAGTAGAAGATCACACACAGGGGTAGAATATCACACACAGGGGTAGAGGATCACACACAGGGGAGAGGATCACACACAGCGGTAGCGGATCACACACAGGGGAGAGGATCACACACAGGGGAGAGGATCACACACAGGTGAGAGGATCACACACAGGGGAGAGGATCACACACAGGTGAGAGGATCACACACAGGGGAGAGGATCACACACAGGGGAGAGGGGGAGAGGATCACACACAGGGGAGAGGGGGAGAGGATCACACACAGGGGAGAGGGGGAGAGGATCACACACAGGGGAGAGGGGGAGAGGATCACACACAGGGGAGAGGGGGATAGGATCACACACAGGGTGGAGGATCACACACAGGGGTAGAAGTTCACACACAGTGGTAGAGGATCACACACAGGGGTAGAGGATCACACACAGGGGTAGAGGATCACACACAGGGGTAGAGAATCACTCACAGGGGTAGAAGATCACACACAGGGGTAGAGGATCACACACAGGGGTAGAGGATCACACACAGGGGTAGAGGATCACACACAGGGGTAAAGGACCACACACAGGGGTAGAAGATCACACACAGGGGTAGAATATCACACACAGGCGTAGAGGATCACACACAGGGGTAGAAGATCACACACAGGGGTAGAGGATCACACACAGGGGTAGAGGATCACACACAGGGGTAGAGGATCACACACAGGGGTAAAGGATCACACACAGGGGTAAAGGACCACACACAGGAGTAGAAGATCACACACAGGGGTAGAATATCACACAGGCGTAGAGGATCACACACAGGGGTAGAAGATCACACACAGTGGTAGAGGATCACACACAGGGGTAGAGGATCACACACAGGGGTAGAGGATCACACACAGGGGTAGAGGATCACACACAGGGGTAGAGGATCACTCACAGGGGTAGAGGCTCACACACAGGGGTAGAGGATCACACACAGGGGTAAAGGATCACACACAAGGGTAAAGGACCACACACAGGAGTAGAAGATCACACACAGGGGTAGAATATCACACACAGGCGTAGAGGATCACACACAGGGGAGAGGATCTCACACAGGGGTGGAGGATCACACACAGGGGAGAGGATCACACACAGGGGAGAGGATCACACACAGGGGAGAGGATCACACGCAGGTGAGAGGATCACACACAGGCGTAGAGGATCACACACAGGGGAGAGGATCACACACAGGGGTGGAGGATCACACACAGGGGAGAGGATCACACACAGGGGAGAGGATCACACACAGGGGAGAGGATCACACGCATGTGAGAGGATCACACGCAGGGGTTGAGGATCACACGCAGGGGTAGAGGATCACAAGTAGGGGTAGAGGATCACACGCAGGGGTAGAGGATCACACGCAGGGGTAGAGGATCACACGCAGGGGTAGAGGATCACACGCAGGGGTAGAGGATCACACGCAGGGGTAGAGGATCACACGCAGGGGTAGAGGATCACACGCAGGGGTAGAGGATCACACGCAGGGGAAGAGGATCACACGCAGGGGTAGAGGATCACACGCAGGGGTAGAGGATCACACGCAGGGGTAGAGGATCACACGCAGGGGTAGAGGATCACACGCAGGGGTAGAGGATCACACGCAGGGGTAGACGATCACACGCAGGGGTAGACGATCACACACAGGGGTAGAGGGTCGCACACAGGGGTAGAGGATCACACACAGGGGTAGAGGATCTCACACAGGGGTAGAGGATCACACACAGGGGTAGAGGATCACACACAGGGGTAGAGGATCACACACAGAGGTAGAGGTTCACACACGGGGGTAGAAGATCACACACAGGGGAGAGGATCACACACAGGGGTAGAGGATCACACACAGGGGTAGAGGATCACACACAGGGGAGAGGATCACACACAGGGGAGAGGATCACACACAGGGGTGAGGATCACACACAGGGGAGAGGATCACACACAGGGGAGAGGATCACACAGGTGAGAGGATCACACGCAGGGGTTGAGGATCACACGCAGGGGTAGAGGATCACACGCAGGGGTAGAGGATCACACGCAGGGTTAGAGGATCACACGCAGGGGTAGAGGATCACACGGAGGGGTAGACGATCACACGCAGGGGTAGAGGATCACACACAGGGGTAGAGGGTCGCACGCAGGGGTAGAGGATCACACACAGGGGTAGAGGATCTCACACAGGGGTAGAGGATCACACACAGGGGTAGAGGATCACACACAGGGGTAGAGGATCACACACAGGGGTAGAGGATCACACACAGGGGAGAGGATCACACACAGGGGAGAGGATCACACACAGGTGAGAGGATCACACGCAGGGGTTGAGGATCACACGCAGGGGTAGAGGATCACACGCAGGGGTAGAGGATCACGCGCAGGGGTAGAGGATCACACGCAGGGGTAGAGGATCACACGGAGGGGTAGACGATCACACGTAGGGGTAGAGGGTCACACACAGGGGTAGAGGGTCGCACACAGGGGTAGAGGATCACACACAGGGGTAGAGGATCTCACACATGGGTAGAGGATCACACACAGGGGTAGAGGATCACACACAGGGGAGAGGATCACACACAGGGGTAGAGGATCACACACAGGGGTAGAGGATCACACACAGGGGAGAGGATCACACACGGGAGAGGATCACACACAGGGGTAGAGGATCACACACAGGGGTAGAGGATCACACACAAGGGAGAGGATCACACACAGGAGAGAGGGGGAGAGGATCACACACAGGGGAGAGAGAGAGAATCACATACAGGGATAGAGGATCACATACAGGGGTAGAGGATCATATACAGGGGTAGAGGATCACATACAGGGGTAGAGGCTCACAAACAGGGGTAGAGGATCACATACTGGGGTAGAGGATCACACACAGGGGAGAGGATCACACACAGGGGAGAGGATCACACACAGGGGAGAGGATCACACACAGGGGTAGCGGATCACACACAGGGGAGAGGATCACACACAGGGGTAGAGGATCACACACAGGGGTAGAGGATCACACACAGGGGTAGAGGATCACATACAGGGGTAGAGGATTACATACAGGTGTAGAGGATCACATACAGGGGTAGAGGATCACAAACAGGGGTAGAGGATCACATACTGGGGTAGAGGATCACACACAGGGGAGAGGATCACACACAGGGGAGAGGATCACACACAGGGGTAGAGGATCACACACAGGGGAGAGGATCACACACAGGGGTAGAGGATCACACACAGGGGTAGAGTATCACACACAGGGGAGAGGATCACACACAGGGGTAGAGGATCACACACAGCGGAGAGGATCGCACACAGGGGTAGAGGATCACACACAGGGGTAGAGGATCACACACAGGGGAGAGGATCACACACAGGAGAGAGGGGGAGAGGATCACACACAGGGGTAGAAGATCACTTACAGGGGAAATTATCACACATAGGGGAGAGGGGGAGTGGATCACATGGGAAATACATTTTGTAATGTGTAATTGCAGAAAATGTAAAATGTGACTTCAATAGCTTAAATCTTCCCACCTCCCCAGCTCCCACATCATGCACACTGCACAAAGGGAGCGGATCACACACCTGGAAGAGGGGGAGAGTGTCACAGACAGGGGAGAGGGGGAGAGTGTCACATACAGGGGAGAGAGGGAGAGGATCACATACAGGGGGAGAGAGAGAGAATCACATACAGGGATAGAGGATCACATGCTGGGGTAGCGAATCACATACAGGGGAGAGAGGCAGAGGATCACATGCAGGGGTAGAGGATCACATACAGGGGTAGAGGATCACACACGGGGGTAGAAGATCACACACAGGGGAGAGGATCACACACAGGGGTAGAGGATCACACACAGGGGTAGAGGATCACACACAGGGGAGAGGATCACACACAGGGGAGAGGATCACACACAGGGGAGAGGATCACACACAGGGGTAGAGGATCACACACAGGGGTAGAGGATCACAAACAGGGGTAGAGGATCACATACTGGGGTAGCGAATCACATACAGGGGGAGAGAGGGAGAGGATCACATGCAGGGGTAGAGGATCACATACAGGGGTAGGCGATCACAAACATGGCTAGGGGATCACATACAGGGGAGAGGTGGTATTCAACGCTTAGTCTGATCAGTTTGAAATGTATTGTTATGAATTTGGGTCGAGTGATATATTGAGCCAGGTAGATCTGAATAGGTATCATGCTTTGTCTGTCGCAATAGGGAATCTACCTTGTAATAAGTTCTATGTTTAGCCCGGTTTGTCGGTATAAGCTGTTTTGGTGTCCCCGCCACGAGGGGGCGGGGCGTGCTAAATAGTGCAGGGGTTATGGGTAAAATTACTTTGTTTGTCGTCCCCTCTGTCGCCAAACCTGTGTCTCTTATGGCAACGCATTCTCATATAGACACTTAGATAGGTCCTTCGTGCACAACAATAATTAAATTCCCTCCCCTTAAATGACTGACCGGAAAGACAAGCAGACAACGGCCACGCACAACGCCACCATGGGCAACGAGCATCGAAGCAGGCTATAACCACGCCCAGGAGGACTGTGATTGGTCTGTGGAAGGGACAGAGAACTGCCCCGTGATTGGAGGGAAAGGAATGACTTGTGGTTGGCGACGAGGGTGGCGTGACATGGTGGGCGGGAAGCACTCGGCCAATGGGAGGAAGCCAGTGGAGTGGGAAGATTCTGGAAGACGAAGATACGAGGCTCTGGTTGGGGCAGAGAAAGAAATAAGAATTGACGTCACACGCTAGGTGACAAAAGGACTCGCTGGACGACATTTTCTCGCTCCTCTCGTGCTTGAACTCGCTCTCTGCTCTGCGCTGGACTCTTGCCTGGGTTGATTCACACTCTTCCCTGCGTTGGTCGTTGGTTCGTCATCTTTGTGGTGCTTGGAGTGGTGCTCGGAGCTTGGAGCGAGGCTCGGTGCTGAGAGGGAAAGGGACCTCGTGGCGACCAATGAGGAGCTTGGAGTGGGGTGTGCAGCGAGGCGTTCGGTGAGGCCTGACGGCGCGCGAACAGGCGCGCATCGGGGCCTGTTTCCCGCCGACGTCGAAGTCGCGGCGGGCTTACGCGCTTGGAGCCGACGATTCCTTGACTGCAGACTACAGACAGATAAGCTCGCACCACATTTCACAAATACACGCCATACCGTTTTATTTTCCTTCATTAATTTGCCTTTGCCTCGTATCCGAAGTGTGAGTGGGGACGTCCCGGTTAGGACATTTTATTACCGGCGCGTATTTTCCTGTCCCGCTATTCATTGTAAAATAAACCCTTGTATTATTTTATTTTTCCCTTCAAAATCTTGTGTTGTTTGAGTTGATCCCCTGCAGGATCGGAGCTGCAGTCGTATCGCTGCAGGTACGCACTTGCCGCCTCTTCTTCTTCATTCCTCCCCCCGCACTTTTTTAGCCAAATCTGTATTTGATGGTCGCCTCAAGTAAAGCTGTTCGGTCATCCGCGAGCCCCGGTACTAAAGGAAGGGATCGCGCGATAGTATTGAGCGTGATCTATGCAACAATTATATTAGAGAATATAAATTTATGATGTCATTGCTCACGTGGTCTGGCAGCCATATGGGATCCCCAAAAAATGTTCAAACACAGAAGAGTTGGCTCACAATAAGTTTACTGCGCAGGGTAAGTATTCTATGAATACCATCAAGTATATAAATGTCTCATGGACGTGTGACGTCATGCATGCCATCGGTGCATTGTGATTTGGGAGGAGGAAGAAGAACCCTTTTCGGTCGGAAGTGGCGGGGTAGGAAGAAGAGGAGGATCGGGGAAGAATTGGCGGACTCGTCTTGTTTTGCTTTGCTTATATGATCCGGAGAGTGCTATAATAAACTTTACAAATGCTTGTTAATAGATGTAGTCACGGTTCAATGGTAAGTAGTGAATAGATGTAGTCACAGTCCAATAGTACATAAATACCCTGCACTCACGAAGCGAAAAGTGGGGTTAAGCATTCAGGTACGTGCGTGGGCCGTGTGCCGCATGTGTTTGCATTTTAAAAATTCATTTTCTCGGCAACCGTTGGTCCGATTGACACGAAAGTTTACCATAGAAGCGCCTCCGCCTGTAAAAAGAACTTGTATTCATAATTATGACGTCATAGGTCACGTGGTACGGACGCCATATTGGAAAAACGTTACACCTCCATATCTCCCAAACCGCTCAATGAAAAAAATTGACACATGGCTCATTGGCAAATACTCACCATGGGGAATAAGATATGTTGATGGTGATGTCATCGGTGCCTTAATTATGACGTCATAATCGATAATTACAACGCTTGATCTGATCAGTATGAATAAAAAAGAATTCCTCTGCAACTGTTAAATCGATGGACACAAAATTTTCACAATATGTGCGGCTCCTCCTGTAGAATTTTTTATGATAATTATAACGTCATAGGTCACGTGGTACAGACGCCATCTTGGAAACAATCGAAAAAAGTTGCACCTCGATATCTCGAAAACCGCTCCATGGAAAAAATTGAAACATGGCTCATTGTCAAGTACCCCCCTTGGGGAATACGATATGTTAATGATTATGTCATCGGTGCCTTCGTTATGACATCATAATTCAACAAGTACAGCACTTATCCGGTCATTGTGAATTTTTTTTTCTTAGCAACTGTTGGTCTGATGGGCACGAAATTTTCACCACAGGAATGCCTAATGTAGAATTTTTTTTTTTTTTTTTTTTTTTGTATACAAGATCGAGGCTCGTGAAAGAGCGAACATTAATCACACAGAAAGACAAACAGACACATAAAACAAATAACATCGGGAGCGGTAGACAAGATGGGGAGAGAGGGGGAAGGACACAAACACAACATTTGAGAGCAGGGACCGAGAGACATCGAGAGATCTGTGGGAGGGAGAGGGCTTTGGGGGGGAGGCATGTGAAGGGGGGAAGGCATGTGAAGGGGGGGAGGCATGTGAAGGGGGGGGGGTGGGAGAGGTATAAACATATGGACAATGCCAGGATTTCCAGGAAATAAGTTGGAATTTCAAACAAGGTGGATCTGGGGTGAATTAGTGGGGGTAGAAAAGATCAAGGTTATGGATGGGGGAAGATAAGAGATGGTGGTGAACAGCTGTTTTAAAGACCTGGAGGGAGGAGAGGGATTGAAGGGAGTGTGGGAGTTTGTTCCACAGGCGGGAGAAAAGAGGAATGAAAGAGTGAAGGTGAGCAGAGAGCCGAGATTTCGGCAGTTTAACCATCAGAGGGTTGCTGGCAGATCTTGTGCGACCTGTAGGAATATTTGGGGGACAGAGCACAGAGAGAGCTGGGGGAGCAAGGCCGGAGAGGAGTCGGTAGAAGACAGAAAGACCACCTACCTGCCTGCGGTGAGTGAGTGAAAGGCCCTCAGAGATAGCTTCATCGCGGGAGATTCCAATGATTTTGAAAGCTTTGGATTCAACAGCGTGAAGCCGAGCCAGGTGTGAGGCAGGAGCACCAGCCCATAGGGGAGAACAGTATTCCATTGAGCTGCGGATGAAAGCCTTGTAAGTGGTGAGGAGCTCAGGTGTGCCGAGGAAGGACTTCGCACGACGGAGGATGCCCAGTCGGCGACTGGCTTTGGAGGCCAGCTTGGAAATGTGGTTTTCCCAAGAAAGATCATGGCAGATAGTGAGACCCAAAAGCTTGAGTGACAGAACTTCTTGGAGAGGATTGTTGAGAAAGTAGATGGGAGGGTTGTCCAGTCGATCTTTTCGGAGAGACATAGTAAGAGAGTGAGATTTGGCAGGATTGAAAGACATGTTCCACTTGTTTGACCAGTCTGTGATTTTGTCCAGGTCTTCAGAGAGTGAGGAGGCTGCAGACTGCCGATCTGAGGGAAGAGGAATGGAGCGGCAGAGAGTGGAGTCATCAGCAAAGAGATAGAGAGGATTTTCCAGAGAGTCAGAGAGATCATTGATAAAGACCAGAAAAAGCACAGGGCCCAGAACACTGCCTTGGGGAACTCCAGCCTGAACAGGAAGGGGAGATGAGAGAAATCCATTCAGGGCCACACGTTGACTACGACCAGAGAGGAAGTCCGCAAGCCATGCATGGAGATTTCCATGGATACCATAGGAGGAGAGTTTGGTGAGCAGAGCTGGGTGCCAGACCGTATCAAAGGCCCTTGATATGTCAAGGGAGACAGCTCTGATTTCCTGTTTGGCATTGAGGACCTCCATCCATTGTTGAGACAGCAGAAGCAGCATGTCCAGAGTAGAGTGACCTGGTCTGAAACCAAATTGATGATCAGAGATCAAGCCATTGGAGAAGAGGAAAGATTTCATATCCGAAGCAATGATGGATTCCATGACTTTGCTGATAATTGGGAGCAGGCTGATTGGTCTGTAGTTGCAAGGATCTGTTTTTGCACCTTTTTTGTGTAAAGCGGTAATGTTAGCTGATTTCCAGGATGCTGGCAGATGACCTTGAGCAAAAGATAGGGTGAAAAGAACAGAGAGAGGGTGAGATAGAGCGGCAGAGCAGGATTTTAAGACCCGTGGGCTGATGCCGTCTGGTCCAGTTGCAGAATCAGAGTCGAGGTTTGACAAAAACTCCTCCACCTTGTCAGGAGAGAAGGACACAGAGTCCAGGAGCAGTTGGGTTCGACTGGGAAAGGTGGGAACAGAGAGAGATGGGTTTGGGACTAAGGATTTCGAGGCGAACACAGAGTTGAGGCATTCGGCTTTGTCACGTGCGATGTCAACTGTGTGGCCATTTGAGGTAAGGGAGGGGATGGAGGGGGAACAAACACCAGAAACGGATTTGACCAGACGCCACCAGGATTTGGAGGAAGGAGACAGGTTTGAGAGTTCATTCTTGAGTGAGGAGAGATAGTGCTTCCTGGCACTCCTGAGGGTAGACACACACTTGTTCCGAGCTTGGTGGAAGGAACTGAGATTTCCTTCAGTTGGATTAGCCTTCCAAGAGGCAAAGGCAAGTTGTTTCAGGGCAACTGCCTCACCACAAGATTCAGTGTACCATGGACGGGAGGAAGGGTAAGACAATTGAAGGCGAGATGGGATAAATCTGTGCATGAGAGAGATCAGTTTGCTTTGGAAGAATTCCCAGGAAGAATTGATGTCAGAGGCAGTGGAGATGGGAGACCAATCCAGACGATTGATGGCTGCTTGAAGACCGTCCCAGTCGGCCTGAGTGAAATGCCAGACTCGTCGACGCTGAGGAGGCTCTCTGAGAATGGCCAGAGAGATGTCCACTTTGACAAGCACATGATCAGAAGAACCGATTGGAGCAGAAGAAGAGCAGCAGACATTAGCAGGGAAGTTTGTCATAACCAAGTCTAGAAGAGAAGATACTCCATTGGCTGAGATCCGGGTCGGGAAATTGACAGATTGTGTCAATCCCTGTGAGTCACAGAAGTCCTTTGCTGAGGTGCCATGACTAGTGAGAGAGGAACCCACACCCAACCAGGTGGCATGATGACAGTTGAAGTCACCACATATGAGGAAGAGAGAGTTGGGATGAGTGGATAGAAGTTGGTCCATGTTGTCAGACATTGAAATGTAGATGGAGTCATCACTGTTTGGGGGACGGTACAGAACACATATGAACAAAAGGTGGGAGCGGAGAGGAAGCCGTAACCAGAGGTACTCCTGCGGGTGAGGAGGAAAGAGAGCAGTGCAAGGAGAGTGAGGAAGAGAGTTTTTGACAAAGATAGCCACCCCACCACCAGGCCGAGGCTCAGGTCTATCATACCGGAGGAGGGAGTAACCAGGAAGAGATATTAAGGAATCAGAGACATCTTGAAGGAGGAAAGTCTCTGTTAAGCAGATCAAGTCTGGATTGTCAGAAGCAACCTGTATGGAGAGATCAGTCAGGTTTGAGCGAAGGCCCCGGATGTTTGAGGTCCATACCGTTAATGAAGAGAGAGGGGGAGCATCGGGTACAGGACAGGGGAGGGGAGGAGTAGGGTAAGATGAAGGATGAGAGGGGGAGGTAGGGAGAGCAGTTGATAGTGTTTCAGATGTTGCAGAAGAGTTCCAAGAAAGGGAAGGATGAGGAGGATGAAAGGTTTGCTGGTGAAGGGATGCGGCACAGTGAGGGGTTGTTTGAGGGGGGGCAGAGGAAAGTAGAAGGTTTGGGGGGGTGGAGGTATGAGATAGAAGGGAGACAAAGTTGGGAGGAGTTGGGAGTTGGGATAATGATAATCATGACGTCATAGGTCATGTCGTACAGGCACCATCTTGGAAAAATCTAAAAATGTTGCACCTCAACCTACCTTGTGTGGTAAGAGTCTCACACACCAAGTTCGATCAAAATCCATAAATATTTGTGGACGTTAAAGTCTTAACGTCGTTTCGGAGCTGAAAACAATATGGCGGCCATTTTGTGACGGATCGGGTTGGAATGCAATAGCAACCTACCTTGTGTGGTGAGGGTTAAGCATTCTAAGTTTGATCAAAATCTGTTAATATTTGTGGACGCCAGAGTGTTAACGTCGTTTTCATGACCCCAAAAATATGGTCGCCTAAGTCCGCCATTTTGCAACGGATCGGGCTGAAATGTAATACCAACCCGGTCCTTGGGGTAAGGATGCTGCATGTCAAGTTTGATCAGAATCAGTTGATATTTGTGGACGCTGGAGTGTTAACGTCGAAAAGTTAGCGAACGACGGACGCCGGAGGGTTCAGTATGTGATGAACTCAACTGGACGGTTGTCCAGTTGAGTTAAAAATTGAAACATGGCTCATTGTGAAGAACTCCATGTGGGGAATAGGTGTTAACAACGACGTCATTGGTGCCATAATAATGATGTCATAATTTGACAGGGACAACGCTTAGTCTGATCAGTTTGAAATACAAAACATACAAGGCTTTCATCCGCAGCTCAATGGAGTACTGCTCTCCCCTCTGGGCTGGTGCTCCTGCCTCACACCTAGCTCGTCTTCACGCTGTTGAAACCAAAGCGTTCAGAATCATTGGAATCTCCCGTGATGACGCTATCTCCGAGGGCCTTTCACTTACTGACCGCAGGCAGGTTGGTGGTCTTTCCGTCTTCTACCGACTCCTCTCCGGCCTTGCTCCCCCAGCTCTCTCTGGGCTCTGTCCCCCAAATATTCCTGCAGGTCGCACAAGATCTGCCTGCAACCCTCTTATGGTTAAACTGCCAAAATCAAGACTCTCTGCTCACCTTCACTCTGTCATTCCTCTTTTCTCCCGCCTCTGGAACAAACTCCCTCACTCTCTTCAATCCCACTCCTCCCTCCAGGTCTTTAAAACGGCTGTTCACCACCGTCTCTTATCTTCCCCAATCCAAAACCTTGATCTTTTCTACCCCCGCTAATTTCACCCCAAATCCACTTTTTGAGGTGCCGACTTCTTTCCTGGAAGTCCTTGGTGTCCTTGCGTTTTATACCTATCCTGCCCCCCCCCCCCCCCAGGCCCTCTCCCTCCCACACATCTCCCGATGTCCCTGCTCTCAAATGTTGTGTTTGTGTGCTTCCTCCCCTTCTCTCCCCATCTTGTCGACCGCTCCCCTTTTTATATACTTTGTTTGCTTGTTTGTTTGATTTGTTTGTTTGATAAATGTTAGCTGTTTCACGAGCCTCGACTCTGTATACAAAAAAAAAAAAAATGTATTGAGCGTGATCTGTGCAACAATTATATTGGAAAATATAAATTTATGATGTAATCACTCACGGGGTCTGGCAGCCATATTGGGCCAAAGAAAAAAAATGTTCAAAAACAGAAGCGTTGTCTCGCACCAAGTTGACTGCGCAGGGTTAGTATTCTATGAATACCATCTAGTTCTCTGCTGTTGTGTTTGTGTGCTTCCCTCTCCTTCTCCCTCTTGTCTCCCACTCCCTTCATTGTATGTTTTATGTGTTTGTACATGTTTTCATCTTCAATGTGTTCGCTCATATACGAGCCTCGATTCTGTATGGAAAAAAAAAAACAATTCCAGCTTCCAGACCGTGCAACCAATGCTATTGAAATTTTACACACTTGTCCCGCTTCATGACTTTTACTTTATTATAAAGTTTCACGTCGATCAATGAAGCGTTCAAGAGATATAGTTTAAAAAAAATTTTTGTTGAATTATTTATTGCTGCCAAACTATGTGACCTATAGCAAATTACAAAAGGTCATTTTAGCAACCAGACATGGGGAGCATAATTCTGAAGGTTCCACTCGATATGATCAAAAATGAGGGGGGAGGTAGGTTTTAAAGGTTTATGCTTCAAAACGTCATATATCCTAAACCTTGTGACATATGACGTCATGTTCGCTGAGCTTTTTGTTCCTCATGGATATGCGATTAAACATGCAAAGTGTGGCCTCGATCTGTGTAGCCGTTTCGGAGAAATGGGTGTTTAGCGTTTTTTAAGGCTTTTCTCTTAAAACAATATGGCCGCCGAACCTCATGACCTATGACGTCGTTATTTTTTTTTCTGCATCAATTTATACCGAGATGATGCTCCACAAATTTCATCTTGATCTGATAAAGTTTTGTACATGTCGAATTATGACGTCATAATGGAGGCAGCTATGACATTGTCATTCACCTATGTTATTCCGCATGGAGATTCCTTACAATGAGCCATGTCTCAATCTTTTTCTACATAGTGCTTTTGGAAATATGGAGGTGCAAAGTTTTTCGGTTTTCCAAGATGGCGCCTATACCACGTGCCCTATGACGTCATAATCGCCATTAAAAGATTCTGCAGGCCGAGGCACTCCTACGGTGAAAATTTCCTGCCGATCGGACCAAAGACTGCAGATAAATTGATTTTAAAAGAACTAAATCCGAAAATGGCAGCGGCACAATCATTCATATGGCAAGAGAAGAAAAAAAGTTTCTTCTTCTTCTGACAATAACAACCTCTGGCTTCCAGACCGTACAACGAATCATGTTGAAATTTTAAACACTTATTCCCCTTGATGAGAACTACATTACATTAAAGTTTCAGGTCGACGAATTCAGCGGTTTAAGAGATAGAAGGTTTTAAAAATAAAGTTTTAACTTCAAGACATGGGAAACATATGTGGGAAGTTTCCACTCAATATCTTCAAAAATAAGGTAGGAGATAGGTTTGAACGTTTATGCTTCAAAACGTCATAACTCCTAAAGACCGAAACGATGCGACGATGACAAAGTGACCCAGTTGAAGGGGGGAGGGGATGATGGTAATATGGCGTGGGGCAATATGGCGACCGAACCATGTGACCGATGACGTTGACATATTTTGGATTTTGATTATTTTTTTTCACTTCGGTTATGCACAAAAAATATATTCGTGGCATCAAGGGTTCTGTTTGTTGAATTCTAACCTCATAACGTTAGCACTTTTAATATCGTAAGTAAACATCTTTTGGTCCCAATGCAGAGTTCTTCAAAATGAGCCCTGCCTCCATTTTTTCCATTGAGCCGTTTCGGAGATATAGAGGGGCAAAGTTGAAGGTTTTTTTCCAAGATGGCGCCCATACCACGTGACCTATGATCTCATCATTAGGAGTAAAAAATGATACAGGTCCAGCCAATCACTTGCTGATAATGTTGTCCTAATTGGACCAAAGGTTGCTGAGAACATAGATTTTAAATTTTCGGGCATGGAGAATTGGGGGGTGGGGGAAGGAAGAAGAAGAATTAAAAAATCTACACAGAAATAATCGGTGTTGCTCTACAATCGGTGTTGCGCTACATTTCATGTGGAGGAAACCGAATAATTATATAAAAAATAAAACTACACAGGATGACGACATCGTTCGACGATATATGCTGAGCGCAGCTGCGCTTTCCGCATCGCTATTAACAATCATCGACGAGCACACCGATGATGGGGTCATGTATGACAGTCATTTACGAGCACACCGATGATGGGGTCATGTATGACAGTCATTTACGAGCACACCGATGATGGGGTCATGTATCACAGTCATTTACGAGCACACCGATGATGGGGTCATGTATGACAGTCATTTACGAGCACACCGATGATGGGGTCATGTATGACAGTCATCGACGAGCACACCGATGATGGGGTCATGTATGACAGTCATTTACGAGCACACCGATGATGGGGTCATGTATGACAGTCATTTACGAGCACACCGATGATGGGGTCATGTATGACAGTCATTTACGAGCACACCGATGATGGGGTCATGTATGACAGTCATTTACGAGCACACCGATGATGGGGTCATGTATGACAGTCATTTACGAGCACACCGATGATGGGGTCATGTATGACAGTCATTTACGAGCACACCGATGATGGGGTCATGTATGACAGTCATTTACGAGCACACCGATGATGGGGTCATGTATGACAGTCATTTACGAGCACACCGATGATGGGGTCATGTATGACAGTCATCTACGAGCACACCGATGATGAGGTCATGTATGACAGTCATTTACGAGCACACCGATGATGGGGTCATGTATGACAGGTCTAGAAGTTTGACAGATGATTGAAGACCATGCCAGTCAGCCTGAGTGAAATGCCACACTCGCTGGTGCTGAGGAGGGTCTCTGAGAATGGCCAGAGATGTCCACTTTAAAATAAAAAAAAATTGTGTACAAAAACGAGGCTCATTCATGTAAGGGCTAACACATTGAACATGAAAACATGCACAGACACATAAAACATACAACGAAGGGAGCGGGAGACAAGTGGGGCAGAGAGAGGGAAGCACACAAGCACAACAACAGTAGAGAACAAGGACATCGGTAGATCTGTGGAAGGGGGAGGGCTGGGAGAGGAGGAATTTCAGGAAAGAAGTTGGGGATTGAAAGAGCCGGATTTGGGGTGTTTTAACGGGGGTAGAAAATATCAAGGTTTTCGATGGGGGAAGATAACAGATGGTGGTGAACAGCTGTTTAAAGACCTGGAAGGAGGAGTGGGATTGAAGGGAGTGAGGGAGTTTGATCCAGAGGCGGGAGAAAAGGGGAATGAAAGAGTGAAGGTGAGCAGAGAGTCAAGATTTCGGCAGTTTAACCATAAGAGGGTTGCAGACAGATCTTGTGCGACCTGCAGGAATATTTGGGGGACAGAGCCCAGAGAGAGCTGGAGGAGCAAGGCCGGAGAGGAGTCGGTAGAAGACTGAAAGACCACCAACCTGCCTGCGGTGAGTGAGTGAGAGGCCCTCGGAGATAGCGTCATCGCGGGAGATTCCAATGATTCTGAATGCTTTGATTTCAACAGCGTGAAGACGAGCTAGGTGTGAGGCAGGAGCATCAGCCCAGAGGGGAGAGCAGTACTCCATTGAGCTGTGGATGAAAGCCTTGTATGTGGTGAGGAGCTCAGGTTTGCCAAGGAAGGACTTCGCACGACGGAGGATGTCCAGTCGGCGACTGGCTTTGGAGGCCAGATTTGAAATGCGGTTTTCCCAGGAAAGATCATGGCAGATAGTGAGACCCAAAAGCTTGAGTGACAGAACTTCTTGAAGACGATTGTTGAGAAAGTAGATGGGAGGGTTTTCCAGTCGGTCTTTTCGGAGAGACATCGTAAGAGTGTGAGATTTGTCAGGATTGAAAGACATGTTCCACTTGTTTGCCCAGTCTGTGATTTTGTCCAGGTCTGCAGAGAGTGAGGAGGCTGCAGACTGCCGATCTGAGGGATGACGAATGGAGCGACAGAGAGTGGAGTCATCAGCAAAGAGATAGAGAGGATTTTCCAGAGAGTCAGAGAGATCATTGTTGAAGACCAGAAAAAGCACAGGGCCCAGAACACTGCCTTGGGGAACTCCAGCCTGAACAGGAAGAGGAGATGAGAGAAACCCATTCAGGGCCACACGTTGACTGTGACTGGTGAGGAAGTCCGCAAGCAATGCGTGGAGATTTCCATGGATACCATAGGAGAGTTTGGTGAGCAGAGCTGGGTGCCAGACCGTATCGAAGGCACGTGATATGTCAAGGGAGACAGCTCTAATTTCCTGTTTGGCATTGAGGACCTCCATCCATTGTTGAGACAGCAGAAGCAGCATGTCCAGAGTAGAATGACCTGGTCTGAATCCAAATTGATGATCAGAGATCAAACCATTGGACACTTTAATTGGATCAAGCCACTTTAACCAGCGAATGATCATTTGAACAAACGATGTTGGGGAGAGAACGGGCACGGAGGACATGATGTTCATTCACGTGAAAGGGAATTGATGGTCGTGTCACGTGTCCACAATGATTTCCGCATTCACCAAAGTGTCGATTTATTTTTGTCTCTTAAAAAAGCTTTTGCATGATGTGCGGAACTCAGTTATCCATGAAAGGCTTTGTCTTTGTCTTTGTCTTTGGTGAATATTCGTCATAATCAACAACTACAACAACAACAAGTCTCGGCTGTTCCGAAGTTTCTTCTGGAGTGAATGTTTCCTCGTCACCGACAGCAAGTGCAAGCTTCCCTGTACAGTAGGCCTCGTGATTGTGTGATTCTCCGTCTCCCTGTACAGTACTGATTGTGTGATTCTCCGTCTCTCTGTACAGTACTGATTGTGTGATTCTCCGTCTCTCTGTACAGTACTGATTGTGCGATTCTCCGTCTCCCTGTACAGTACTGATTGTGTGATTCTCCGTCTCTCTGTACAGTACTGATTGTGTGATTCTCCGTCTCCCTGTACAGTACTGATTGTGTGATTCTCCGTCTCTCTGTACAGTACTGATTGTGTGATTCTCCGTCTCTCTGTACAGTACTGATTGCGTGATTCTCCGTCTCTCTGTACAGTACTGATTGTGTGATTCTCCGTCTCTCTGTACAGTACTGATTGTGTGATTCTCCGTCTCCCTGTACAGTACTGATTGTGTGATTCTCCGTCTCTCTGTACAGTACTGATTGTGTGATTCTCCGTCCCTCTGTACAGTACTGATTGTGTGATTCTCCGTCTCTGTACAGTACTGATTGTGTGATTCTCCGTCCCTCTGTACAGTACTGATTGTGTGATTCTCCGTCTCTCTGTACAGTACTGATTGTGTGATTCTCCGTCTCTCTGTACAGTACTGATTGTGTGATTCTCCGTCTCTCTGTACAGTACTGATTGTGTGATTCTCCGTCCCTCTGTACAGTACTGATTGTGTGATTCTCCGTCCCTCTGTACAGTACTGATTGTGTGATTCTCCGTCTCTCTATACAGTACTGATTGTGTGATTCTCCGTCCCTCTGTACAGTACTGATTGTGTGATTCTCCGTCTCTCTGTACAGTACTGATTGTGTGATTCTCCGTCTCCCTGTACAGTACTGATTGTGTGATTCTCCGTCTCTCTGTACAGTACTGATTGTGTGATTCTCCGTCTCTCTGTACAGTACTGATTGTGTGATTCTCCGTCTCCCTGTACAGTACTGATTGTGTGATTCTCCGTCCCTCTGTACAGTATTGATTGTGTGATTCTCCGTCCCTCTGTACAGTATTGATTGTGTGATTCTCCGTCCCTCTGTACAGTACTGATTGTGTGATTCTCCGTCTCTCTGTACAGTACTGATTGTGTGATTCTCCGTCCCTCTGTACAGTATTGATTGTGTGATTCTCCGTCCCTCTGTACAGTATTGATTGTGTGATTCTCCGTCCCTCTGTACAGTACTGATTGTGTGATTCTCCGTCCCTCTGTACAGTACTGATTGTGTGATTCTCCGTCCCTCTGTACAGTACTGATTGTGTGATTCTCCGTCTCTCTATACAGTACTGATTGTGTGATTCTCCGTCCCTCTGTACAGTACTGATTGTGTGATTCTCCGTCCCTCTGTACAGTATTGATTGTTTGATTCTCCGTCTCCGTGTACACTACTGATTGTGTAGTTCTCCATGTCGATGTACAGTACTGATTGTGTCGTTCTCCATCTCTGTGTGCTGTCGTGCTTATTTTCCATCTCTGTGTGCAGTACTGATTGTGTTATTCTGTCTCCGTGTACAGTACTGATTGTGTGATTCTCAATCTTCATGTACAGTACTGATTATGTGATTCTTCATCTCCGTGTACAGTATTGATTGTGTAGTTCTCCATCTGTGTGTGCAGTACTGATTGTGTGGTCTTCTGTCTCCGTGTATAGTACTGATTGTGTGATTATCCATCTCTCTGTACAGTACTGATTGTGTGATTCTCCGTCTCCATTTACACGATTGGTTGTGTGATTATCCGTCTCCGTGTACAGTACTGATTGTGTGATTCTTCATCTCTCTGTGCTGCAGTGCTTGTTGTTTTCCATGCCTGTGTACAGTACTGATGGTGTGATTCCCTGCCTCCGTGTACAGTTCTGATTGTGTGATTCCCTGTCTCCGTATACAGTTCTGATTGTGTGATTCTTCGTCTCCGCGTACAGTTCTGATTGTGTGATTCCCTGTCTCCGCATACAGTTCTGATTTTGTGATTCTTTGTCTCCGTTTACAGTTCTGATTGTGTGATTCTTTGTCTCCGTATACAGTTCTGATTGTGTGATTCCCTGTCTCCGCATACAGTTCTGATTTTGTGATTCTTTGTCTCCGTTTACAGTTCTGATTGTGTGATTCTTCGTCTCCGCATACAGTTCCGATTGTGTGATTCCCTGTCTCCGTATACAGTTCTGATTGTGTGATTCCCTGTCTCCGTATACAGTACTGATTGTGTGATTCTCCGTCCCTCTGTACAGTACTGATTGTGTGATTCTCCGTCTCCCTGTACAGTACTGATTGTGTGATTCTCCGTCTCCCTGTACAGTACTGATTGTGTGATTCCCTGTCTCCGTATACAGTTCTGATTGTGTGATTCTCCGTCTTCCTGTACAGTACTGATTGTGAGATTCTCCGTCTCCCTGTACAGTACTGATTGTGAGATTCTCCGTCTCCCTGTACAGTACTGATTGTGAGATTCTTAGTCTCCGCGTGCATTTTTGATTGTGTGGTTCTCTGTCTCCGCGTACATTGCTCATTGTATGGCACACTGTGTATGGTCGTGTTTAAATAATTGTCCCTGTATCATTGTGTTGAACTGTGATTGTCCCTGTGCGGTCGTGTTTCTGTGATTGCCCCTTTGCGGTCGTGTTTCTGTGATTGTCCCTGTACGGTCTTGTTTCTGTGATTGCGCCTATATGTTCATATTTCTGTGATTGCCCCTGTGTGGCCGTGTTTCTGTGATTGTCCCTGTGCGGTCATGTTTCTGTGATTGCCCCTGTGTGGTGGTGTTTCTGTGATTGCCCCTGTGTGGTGGTGTTTCTGTGATTGCCCCTGTGTGGTGGTGTTTCTGTGATTGTCCCTGTGTGGTCGTGTTTCTGTGATTCTCCCTGTGCGGTCGTGTTTCTGTGATTGCCCCTTTGCGGTCGTTTTTCTGTGATTGTCCCTGTACGGTCGTGTTTCTGTGATTGCGCCTGTGTGGCCGTGTTTCTGTGATTGTCCCTGTACGGTTGTGTTTCTGTGATTGCGCCTGTATGGTCTTGTTTCTGTGATTGCCCCTGTGTGGTCGTGTTTCTGTTATTGCCCCTGTGCGGTTGTGTTTCTGTGATTGTCCCTGTGAGGTCGTGTTTCTGCGAGTGTCCCTGTGCGGTCGTGTTTCTGTGATTGCCCCTGTGTGGTTGTGTTTCTGTGATTGTCCCTGTGCGGTCGTCCCTGTGCGGTCGTGTTTCTGTGATTGTCCCTGTGCGGTCGTGTTTCTGTGATTGTCCCTGTGCGGTCGTGTTTCTGTGATTGCCCCTGTATGGTCGTGTTTTTGTGATTTTCTGTGATTATCTGTCATTGTACGGTTGTGTTTATCTTTGAATCTCTGATTTGTATGTTAACTTGGAAAAGTAGGCTATCTATACTCAGTGGCGGGAAATGCAAGCAAGAGTATCTATTCCCATTGACGTTAATGTCAAAGTTATTTTATCAATTTAAATTATTTCATGGACTTTTAAAAGGTTAATTGTGTCACACTATTGGATTCACTCAGAGCCGAAGGTCTAAATTACTTATACCTCCCATCGTGAATCACCACAATATTTGGTGTACCATGGACAGGAGGAAGGGTATGACAACTGAAGACGAGATGGGATAAATCTGTGCATGAGGGTGAGAGCAGTTTACTTTGGAAGAATTCCCAGGATGAATTGATGTCAGAGGCAGTAGATGTGGGAGACCAGTCCAGATGATTGATGGCTGCTTGAAGACCGTGCCAGTCGGCCTGAGTGAAATGCCAGACTCGTCAACGCTGACGAAGCTCTCTGAGAATGGCCAGAGAGATGTCCACTTCAACAAGGAAATGATCAGATGAACCAATTGGAGAAGAAGAAGGACAGCAAATATTTGCAGGGAAGTTTGTCACAACCAAGTCGAGAAGAGAAGATACTCCGTTGACTGCGATGTGGGTGGGGAAATTGACAGATTGTGTCTGCCTTAATGAGTCGCAGGAGTCCTTTGCTGAGATGCTGTGGCTGGTGTGAGAGGTACCCAATCCCAGCCAGCTGGCATGTTGACAATTGACGTCGCCACAAATGAGTAAGAGAGAGAGTTGCGATGAGTATATAGAAGTTGGTACAATAGATAGATCGAAGATAGGTGCTCACAGGTTGCTCACAGGTTGGACAGCGAGATGTAAATGGAGTCATCACTGTTTGGAGGAGGGTACAACACACATATGAACAAAAGATTGGAGCGGAGAGGAAGCCGTAGCCAGAGGTACTCCTGGGGGTGGGGTGGAGAGAGGGTAGTGCAGGGAGGGTGAGGAAGAAAGTTTTTGATAAAGATTAGCAACCCCACCTCCAGGACGAGGCTCAGGTCTATCATACCGGAGGAGGGAGTAACCAGGGAGAGATATTAAGGAATCGGAGACATGAAGGACGAAAGTTTCTGTGAAGCAGATGAAGTCTGGTTTGTCAGAAGCAACCTGTATGAAGAGATCAATCTAGTTTGAGCGAAGGGCCCAGATGTTTGAGGTCCATACCGTTGAAGAAGAGGGAGGGGGAGCATCGGATACAGAACAGGGGGGAGGGGTAGGGTAAGATGTGGAAGAGGAGGAGGTAGGGAGAGCTGCTGATAGTGTGTCAGAGATTGCAGCAGAGCTACGAGAGAGGGAATGATGAGGAGGACAAAAGGTTTGACGGGGATGGGATGAGGCACAGTGAGGCGTTGTTTGAGGGGGGCAGAGCGTAATTGTAGCATGGAGGAGGTGGAGGTCTGAGATGGAAGGGAGAGGAAGTGGGGAGGAGGCACCTTTGAGGAGGACGGGGGAGGGGGGAGAATTGGAGAAAGATGGTAGGGGGAGAGATTTGAAGGGGAGGGGTGAGGTGGGAGTTTTGAAGGGGAGGAGTGAGGGGCGAGGGGGGAGATTTGGAGGAGAGAGGTGAGGGGGGAGTTTAGGAGGAGAGGGTTAGTGGGTGGTTTAGGGGGAGAGGTGAGAAGTGTGAGGGGGAAGTTAGGAATGGAGGGGTAATGGGAGAGTTTTGAAAGGGAGGGGTGAGGGGAAGATTTCAAAGGGAGGGGTGAGGAGGGAGTTTAGATGGTGTTGGATGATTTATGAAAAACTAACATTCATTACAAACTGGGTTTATTGTGATTTTCAAGTCGGAGATCCTTTTGAAAACGTCAGAGGAGGGGTGGAATGAAGGTGAGTCTAGAGAATGTAGAAAGGAAGAATTGTAAGAGATTGATTATTTTTTTTTGAAATGGAATGATTTGATGAGGAAATTGAAGAAAGCCTTTTAAAGATGAAGAAGAACAGCATGTTGTAATAAACCACTAATTAAAACACTGCAGGGGAAAGTTCTAACATATTTAAATAATATTTAAACAACAACAACAAACAACACAACATGCATTTTAAGGCCATTTTCCCTGCTAGAGCGGGGGTTAGCCTTGCGGTCCCCATGACAATCTTCTCCGTTTTGCCCAATTTTCTGCATCTCTCCTTGTTAACCCCCTTGCCCGCATTTCTTCTTCCACCATCTTTAGCCAAGTCTTTGTCGGTTTTCCCCGTCCTCTACTTCCTTCTACATTCATTTCCATTACTCTTCTCAACCAGTCACTTTCATCCTTCCATAACACATGACCAAACCATCTCAACCTGTTCCTCTTCACAGCATCCATCACAGGCTCTATTCCCATCATCTTTCGCAATTCATCATTTGTCTTCCTCTCTCTCAACGATACTCCACACATCCACTGAACCATTCGCATTTCCACCCTTTCCAGCCTTCGTTGCTGCTCTACGTTCATTACCCATGTCTCGCTGCCATAAATCATAACACTTCTCACACATGCAGCATACACCTTTCCCTTTAGCTTCAACGACACTCCCCTCCTCATCAGCATGCCACTCAGTTCCCGAAACTTCTTCCATGCACAACTCACTCTAGCAACCGTTGCCGAGTCTGATCCACCTTCTCCATTCAGCATGTCTCCGAGGTAGCAAAATGTTTTCACACCTTCCAGCTTCACGCCGTCTCCAAGATCCAACTCAACATTTCCTCCATCTGCAGCTCCCTCTGTGCACACCTTACATTTAATGCAGCTGCCACACTGGTTAATGACCCTCTCAGACCACGACATTTTTGATGAACCCACTCAGCACACATTGTACATTGTTTTATGGACAATGTACATTACATTTAAATAATATTTAAACAAAACCGTAAAAAACAATCTGGGAAAATTCCCTGAAGTGAGGGTATGGATCTGAGAAAGAAGGAGAAAGGGTTGAATAAGTATGGTGGAAACTAGAATTGGAAAGGTGAGTATCGGATGGAGAGGTAGAATAAAAAGGAGATAACGGGAGCGGGGCGAGACAACACGCACGTGGTCGTTGGTGGAGTAGGGGACTGATGATATGTGAGGAGAGAAGGAAATAATTTTTTACTTATTTATTTATTTTGCATTTAAAACTTTAAACAAAGGGTAAGGTTTTCTGGGGAGGTAGGGGGGAAAAGAAAATCAAAGAAAAAAGCAATACAGCAAAGGAAAGAACTTAAGTTTACAAAATACCGATGGGGCGAGGGAAACCTCGAGGGACAGGCTTCGCATGCGGTGCGAACAAAAAACGACTAATTACACGTAAGTTTGCACGAATTACAAACCAAGACGAACTGGAAATGCACAGTGACACATACACAGTAAAATAACCTGTAGAAATTTGACTAAGACACGATTGGGAAAATACTTCACTTTGATCATGTAGAGAGCTCGAAGGACGCTTCCTCGCCAGAGGAACCAGAAGGGAAGCACTGTACTTGTTGAATTATGACGTCATAATTAAGGTCATAATTAAGGTACCGATGACATCATCATTAACATATATCTTATTCCCCATGGGGAGTACTTGACAACGCACCATGTTTAATGTTTTTCCACGGAGCGGTTTCGGAGATATAGAGGTGCAATGTTTTTCCATTTTCCAAGATGGCGCTTGTTCCACGTGACCAATGACATCATAATTATCTTTTCAAAATTCTACCGGAGGAGCTCATATGGTGGAAGTTTTGTGTCAATTGGGCCAACAATTGCCGAGAAAAAAATATTCATACTGATTGGACAATTATTGGGAAACCAACTATTTTTAAGGTCAAAAGATCAAAGGTCAACACAAGGTTAAACTTCTAAAATCATCATTTTTTGTGTGAACAATTTTTCATTTTCATCGTATTAACTTGGTATGGACAATTGATGTATCCATGGCAACGTTATATTTTGGGGAGGGGTGGATTTTAGAATATCGTGTTCTGCATGACACGTCTCTTCTTTGTAATACAACAACAACAACAACAACATGCATTTTAAAAGGCCATTTTCCCTGCTAGAGCGGGGGTTAGCCTTGCGGTCCCCATGACAATCTTCTCCATTTTGCCCTATTTTCTGCATCTCTCCTTGTTAACCCCCTTGCCCGCATTTCTTCTTCCACCATCTTTAGCCAAGTCTTTCTCGGTCTTCCCCGTCTTCTACTTCCTTCTACATTCATTTCCATCACTCTTCTCAACCAGTCACTTTCATCCTTCCTCAACACATGACCAAACCATCTCAACCTGTTCCTCTTCACAGCATCAATCACAGGCTCGATTCCCATCATCTTTCGCAATTCATCATTTGTCTTCCTCTCTCTCAACGATACTCCGCACATCCGTCGAACCATTCGCATTTCCACCCTTTCCAACCTTCGTTGCTGCTCTACGTTCATTATCCATGTCTCGCTCCCATAAATAATAACACTTCTCACACATGCAGCATACACCTTTCCCTTCAGCTTCAACGACACTCCCCTCATCATCAGCACGCCATACAAAGAAGATCTCTTCTTTGTAATATCGGTGATATTATTTATTTGTAATAAAAAAGAGGTCCAAGTGGTGTAAAGCTCGAAATGGTCAAGGGTCCAAGCTCTCTAATCTGTCTGAAGGGTGTTAAGGTCTAAGGGGTCAAAAGGGCCTGAAGTGATGTCAAGGTTTAAAGGGTATAAAAGGTTGGAAGGGTATAGGGATCTAAAAAGTGTCTCAAGTATTGAAAGGGTCTTAAAGGTAAAAGTGGTCTTAATAGTCTTGGAGGTCTTCAGGATATTGGGGTCGAATGTGTTTTGTGGGTCTTATGGGTCTAAAGGGTATTGTGGGACTTTTGGGTCTTCTGGGTGTTTTGGTTCTTTCAGGGTTTTTTTTTAGTTTTTTTTTTAGGTGGCCTTTTGAGTCTTTTTGGGTCTTCGTGGTCTTTTGGGTGTTTAATGATCTTTGGGGTCTTTTGGGTATTTTGGGTCTTCATGGTCTTTTGGGTCTTCATGGTCTTTTGGGTCTTTAAAGATCTTCAGGGTGTTTTGGGTCTTCGGGGTATTTTGGGCATTTTGGGGTCTTCGGAGTATTTTGGGTCTTTGGGGTCTTTAAGCGTCTTTGGGGTATTTGTGGTATTTAAGGGTGTTTGGGGTATTTTGTGACTTTGAGATATTTGGGTCTTTGTGGTCTTTTGGGTCTTTTTTGTCTTTTGGGTTTTTGGTTTATTTTTTGGTCTTTTAAAATGAATTTTCTGAAATATGTAGAATTTGTTTTTCATTTGGAAATTGTGGGTTACGAAGTCCGATTTAAAAAAAAGTTGTGGAAGAGTTCTGACCAAACTAGGTGGATGAGTTGGTTGGGTGACGAGAACAAGCAGATTTTTTTTGTTGTTGTTCATGTCTGGATCCAGATCCGGACTTTCAGTGGGATACAAAACGTAATCTGTTTGGCCTGGCAGAGGTTTGAGTTCTACCGAGTTCCGTTTCTCATTTATGTGTATATTCCTGATTTTATTTACTTGCGAAAATCTAAGATTTTTCCAAGTATATTGGTTGGTCTTGTGCGTTATTTTGTCTGTCTGTCTGTCTGTCTCTGTCTGTCTGTATATCAGTCGCCTCAGGTCACAATTTTCAACCGATCTTCACGAAACTTCACCAAATGGTAGGGTTAGCCATAAGCAATTGGCTTATTGTAAGCAGTTGGCCTATTATTTTTGTTGTCAAAAGGTCAATAGGTCAACATAGGCCAAAGGTCACTAACTTTGCCAAATTCATAAAATCCTCTTTTCATCCGATTAACTTGAAATTTTATAAGGATTTGCATATCTGGACACTAAATTCAACCACCAATTATTTTTGAGGTCAACACAGGCCAAAAACTTATTTTAGGGATTTTGCAAGTATCGTGCTATGCACGACATATTTATTGTTTTATTTTTTGATATTTCGAGATTTGGTCACATTTAGCGAGATTGTTAAACTGTGACTATAATCCTTTACTTTTATTAATATCGGTGTCATTAAATATTTAATCCGATGATCTCTGAAACTTTATTCTTCTCTCTCCCTCCCCTCATCCATGTGTCAAGTACTTGGCAGTGTGCAGCCAGTCATGTACTTTGCACCATGCGAGGACAATGGTGTGCGCTGCGCTCCCGCAGTTTTAAGCGCTCCGCTGAGTATGTCCATCCAGAGCACTGCTTGCCACCACCTGCTGGCAGACATTCAACTGTGCCATGGTTTATTGTTGATTGCTGTGGCCTCACGTGTGCCACGATCACCTGGATGCTCATGCTTTATGCTGAGTTTGTAGTCCTCTTCGTGTTACTTCTGCCCTCTAGCCTGTGGTATGGCCTCACCAATGGCATCCTTTTCAACAGTCTGGTATTTCTTGCCATCTCATCCCATCTCAGAACCATGCTCACTGACCCAGTGAGTATGTCAATATCTTTAAAACAATATTGGTACAGTAATTGTATTGTTGGTAGCTTTGAGAATCTAGTAATTCTGTTAACATCCAATTAACATCGTCTTTGTACTTCGTCGGTGTTGAATCGATGAGGGGAATGGTGTTGGTGTCCTGTTTTCTGAGGAGTTTGTAGACAGTGTGGTGAGTGTGACTAGAGTGAGTGATAGGTTGATGATGGTGAAAATGATGATTGGAAAGCTCTTGGTGAACGTCATCTCGGGATATGCTCCGCAGGTTGGTCGGAGCGATGAAGAGAAGGACAAGTTCTGGTGTGCGATAGAGAAGCTGATGGAAAACGTGAAAGATGAGGAAGTTGTTGTGGTAGGAGGAGACCTAAATGGACATGTGGGAAGGAGTATGGATGGTTTTGACGGAGTTCATGGGGGTTACGGATATGGTGTGAGAAATGGAGAAGGTGAAAGGATTTTGGAGTTTGCTGATGGAGCTGATTTGTTGATTTGTAATACTCAGTTCCAGAAAGAGGATAATAAGCTTGTGACATACACGTCAGGTGGGTCGACGACAACCGTTGACTACCTGATGGTGCGTAGGCGAGATAGGGGGCACCTCCGAGACACAAAGGTGATCCCGGGGGAGGAGGCTGTTTCACAGCACTACTTGGTTGTCTGCGACGTAAGGGTGAAAGGTGCGAGGAGAGCTCGGCGGGTGAAGTACCAACCGAGAATGAAGGTGTGGAGGTTGAAAGAGGTGACAGTAAGGGAGGCATTAAAAGAGAGGCTGAGTAGGGTCGAGGATGATGTGGTTGAGCTTGAAAGTGGTTGGATGTCAATGAAAGCTAGTCTGTTGGGAGCCGTTGGTGAGGTATGTGGATGGACAAAAGGACCACCGAGGCACTCGGAAACATGGTGGTGGGATGATGAAGTTGGAAAGAGGATTGACGAGAAGAGGAAGAAGTTCAAGGAGTGGCAGAAGGCGAAGGGTACGGGAGCAGAAACAGCAGAGCATGAAAGTTATAAGGCAGCCAGGAAGGCTGCAAAGAAAGAGGTAGCAAAGGCGCAGGAGGCATGTAGGAAAATGTTCGGAGAACGCTTGGATTCGGAAGAGGGTCAGAAAGCAGTATTCAGGATTGCAAAGCAGATAGCGAAAGAGAGGTGTGATGTGATGGGGGTGAGCTGCTTGAAGGATGAAGTGGGCCAAATCGTTGTCGACCCAGATGGAATTAAAGGAAGATGGAAAAGATATATGGAAATGCTGTTGAATACAGAGAATGAATGGGATGGCAACATAGAGAGTAACCCAGTTTTAGGACTGGCAGAGAAGATAATGGAATGAAGGTATTGGAAAGGGTGTTGGAGAGGAGGATAAGGAAGAAGGTGAAGATCGAAGAAATGCAGTTTGGATTTATGCCAGGAAGAGGAACGACAGACGTGCTCTTTATTGTGAGGCAGTTGCAGGAGAAGTACATGGAGAAGAGGAAGAAGTTGTTTCTTGGGTTTGTTGATCTGGAGAAAGCATTCGATCGGGTTCCACGCAAAGTATTGACATGGGCATTGAGGAAGTTAGGAGTGGAGGAATGGTTGATCAGAGTAGTGATGGCAATGTACAAAAGAGCGCGCACAGCTGTAAGGACGAAGGACGGGAACAGTGGTGAGTTTGAGGTGAAGGTGGGAGTGCATCAGGGGTCGGTACTAAGTCCACTACTATTTGTAGCTGTGATGGAGGTGCTGGCTCAGAACGTAAAGGAGGGTTTACCGTGGGAGTTGTTGTATGCAGATGATCTGGTGTTGATTGCGGAAAGTATGGATGGACTGAAGGAAAAGATGAACACGTGGAAGGAATGTATGGAGACAAAAGGTCTGAAGGTGAATATCGGAAAGACGAAGGTGATGGCAAGTGGTAAAGCATGTGGTGAGGTGGAAAGAACTGGGAAGTGGCCCTGTGCTGTGTGTAGGAAGGGTGTCGGAGTGAACTCCATTCAGTGTACAATGTGCGCTGAGTGGGTTCATCAAAAATGTAGTGGTCTGAGAGGGTCATTAACCAGTGTGGCAGCTTTTTTTTTTTTTTTTTTCCTTTTTTTTTTCAAATGTAAGGTGTGCACAGAGGGAGCTGCAGATGGAGGAAATGTTGAGTTGGATCTTGGAGACGGCGTGAAGCTGGAAGGTGTGAAAACATTTTGCTACCTCGGAGACATGCTGAATGGAGAAGGTGGATCAGACTCGGCAACGGTTGCTCGAGTGAGATGTGCATGGAAGAAGTTTCGGGAATTGAGTGGCGTGCTGATGATGAGGGGAGTGTCGTTGAAGCTGAAGGGAAAGGTGTATGCTGCATGTGTGAGAAGTGTTATGATTTATGGGAGCGAGACATGGGTAATGAACGTAGAGCAGCAACGAAGGTTGGAAAGGGTGGAAATGCGAATGGTTCGACGGATGTGCGGAGTATCGTTGAGAGAGAGGACGACAAATGATGAATTGCGAAAGATGATGGGAATAGAGCCTGTGATTGATGCTGTGAAGAGGAACAGGTTGAGATGGTTTGGTCATGTGTTGAGGAGGGATGAAAGTGACTGGTTGAGAAGAGTGATGGAAATGAATGTAGATGGAAGTAGAAGACAGGGAAGACCGAGAAAGACTTGGCTAAAGATGGTGGAAGAAGAAATGCGGGCAAGGGGGTTAACAAGGAGAGATGCAGAAAATTGGGCAAAATGGAGAAGATTGTCATGGGGACCGCAAGGCTAACCCCCGCTCTAGCAGGGAAAATGGCCTTTAAAATGCATGTTTTTGTTGTTGTTGTTTGTACTTCGTCGGGGCTATTATTGTTTATTTGGATATTGTGGTGTTTTTTAATTTTAATTTCAATAGTCAGGGTCAACCTCAATCCTTTGAGATGTTGAAAGTGATTTTTATAACTCAACAGTAAAATGTACAATTATTTTCTTCTTTTGTTTAAATTCATCATTTTAACCTATCTGCAAGCATTGAGTACATCTACAGTGCATTCAGAAAGTATTCAGACCCCTTCACTTTTTTCACATTTTGTTATGTTGCGGCTTTATGCTGAAATCGTTTAAATTCATTTTTTCCCCCATCACTCTATACTCAATACCCCAGAATGACAAAGAGAAAACAGGATTTTAGAAAGTTTTGCAAATTTATTAAAAATAAAAAACTGAAATATCACATTGACATAAGTATTCATACCCTTTGCTATGACACTTGAAATTTAGCTCAGATGCCTCCCATTTCTCTTGATCATCTTTGAGACGTTTCCACACCTTGATTGGAGTCCACTTGTGGTAAATTCAATTGATTGGACATTATTTAGAAAGGCACACACCTGTCTGTATAAGGTCTCACAGCTGACAATGCATATCAGAGCAAAAACCAAGCCATGACGTCGAAGGAACTGCCTGCAGAGCTCAGAGACAGGATTGTGTCGATGTACAGATCTGGGGAAGCCTAAAAAAAAATCTCTGCTGCATTGAAGGTTCCCAAGAGCACAATGGCCTCCACAATTCTTAAATGGAAGAAGTTTGGAACAACCAGGACTCTTCCTCGAGCTGGCCGCCCGGCCAAACTGAGCAATCGGGGGAGAAGGGCCTTGGTAAGAGAGGTGACCAAGAACCCGATGGTCACTTTGGCTGAGCTCCAGAGATCCTGTGTGGAGATGGGAGAAACTTCCAGAAGGACAACCATCCCTGCAACACTCCACCGATCTGGGCTTCATGGCAGAGTGGCCAGACGGAAGCCTCTCCTCAGTGAAAGACACATGAAAGCCCGCTTGGAGTTTGCAAAAAAGCACCTAAAGGACTCTCAGACAGTGAGAAACAAGATTCTGTGGTCTGATGAAACCAAGATTGAACTGTTTGGCTCACTCTCTTCCAGAGTCTAACACACACACACACACACACACACACACACACACACACAGACACAGACACAGACACAGACACAGACACAAACACACACACACACAAACCGCAGTGATCGACATACTTGTCAAATAAAGTTTTCTTTGCCAAGTAATAAACAGTAGAAATTTGACAAAAACGATGACATCCGTCTGTATATCAATCGCCTGCACGTCACAATTTTGAACCAATCTTCATAAAACTTACCAAATGGTGCAGTTGGTCTTAAGGAAGAAGTACATTGATTTTGAGGTCAAAAGGTCAAACGGTTGCCTTAGGTCAAAGGTCAACAACTTAAAGGTCAAATTTCTAAAATCCTGTATTTTCATCCAATTGACTTGATATTTCAACAGGATTTGCATATCAGGTCAATTAATTGAGCCACCAATGATTTATGAGGTTAACGTAGGCCAAATGTCAACAACCTAGGTGGAATTTCTAAAATCCTCAATTTTCATCCTATTGCCCTGAAAGTTTTTTTTTTTTTTTTTTTTTTGTATACTGAATCGAGGCTCGTGAAAGAGCTAACATTTATTTCACAAACAATATTTGCATATTGCATTACTGAATTGGTTGACCAATCAAAAGGTAGGAGCTTGTTTGTTTGTTTTCGATCAAAAGGTCAAAGGGCAAGGCTTCATAAAATCGTCAATTTTCATTCAATTGACTTGAAGTTTGAACAAAATTTACATATTGTATCATTGAATTTGCTGGACAGTTTCATCACTGTGCCAGATTTCATTGTTTCCGTCATGTTGAGCATATGGATAAAGAAGAAGAAGAAGTCTGAATAAAAGGCAGACGCAGACGGCTTTTGAATTTCCAGATGATTTGTCGTTTTCACATGTGTTTGCTCAGGTGCATGCCGGTGACAGTTTTGAAGAAGACGTAATGATAGGTGATGGTGATGATTGTTGATTCACATTTGAATGATTTATTATGTTCTATGGATAATTGAACATTTAAAGATGAAGTTCATATTATTTTTTACCATCTTTTTAGGGTGCAGTTCCTAAAGGTAACGCAACGCACGAGTACATCAACAGCCTGAAGCTTAGCCCTGGCCAGGTGGTGTACAAATGTGCAAAGTGCTGCAGCATAAAGCCAGAACAGGCCCATCATTGCAGGTAAGCTTGCCCACTACCTGGCGCTTTGCTCGTCATTATCAGAAAAGGTATTCTTTCAAATTCATTACAAGTTGTTTTGATCCGATCAAACAACTTCTTTACAACATGCTCGATCTCACTCTAATTGTCCTGCAACATTCCGCACAACTCTCTAAAATACAAACTATCCTCAAATAATTTGTTTTTAATCAAAAGGTGAAGGTTCCATAAATCATCGATCTTCATCCGATTCACCTGAAATTTTAACACTCTGCTCATTGGCTCACTGATTCGGTTCACTAATCAAAGCTCGTGGTCGATTCCTTTTGAGATTAAAAGGTTAAAAGTCAAAGTTCCATCAAGCCGTCGATCTTCATCCGATTCACCTGAAATTTGAGCAGGGTTTGCATTTTTGGTCACAGAAGCATGTTACCTTTGAGGTCAAAAGGTCAAGGTCGCTTAAAATCGTCAATTTTTAGTTCTTATTCTTCGCTGATTTCACCATGTTTATCACACGGAACACGAAGTCCAAATACAAGGCACATACTCACGGGCGTTGCGTTTTCAGATGCTTTGTCGTTGGCCACTTTTTAAGTGGTGAAGCCGCTTCAACATTTGGCTATGTCCATCCATCAACAAATGAAGAAGAAGAACCTTTCTAACCCACCTTATTTAATTCTAAGGTGTTCCAAAGTGTAATTCTCGTGAGGTTCTAAAGGGACAATTCTAATGAGTTTAACGGGTTATAGATGGTTATAAAGGGTAATTCTCATGGGTTATAAATGGTTATAATGGGCAATTCTAATGGGTTCTAAACATTTCTAAAGGGTCTCAAGGGTGGTTGAAAGGTGTACTAAAGGGTAATTATAATGGGTTTTAAAGGTTTCTAAAGGGTATTAAGGGTGGTTCTAAGGTGGGTACTAAAGGATAGTTCGAAGGGGTTCTAAAGGGTAATTCTAATGGGTTATAACGGTTTCTAAATGGTATTAAGGGTAGTTCGAAAGGGTAATTCAAAAGGAGTTTACAGGGTAATTGTAATGGATCCTAAAGGGTTTTAACGGTAATTCTGATGGGTTTCATTTGTTTCGAGGCTTTGCTTATTTCATATTAAAAATGCCAAATTGAACCACTTCCTTTGGACACGGGTCCTGAATGAAATACTGTAAGAAGAGGAAGGGGAATGCGGGGATGAACATAATGAAACAAACCAACCAACAACTCACAAATGAATAGAGGTGCGGGAGCCGTGGGCAAGGATCGTAATAACCTTTTAAAAAGGAGGGCTTGCTAATGGAGTGATTTGGGGGAGAAGAGATCATGAGTACGGATGGGGGAAGACGTACAGTCACGTGAAAAAGTAAGTACACCTCATGTAAACTTTTGACTTTTTCAACATATTTCAACATACAGCTATTTGATCTTCGTTTCAACAATATTGATAGATAAAGTTGATATAATATAACAAATATCATGAAACATTTACATTTTGTAGTCCATTGTATAATTTAAATAAACATAAATGCAAATTTCGCATGTGGAAAAAGTAAGTACACCCCTACATTTATCACTACTTCAAATACCTAAAATTAGAATCAGGTGCACCAGCTCAGGTGCAAATGATTAGAACATCGTTAGAGAGGATCTTGGAGGAACCTGTCTTATTTAAACCTCAGACATTTCGTTTGGTTTGCTCTTTGTTGTTGAAGTGTGCGGCGTCACCATGCCTAGATCAAAAGAGCTCTCTGAGGCCTTCAGAAAGAAGGTTAAAGATGCCTACGAGTCTGGGGAGGGATTTAAAAAGATCTCAAAACAATTTGAAATCAATCATTCGACTGTCCGGAAGATCATCTACATGTGGAGAAGATTCCAAACAACTGCCAACTTGTTCAGGCCAGGCCGCCCCAGCAAGTTCAGCCCGAGAGCAGACCGAAAGATGCTGAAAGAAGTCTCTAAGAACTCCAGAATGTCATCACGGGACCTCCAGGTAGCTCTTGCCACAGTTGATGTCAAAATGCACGAGTCTACCATTAGGAAGAGGCTGCACAAATTTGATCTACATGGGAGGTGTGCCAGGAGGAAACCTTTGTTGTCCAGAAAGAACATCAGGGCAAGACTAAAGTTTGCCAATGAACACCTAGGCAAAGACCAGCACTTCTGGAACAATGTGCTCTGGACAGATGAGTCAAAGGTAGAGGTATTTGGCCACAGTACCAGAAGACATGTTTGGCGAAAATCAAAGACAGCATTTGACCACAAGAACCTGATACGAACTGTAAAGCATGGTGGTGGAAATATTATGGTTTGGGGCAGCTTTGCTGCATCAGGGCCTGTGCAGCTCACCATCATATAATCCACTATGAATTCTTCATTGTACCAGAGGGTGCTTGAGGATAATGTGAGGCCATCTGTCGGAAAGTTGAAGCTCAACCGAAGGTGGACCTTGCAACATGACAATGACCCTAAACATACCAGTAAATCCACCAAGGAATGGCTGAAAAGAAAGAAATGGAGGGTTCTGGAATGGCCAAGTCAAAGCCCGGATCTAAATCCCATCGAGATGTTGTGGGGGGATTTGAAACGAGCTGTGCATGCAAGAAACCCCTCAAACATCGCACAGCTGAAAGAATTCTGTGTGGAGGAGTGGGCAAAAATTTCTCCCAGTCGATGTCAGAGACTGGTAGACAGTTATAAGAAATGCTTACTTGAGGTTGTTTCTGCCAAAGGGGGCAATACCACCTATTAGAGCCAAGGGTGTACTTACTTTTTCCACATGCGAAATTTGCATTTATGTTTATTTAAATTATACAATGGACTACAAAATGTAAATGTTTCATGATATTTGTTGTATTATATCACCTTTATCTATCAACATTGTTGAAATGAAGATCAAATAGCTGTATGTTGAAATATGTTGAAAAAGTCAAAACTTTACATGGGGTGTACTTACTTTTTCATGTGACTGTACTATGATAGGTTATTGTGATGGTATTAAGGTTGTGGTGAACAACTGTAACCGTGCCTTGGTTGCAATTCTTGGTTGCAGTTCTGACCATATCATCTGCAGTCTCATTTCTTCCTGAAGCATATGACACCAGATCTTCCTCATCTTCCATCGGTGGAGGGTGCCGCCGCAACGGCCATGTCCAGTGTGGAGCCTGTTGAGGGCTGTCTATTGCCGAAGTGAGAGTGTGAAACCTGGTGTAGCAATGGTTGGATCATGTACAATATGTTTATTAGGAGCTGTGGCAGCTTCACAGCTGGCCCACAACAAGTTGGCTTCACTTTGATGGGCTCCAGTAAGGAGCTCTGTGCAGTTCCATGGAGACATCATTCTTCCTTTTTGAGGAAGACCATGGGTTTGAGACCAAAGTCCAACAACTTATGTGGACAGATGGGTGCCCAGTGTAACATCCATCTGAGGGACAGGAAGGCGCACATATTGATCTCTGCTTTGCGTGTAAAACACCAGGCTATGAGGTTATTGCCTCGCCAAGATTCAAACTCGAGTTAGAACTCCCGACAATGTGGGTCAGTGCAAAGCCGAGTGGAGGGACGTGTGTTACACAACCCCTGGACAGATCGCTACCAAAGAATGGACTAGTTTCTTCTGAACACCGATGGGAAGGACAGGTCTGGGGCTTGTGCATGTACAGTAGCCCGTGGGGGTGGACAGGGCTACAGTGCACCCCATCCCCCCCCCCCCCCACCCCACCCGGCACTCCCCACCAGCACTCTACTTGGTTGGTATGTTTTTATTCCTTGGGGCGAGAAAAAAAATGTGAACACGAAATATCTTGGGTCGGAATGGTACTTCAGACACCTTGTTGATTGGTACCAATATAATGGTTAGAAGCGATTTTTGTACTCTGAAATTTCAGGGGTATAGTAGCTTAGCAGGCTCCTGTCTCATTTTGAATACACTGTTCTATGATTGTTGTATATGATTTGAAAGGTTATTCAATTTCCTGTTCAATGGTGCATCAAATGTGCATTTATGATGAATATTCATCCAAACCGAGTCATCCAATCACAATGATAAACAAGTACAGATACATTCAAAGTACACCGCCCCCATGCCAAATAATTAAATATCCCACAGCGCGGCATTGCCAGGGCGCCTTCGGCGCCCAGCAATACCGCAGTGCACCTCATAGAGACTGCGTTGGGAGGGAGAGGTGTACACTAATTGATTGATTAATTGCATAATTAAAATCAATAAAAGATTATTATAAAATATTTTCTTAATCAATTGGCTAATAGCACAACTAAACCACTAGTGCTTCATCCGAAGATGTATCTTTCAGGAATTTAATTAAATAAGTCATTAATAAAAAATTAAATAATGAATTGATTAATCAATAAATTAATTAATCAATGAAATGATTAATCAATAAATCAAAAATATCCTTTATGGCCACATCACCTGGTCACTGTCATGTCCAAATATTAGCTTCCCAGCTCAAAAGGTGCCTGAGATATTGGCCAAATGAGAAAGAAAATAAAAAAATGATGAAGAATGAACATAAATAAATAATAATCTTTAAAAAATTAAATAGTTAATCGATTGCCTAATATAATACATAAACCACCACCATTTCATCAGAATGTGTAACTTAAAAAAAAAATTTTTTAGTCATTAATCGAATAATTAAATAATAAATCGATTAATTGATTAATTGATTAATTAACAAATCAAAATATAGCCTTTGCAGCCAAATCACTTGGTCATTGGCATGTCCAAATATCAGCTTGCTAGCTCAAAAGGTGCCAGAGATAATGCCCAGAAGAGAAAAGAAATATATAAGTACTTAATTAATCGCTAATAATGAAATAACTCGTCAATTAATTGATTAATCAAAAAAGAAAAAATACTGTTTTTGATAAAGTACTTGCTCACTATTGTGCCAACATTTCAGCTAGCTAGCTCAAAGGATGGCTGAGATGTAGCCCGGACAAACAAGAAAACAAACAAGTACAGATATATTCAAAGTACACAGCCCCCATGCCAAATAATTAAATATCCTCCAGCGCGGCTTTGCGGTTCTTCGATTGCACTCGCAATTACTTTTGGTCTCTATTTTTCATGTTCACGTTCGGTCTCTGTCTCTGTTTTCATCTCAACTCAAAAAAAATAATTAAAAAATACTCCCTTCTCTGTTCTTATCTGTTGTTCGTTCTTATTTGTTCGTTCGTTCTTCGACCACGTTGTTCATGATCACGTGTTCATGTCGTTAAAAAATGTTTCAACTGTCCCCTGAAGAACTGTATTCTGTCATATATACACAAAGAATTAAGTTAAGCACCCCCCCCGTTTTTGTACAACCTCGCACATTACAAGTTTGTTGTCGTCAAAACAGTGTAATATACCCATGATATTGCTATATTTTCTGGAGAAGTGATATTATGGTCACATAAAAACATAACAATCATGCCGTTTTCAATATTTTATTCTGAATAATTTAAGGTGAAATTTTTTGGGAATTTTAGGCATATTTTCACCTCAATTTAAGTATGGAGCTATAGGTCCATCACGGACAGTGTGGATGACGTTTATGTTTTCTAACGTACAGTCATTGTTCTGAGAAGACCTCTAGCGATCTTTGCGTCAATAACGTGTGTAGGACCCACGTGATCGGATCACTGACTCAACCAATCACTTTTTTTCACTTTGATCACTCAATTTCATCAATGGATAATTGCTAATGTCATACCAATCATTATTTGATCTCACATACCTTAGAATATATGCCAATGTATACATATACACAAAGAATATATATTAGGGGGTGCTTACCTTAATTCGTTGTGTAGGGGTGCTTAACTTAATTCTTTGTGTATACTATAACACCTTTTTCTTCTTCTTCTTCTATAAAAGGATGCTTTCGACTTGCTCACCAAATCTATTCATTCCAAAAAAAAATTCCATCTCTTACAGTTACAGTGCCTCTTTCATACATCCCCTAAACTCTCCAGAACTCCACCCATCCTTCAGCGTCCTCAAACGTATTTTTGACTCGAAGGTCTCAAGAAACTCATTTTGCAAGAATTGTTCGTTTCCCATTCATCGTACATTTTTCAAAATCCAATTTCACCCCTCCCCTCCAAATCTTCCCCATCACCCCTTCCCTCCAAAACTTCCCCATCACCCCTTCCCTCAAAAACTTCCCCATCACCCCTCCCCTTCTAAACTTGCCCATCACCCCTCCCCTCCAAATCCACCCCCTTGCCCCTCACCTCCAAATCTTCCCCATCACCCATCCCTTTCAAATCTTCCCCCTTGCCCCTCCCCTCCAAATCTTCCCCATCACCCATCCCTTTCAGATCTCCCCCCTTGCCCCTTCCCTCCTAAACTCCCCCCACATCCCTCCCCTCCGAGACTCTCCCTCACTCCTCCCCTCCTAGACTCCCCTCTCACCCCTCCTCCTCAAAGCGTCCTCGCCGCTTCTTCCCCCTTCCAACTTTCACCTTCATCTCCCTCAACCTTCTGCCTCACTCTCCCCCCTCCTCAAATAACACCTCACTGCGCCTCACCCAATCACCATCAAACCTTTTGTCCACCCCATTCTTCCCATTCTCCAAGCTATTCTGAAATCTCTGACACACCTTCAACAGCTCTCCCTACCTTTTCCTCCTCTTCCGCATCTTCCCCTACTGCTCCCCCCCCCGCCCTCCCTGTTCTGTATCCGATGCTCTCCCTTCCTCTTCTTTAACAGTATGGACCTCAAACATCCGGGGCCTTCGCTCAAACTTGACTGATCTCTCCATACAGGTTGCTTCTGACAAACCAGACTTGATCTGCTTAACAGAAACTTTCCTCCTTCATGATGTCTCTGATTCCTTGGTATCTCTCCCAGGTTACTCCCTCCTCCGGTATGATAGACCTGAGCCTCGTCCTGGAGGGGGGGGGGGGGGGGGTTGCTATCTTTATAAAAAAACTCTCTTCCTCACTCGCCCTGCACTGCCCTCTCTCCACCTCACCCCCAGGAATACCTTTGGCTACAGCTTCCCCTTCGCTCCCACCTTTTGTTCATATGTGTGTTGTACCGTCCACCAAACAGTGATGACTCCATCTACATCCCGCTGTCTGATAATATGGACCAACTTCTATCTACCCATCCCAACTCTCTATTCCTCATATGTGGTGATTTCAATTGTCACCATGCCAGTTGGCTGGGTGTGGGTACCTCTCTCACCAGCCATGGCTCTTCAGCAAAGGACTTCTGTGACTCACTGGGACTGACACAATCTGTCAATTTCCCGACCCGGATCTCAGTCAATGGAGCATCTTCTCTTCTGGACTTGGTTATGACTAACTTCCCTGAAAATGTCTGCTGCTCTTCTTCTGCTCCATTCGGCTCATCTGATCATGTGCTTGTTAAAGTGGACATCTCTCTGACCATTCTCAGAGAGCCTCCTTAGCGTCGACGAGTCTGGCATTTCACTCAGGCCAACTGGCACGGTCTTCAAGCAGCCATGAATCATCTGGACTGGTCTCCCATCTCTACCGCCTCTGACATCAACTCATCCTAGGAATTCTTCCAAAGTAAATTGCTCTCTCTCATGCACAGATTTATCCCATCTCGTCTTCAGTTGTCATACCCTTCCTCCCGTCCACGGTACACGGAATCTTGTGGTGAGGCTGTTGCCCAGAAACAACTTGTTTTCGTCTCCTGGAAAGCGAATCCAACGGAAGGTAATCTCATATCCTTTCACAAAGCCCGAAACAAGTGTGTGTCCACCCTCAGGAGAGCCAGGAAACAATATCTCTCCATTCTCAGGACAGAACTCTCTTATCTGTCTCCCTCTTCCAAATCCTGGTGGCGTCTGGTCAAATCTGTTTCTGGTGTTTGTTCCCCCTCCATCTCCTCCCTCACCTCAAACGGCCACACGGCTGACTCCGCACGTGAAAAAGCTGAATGCCTCAACTCTGTGTTTGCCTCTAAATCTTGTGTCCCAATCCCATCCCTCTCTGTACCCACCGTACCCAGTCGTACCCAGCTGCTCCTGGACTCTGTGTCCTTTCCTCCTGACAAGGTGGAAAAGTTTCTGTCAACCCTCGACTCTGATTCTGCAACTGGACCTGACGGCATCAGCCCACGGGTCCTAAAATCCTGTTCTTCCGCTCTTTCACTCCCTCTCTCTGTTCTCTTCACCCTCTCTTTTGCTCAAGGTCATCTGTCATCTGCTTGGAAATCTGCCAACATTACCGCTTTGCACAAAAAAGGTGCAAAAACAGATCCCAGCAACTACAGACCAATCAGCCTTCTCCCAATTATCAGCAAAGTCATGGAATCCATCATTGCTTCAGATATGAAATCTTTCCTCTTCTCCAATGGCTTGATCTCTGATCATCAATTTGGTTTCAGACCTGGTCACTCTACTCTGGACATGCTGCTTCTGCTTTCTCAACAATGGATGGAGGTCCTCAATGCCAAATAGGAAATTAGAGCTGTCTCCCTCGACATATCACGTGCCTTCGATACGGTCTGGCACCCCGCTCTGCTCACCAAACTCTCCTCTTTTGGTATCCATGGAAATCTCCACGCATGGCTGGCGGACTTCCTCTCGAGTCGTAGTCAACGTGTGGCCCTGAATGGGTTTCTCTCATCTCCTCTCTCTGTTCAGGCTGGAGTTCCCCAAGGCAGTGTTCTGGGCCCTGTGCTTTTTCTGGTCTTCATCAATGATCTCTCTGACTCTCTTGAAAATCCTCTCTATCTCTTTGCTGATCACTCTACTCTCTGTCGCTCCATTCTTCATCCCTCAGATCGGCAGTCTGCAGCCTCCTCACTCTCTGCAGACCTGGACAAAATCACAGACTGGGCAAACAAGTGGAACATGTCTTTCAATCCTGACAAATCTCACACTCTTACGATGTCTCTCTGAAAAGACCGACTGGACAACCCTCCCATCCACTTTCTGAATAATCCTCTCCAAGAAGTTCTGTCACTCAAGCCTTTGGGTCTCACTATCTGCCATGATCTTTCTTGGGAAAACCACATTTCAAATCTGGCCTCCAAAGCCAGTCGCCGACTGGGCATCCTCTGTCGTGCGAAGTCCTTCCTTGGCACCCCTGAGCTCCTCACCACATACAAGGCTTTCATCCGTAGCTCAATGGAATACTGCTCTCCCCTCTGGGCTGGTGCTCCTGCCTCACACCTAGCTCGTCTTCACGCTGTTGAAACCAAAGCATTCAGAATCATTGGAATCTCCCACGATGAAGCTAACTCCAAGGGCCTCTCACTCACTCACCGCAGGCAGGTTGGTGGTCTTTCCGTCTTCTACCGACTCCTCTCTGGCCTTGCCCCCCCCCCCAGCTCTCTCTGGGCTCTGTCCCGCAAATATTCCTACAGGTCGCACAAGATCTGCCTGCAACCCTCTTATGGTCAAACTGCCAAAATCAAGACTCTCTGCTCACCTTCACTCCTTCATTCCTCTTTTCTCCCGCCTCTGGAACAAACTCCCTCACTCTCTTCAATCCCACTCCACCCTCCAGGTCTTTAAAACAGCTGTTCACCACCATCTCTTATCTTCCCCCATCCAAAACCTTGATCTTTTCTACCCCCGCTAATTTCACCCCAATTCCACTTTTTTGAAATACCAACTTCTGTCCTGGAAGTCATTGGTGTCCTTGTGTTTTATACTTCTCCCTCCACCCCCCCCCCCCTTCCCATGCCTCCTCCCCCCAAGCCCTCTCCCTTCCACACATCTCCCTGCTCTCAAATGTTGTGTTTGTGTGCTTCACCTTCTCTCCCCATCTTGTTTTCCGCTCCCGCTTTTTATATATTTTGTTTGTCTGGTTGATTTGTTTGTGAAGTAAATGTCAGCTCTTTCACGAGCCTCGATTCAGTATCCCAAAAAAAAAAAAAAAAAAAAAAAGATGAGAAAGAAAATAAATAAATAATTAACAATGAAAATAAATAAATAATAATCATAAAAAAATGAAATAATTAATCAATTCGCTAATATAACACATAGACCACCACCATTTCATCAGAATCTGTAACTTAAAAAAAAAAAACATTTTTGGTCATTAATCGAATAATTAAATAATTAATCGATTAATTGATTAATTAATTAATCAATGAATTAAAAATAGCCCTTGCAGCCAAATCACTTAGTCATGGGCATGTCCAAATATCAGCTTCCTAACTCAAAATGGGCCTGAGATAATGGCCAGAAGAGAAAGGAAATGTATAAGTACTTAATTAATCGCTAATAATTAAATAACTCATCAATTAATTGATTAATCAAAAAACAAAAAATATCGTTTTTGACAAAGTACTTGCTCACTATTGTGCCGAAATTTCAGCTTCCCAGCTCAAAGGATGGCTGCGATATCGCCCGCACAACCAAGAAAACAAACAAGAAAACAACCAGAATGAAAACTGAGTACTCCCTTTCAGCGTGCGTCACTGCCAAGCCCCCTTCGGTGCCCGGCAATGACGTTATGCAGCGCCTGGAGATTGCATCGGAAAGGTGCGGTGTACAACAAGTAAAGATACATTCAAAGTACACCGCCCCCATGCCAAATAATTAAATATCCCACAGCGCGGCATTGCCGGGGCGCCTTCTGGCACCCAGCAATACCGCAGTGCAGCTCATCGAGACTGCATTGGGAGGGAGAGGTGTACAATAATTGATTGATTAATTGTATAATTAAAATCAATAAAAGATTATCACAAAATATTTTCTTCATCAATTGGCTGATAGCATAACTAAACCACTCGTGCTTCATCCGAAGATGTATCTTTTAGAAATTTAATTTAATGAGTCATTAATAAAAAATTAAATAATTAATTGATTAATCAATAAATAATTAATCGTTTAAATGATTAAACAATAAATCAAAAATATCCTTGATAGCCATATCACTTGGTCACATGTCCAAATATTAGCTTCCCAGCTCAAAAGGTGCCTGAGATATTGGCCAAATTTGAAAGAAAATAAAGAAATGATTAATAATGAAAATAAATAAATAATAATCATTAAAAAATTAAATTATTAATCAATTCGGTCACAGAACACATAAACCACCACCATTTCATCAGAATCTGAGACTTAAAAAAAAAAAATTTTTTAGTCATTAATCGAATAATTCCTATAAAGGATATATATATCCTGAAGTACTGTCTTACCTATGGGGATACTTCAGGAGATATATATATATATATATATATATATATATATATATATATATATATATATATATATATATATATATATATATATATATATATATATATATATATATATATATATATATATATATATATATATATATATATACAGACTTGGCATTTAATATGGAATATTTTTTTGTGGGGGTGAACTTACTTTTCAAGATGACTTAGAACCAAAAGTTCATTGGAATTATGTTGAAATTATTCTAGATTTTGTTAATGTGACCTTTAAAAGAAACAAAAACCACATTTGACATTTCGAAGCAAATAAATTGATCCTTGAAAGTGATGTAAACTGATATCGAACTCAATTCACGGACAGTACTGTGTTAAACTTCTGTACGTTTTCCAGAAGTATCTCTTTATTTTGCACATTAGCCAAAAAATTTTTCAACAAAAGCTAAATTATGACTGGGATTACGGACAGTAAAATTACAGTTCAGTACTTCGTGTAACCCCCACGAGCATTCAGGGGAGCACGGACACGTCGAGGCATGCTGTTCACGAGATTTGCCAAGGTTTGGACAGGAATCGCTTGCCATGCAGTGACAATAGTCTGCTGCAATTCACGCACAGAGGTCGGCTGCTGGTCCAAGTTGTCGATTTGACGCGTTAATTCTGCCCACAAGTTCTCTATCGGATTCATATTTGGGGACATGGCAGGCCACTCCATATGCTCTACACCACGGTCAGCAAGAAAGTGTTGGATCACGCGAGCACGATGAGGCCGTGCATTGTCATCTTGGAAGACAAAGTTTCCTCGAAAGGCTGCATGAGCAAATGGAAGCAATGTTTCTTCCAGAATGACCCTGTACTTGAACTGGTTCAGGTTTCCATTCAGAACAACCAGGTCAGTTTTTCCCCCTGCATTAAAAGCAGACCAAACGGTCAACCCACCACCTCCAGCTTGGACTCTTGGCACTATACAATCTTTCTTGTAGGCTTCATGCACTTGTCTGCACACTCGGACGCGACCATCTTGACGATAGACCAGAAATCTAGACTCGTCACTGAAGGTCATGTGATTCCAGTGTCCTGGCTGCCATTGACGGTGCTCTCTGGCCCACTGCAATCGGCGCTGGCTGTGTTGTCTGGTCAGGCGTGGCTTTCTCAGGGGACGCCTGGCACGATAGGCTGCTTGAACCAGTCGTTGTTTGACTAGCCTTCTGGATACAGGCACTTTTGTCAGTTGCTGCCACTCAGCCCTAAGCCGATTAGTTGACTTGGTACGGCCATTGCAGACTAACCGGTGCAGCTGGCGATCATCTCTCCTTGTGGTTCTGCGTGGACGTCCTGGCCTCGGTATTGGAGTAGGGACACCCCTCTGAGCATTTCGTTTCAGGGTCTTTGACACCTGACCTTGAGTGATGCCATACTGCCGAGCAATAGCACGCTGTTTCATGCCAGAATTTCGTAAAGCCACCACTCCATGACAAACAGCATTGTCAAGTTGACGGACCATCTCCAGAGGAAGCGGCAATAACTTTTGTAGACGTGCAGCAGTTGTTTTCCACTAATACAGAACACAACAACCCTTATATACCCGATTGTGAAGCCAATCGTCAAATGTACCTGTCCTTACATTTTGTCATGCCACCTTGTGATATAATCATGTCATGCCACCGTCAAATGTACTGCTGTCTCAACAATGGATGGAGGTCCTCAATGCCAAACAGGAAATTAGAGCTGTCTCCCTCGACATATCACGTGCCTTCGACACGGTCTGGCACCCCGCTCTGCTCACCAAACTCTCCTCCTTTGGTATCCATGGAAATCTCCACGCATGGCTGGCGGACTTCCTCTCTAGTCGTCGTCAACGTGTGGCCCTGAATGGGTTTCTCTCATCTCCTCTTCCTGTTCAGGCTGGAGTTCCCCAAGGCAGTGTTCTGGGCCCCGTGCTTTTTCTGGTCTTCATCAATGATCTCTCTGACTCTCTCGAAAATCCTCTCTATCTCTTTGCTGATGACTCCACTCTCTGCTGCTCCATTCCTCGTCCCTCAGATCGGCAGTCTGCTGCCTCCTCACTCTCTGAAGACCTGGACAAAATCACAGACTGGTCAAACAAGTGGAACATGTCTTTCAATCCTGACAAATCTCACACTCTTACTATGTCTCTCCGAAAAGATCGACTGGACAACCCTCCCATCTACTTTCTCAACAATCCTCTCCAAGAAGTTCTGTCGCTCAAGATTTTGGGTCTCACTATCTGCCATGATCTTTCTTGGGAAAACCACATTTCCAAGCTGGCCTCCAAAGCCAGTCGCCGACTGGGCATCCTCCGTCGTGCGAAGTCCTTCCTCGGCACACCTGAGCTCCTCACCACATACAAGGCTTTCATCCGCAGCTCAATGCAATACTGTTCTCCCCTATGGGCCGGTGCTCCTGCCTCACACCTAGCTCGGCTTCACGCTGTTGAAACCAAAGCTTTCAGAATTATTGGAATCTCCCGCGATGAAGCTATCTCTGAGGGCCTTTCAGTCACTCACCGCAGGCAGGTAGGTGGTCTTTCTGTCTTCTACCGACTCCTCTCCGGCCTTGCACCCCCATCTCTCTCTGTGCTCTGTCCCCCAAATATTCCTACAGGTCGCACAAGATCTGCCAGCAACCCTCTGATGGTTAAACTGCCGAAATCTCGGCTCTCTGCTCACCTTCACTCTTTCATTCCTCTTTTCTCCCGCCTCTGGAACAAACTCCCTCACTCCCTTCAATCCCACTCCTCCCTCCAGGTCTTTAAAACAGCTGTTCACCACCATCTCTTATCTTCCCCCATCCAAAACCTTGATCTTTTCTACCCCCGCTAATTCACCCCAGATCCACCTTGTTTGAAATTCCAACTTCTTTCCTGGAAGTCCTGGCAGTGTCCATATGTTTTATACCTCTCCCACCGCCCCCTTCCCATGCCCCCCCCCCCAAAGCCCTCGCCCTCTCTCAGATCTCTCGATGTCTCCATGTCTCTCGGTCCCTGCTCTCAAATGTTGTGTTTGTGTCCTTCCCCCTCTCTCCCCATCTTGTCTGCCGCTCCCGATGTTATATGTTTTATGTGTCGGTTTGTCTTTCTGTGTGATTAATGTTCGCTCTTTCACGAGCCTCGATCTTGTATACAAAAAAAAAAAAAAAAAAAAAAAAAATCCTGTTATTGACTTCTTGCTGCGAAAGACAATCAGTGACATGGTTCTTTCAACAAAGACATCACCGAAGGGTAATAGAAACTCACCAGATTGATATACTGAGTTCAGAAAGTAAACCCAAGTCAAGAAAAAAAAAATTCCATATTAAATGCCAAGTCTGTATATATTGTTACGGGGTCCTCCCCTATCCTCTGGTCTCGGTAAACCTCCGAACCCCTAGAGGGTCCCCGGCAGAAAGATATGTTAGCCTTGGTTGAAATGAATCAATAATGAAACCCTCCATGAAACAATCAAATGAAACAATCAACTCAATAATGAAACCACACCAAGGGTTATGAACAAACAATAATATATTATAAATCACACCGGAATCACGACACAAATAATAATAGCAATTCACCCTACAATCCCTATCTGAAGATGGTACCACCTTATCTAGTCCTTTACCGAAACTCACGGCACTCCCCCAATGTCTCTGTACCCCTCCAAGGCGAAGTCGATTCGCTCCAGCGATCGTTGGATCAATGTCCGATCAAAATCAATTGAGGCGTGGACGATCGAAGCCACCCAGAGGTCACGTGGTCCAACACCCAGCAATAGCGGTGGAATGGAAACCTCCCAAAGACGCGCTCCGACGTGCACGTTTGCGGTTCAATCAGCGAGTCTCCTTGTAATCCTCCCAAAAGCCACGTTCTGGCACAGCCATCCCCGGCAACCCACCGGGGAATTATGCCCGGCCGACGTGACAAAAACCTCTTCACTGAAGGTAGCGCACGTGGCGAAATGGCGGACGGCTTTCACTCGAGCCGGGGCTTTGAGGCCATGATACTCCGGAACCTCAATGCAGATACCCGACTACCCAGGCTCCACAGCACTCCGGCGATATCACCTATCGCACGAACTTCCTTTCAAGGACGCAAAGTTCACTCGCACTGTACGCTCGACCGCTCGGTACGGAGCTTCAACCAAGATGGTCTTTTTCTTCCACTCCACGCCTCTTCTTCTTCGCTCGGCCTCTTCCGGTGCACTATCCGATTTCCGGCATCATTTTTATCATGAGCGCTTTTAAACCTTTTAACCACAATAACCCTTTCCCTTAAACCACAATAATAATAATAACAACAATAATAATTCGTGCCGAATCCGTAACAATATATATATATATATATATATATATATATATATATATATATATATATATATATATATATATTGTTTCGGATCCGGCGGACGGCACTCCCGTTAGCAAGGGGGGGTTAATCCCCTTGTCCTGTTAAGTTGGCCGTCCGACCGGTCCTGGGGGTATGACGTCACTTCCGGTCGATGGTAAGTAGCGTTGTAAGCCCAATTTGTCATAATACCTAAGTACTACCACCGGCCGTAAGCGAGGAAATACTCCCACCTGGGCCGCAGCATGATTGGATTGCGCCGAGCGAAGTGAGCTGCGACTCGGGCCGTTATCAAGCGACTAAACCCGATTATAAAGCGTTGGCCAAATCGTGCCACAGGTACTCAATCGAAAGAAGGGACTAAAGCGATCGGACGAGAAAGAAGAAACCAAAGGTAAGAAATAACAGACATTTATTAATTATACACAAAAAAAACCAAAGGAAGAGACACGAAAGTAATATACAGGACGAAGAAGAAGAAGATACACAGGGCAAGCCTTAAAACAGTCTTAATTAATCAACGCCCAGACAGAACAAACACAGACTTACACGAAAGGGGAATAACAGGCAGGAATCACTGGAAGAAGGAGAAGGTCCAGGTGGGACAACAGGGCTGGAAGGTTCGGCAGGGTACAGCAAGGAGGTCCGCTCCAGGTCCACACTCCGGGCTGGAAGCGAGCAGCCAGCGGGAGGTACACGGAGTCGTTTCATGCGGCAGGGCTTTTTGAAGCAGCTTGTCACAGAGCTCCGTGCAGCTTCGTCTCTCTCTGCCTTCTTCGTCCAACTCTCGTCCAACTCGTCCAACTCGTACCTTCTCACCGACTCGCCGGATCGCCTCTCTCTCCCGTGCCTTCTCACCGACTCGCCAAGCAGTCCCTTGCAGTCGCTTTTATTGCTGTGTCCGAAATCAAGCCGCCAGCTCTGATGACCCGCCTACCGGTTGGCTCACCGCGGTGCTGGTTGGCCGGTAAGGGCTTGCTGACTCCACCTCCGATGACGAGCTGATGTGCCACACCTTGTTCTGGTGGCTCCAACCCCCTTCTTCCTCGGCCCGACCGCATGGCCAATGGCGGCTGGTGGGGAGTTAGAACACCACTCGCACCGCTTTTGAAGGGAAGTTTGGGCCTACTCTTATTTGATTAATGCAACGCAGATTCAACTACTGGGAACAGATCCTTAACTGAAACACATAATAATGAAATAACTACGAAGAGGTCCTGTGGTTCGCTACGTGTTGTTCACGGACTAACTAGGGTGCGATCTTTAACAAACCAATTGATGGGAATATTTACAGGGGGATATTTATACGGGATACATTTATTAAAATTTACTAGTGAAGGTTCTAAAAACCGTAACACAGCACCCGTTTTTCCTCTAGGGTCGTCTCGACCCGAACTAACTTTACTTGATGTGACACTCAGGTGTAATAGCCCTCTACTATTAACCTTACCCTTGAGTGCGACAGTTTTAAAACAACTACGTATGTCCCGTCCCGCCTGCTACGTTGCATCCTACTGTGGAATGGTTCCACTTCACTAAGATAACTAAGATAAAAGAAGACTCCACTGGATTTGTTCACTTTGTTCGGATTTATTAAAACTCTGAAAGGGTAGGGCAGTACTTTACTAATTCAAGATAATCACTATACTTAAGAAACGAACTGAACTTTTGACGAAGTCTTGTTCAGCCGGTCGTAGCATGATCTTCTCCTCTGCAGATCCTCCTTCGTTCCTTTGTCCAGCGCAGCTCCCTTCTCCAAGTCCCATCTTCCTTATATTTTAAATCTTCACTCCCATATATGGTATGGAATGTAAGTCTCCGAGCAGACTCTCTCGGCTCAGACAATGAGACATTCTGGTTTTTGTCTTGGAGAATTCTGAAACCCATCTTAGACAGTTATTATCAGTTGGGATAATTAAGCACCTTTTTATCTCCTTTGTAGGTCAATTCTTGACCTGTCCATGCAAGCCTTTTCTCCTCCAGATTCCATTTCTATACTTTAGACAAAAACACATTTTTTGAGAAGGAGAAGTATATGGAAATATATGAACACATATACTTTTTGGTATTCTCCCACACTACCTAACAGACTCACACCCACAGGATAACCGAATCACGGAATGGTTTTCAAACTACACATATACGGTGGGGAGCATTATTTACAAAACACTAATTTGTATTTACACTGCAACACAGGACCTGTCATTTTGGGAGACAAAAAGTTGTTCCTGAAAAAGAGGAAGAGCATGCACTGCACTGCACCGATACACCACACTCAAGTGCCCGGGGATGCACAATTGATATTGCAGTGCACCCCCGAGCACAAGAGCATCACAAAGCACCAAAGCACCAATCAGCACCAGAAAAACACCCAAAGCACCATCCAGTGCTCATTGCACACATTTCAAATAAAAAGCAAACAAACTGTTGGCTGATTCTTCTTTCTGCTCCCTCTGCTGGCCGATGTTTCTTCCTGGTGTTGTCCTTCTTGAGCTTGTGGCTTGCTGCCTATTTGCAATAATAAAAAGGCACAAAACGCATCCATTTTTATTTAGAGCCCACAGGGGCCAACTATGGGTGGTCCACCTGTATGGCAAAAGGGGCCACCTTACCGTGGTCCGCAAGCCACTCTTCTCTGGCCGTCATGGCCGGTCCCAGCAGAGGGGCCAGGCCCCAACACGTGGGGTCCATAAGGGTGTGGTGCTTAGCCACAGAAGCGTGTGGTCCATATGGTGGTGCTAGGCCGCAAGTCGTGCGGTCCATAAGGTGGTGTACCGATCCAGGCAGGCTGTGCAGCGGCGGCTCGGGCACACAAATGCGGCTCCTGCACGCTTTCCCGTCAGTGCCCAGAGAGCACGGTCCATAGGTCGGGAAGGAGGACAAAGCAAAGTTAGCGGGGTGCAAGGGCACAAGGGTACACATCAACACAAGGTAATGCAGAGGTGAGGTGCGCAGGAGAGCGAGCGGAGAAAGCTCGTCCCTATCGTATGTCACCCCCCCTGTCACCTACTCTACCCTTGCCCTTACCCCATATTTACGCAACTCTACACATTTTCAAATTCCGTCTCTACTGTCTCGTCTTCCTCATATCTCTCCTCTATACCAAATTCGTCGTCAATCCCAATTCCTCAAATTTGCCATCAAGCCCAATTTCTCATCAATTCCTCATAAGGAAGAAGAGATGGAACAACCAGCACAATGTCACCCCCACGTCATGATGCGTCTCACCATTCCAAAACATTTGCAAAAATCACAAAACAACCATGGTGTGGAGTCATGTCATCACCTCAGGTGAGTGGCTGTAGATGGTGCGAAGGGATTTCCATCCGAACTACCCTCTAAATGACTTTAAAACTTTTACTCTACCTGGGGTCTTTCCCTGCAAAACCATTGGTCACCTTACTCTATGCGGTTCTAAAAACCAATTCCCACTGACCATCTGTGGCGCTCACCAATTTGGGGTCTCACTCCCCCGATTCAACTCCCTGTGCCTTCGCACAATTTCCGGGCTGGGTCGTGTGGCTCACCAGCAGGTCTACTCACCTGCACCCCTCCGCCACTGTAGTTGCCTCCGAGCTTACCTGCTCCTTACCCTAACCTATCTACCTGGGGAAGGCCCTCTGGCGCTCTCCCCATTCGGTGCCCTCTCTGGCACTGGGCTACCCGGGTCCGTCCTCCGGATCCTCGGGCCCCACTGAACAACTCTACTGGCTCCCAGAGCCCACCTGCGGCCTCACCTGGCCGACATCCTGACAGTGGTGGAGTGCCCATTCAACTACACTCACTAACAGGCCACACGCCCAGCCAAATTCCACGTCACTAATGCACCCATCCAAACATCATTCTACCACACGCACCACAGATGCCAATATCCACCACAATTCACCTATACCCTCTACCTACTCTTAAACTACCCTCCCCGGGTATTCGTGAAGGGGGTCCATCTTCCCCATCCACTCCTTTCGCACCAACCACTCCACTCCACATATTCTACACTACTCACTCCACACCATCCACTCCACACCATCCATTCCATACTCCTTCCATGCTCCATTCCATACTCCATTCACTCCATGCTCCATTCATTCCATACTCCATACCATTTATTCCACACTCCATTCACCCGTGCTTCACCTGCACACCTGTGCCCACACACCTGGTGGCTCTTGCACCCGTCTTCCCTCCAGGACCATTCGCTCAATACAACTCACAATCGCACTTTTCACCATACGCTGCTCAATCACCTCCTTCACACACACTGCATCGTCCAAGCTGACTACCCCCCTTCTGAAACTCGCGCTTCCCAGTCGTCCCTTATACTACTGCGCTCCCTCGTCGTTATAATCCACCTCCTCTATTCTACGTCCCCACTACTTGTACAATGTCACTACTTAAATCTCAGTCACCTATGGTCATCTCTCTGTCCCTATACATTTATCCTAACCCTCCCTGGCTTGGTTTGCACCGTTATAACCCCATAACTATTGCTCATGTGCCCGGGTGGATGTGAGGGATGGTGGATTTGCCATCCCTCTACATCGGGCATCTCTCACTATCAATTTTGCCCATCCAATTTTTTTTTGCCAATCAAATTTGCCAATCCTTACTGCCAATCATCTTCGCCAATCAAATTTACCAATCCAAGTTGCCAATCATATTCCCTATCCCTACCATCGTCCATCAAACTTCGAGCCTTGGTGCGTCATTACTGCACATCGGATTTTTATGTGAAAAATAAATAAATATTTTTTCACATAAAACGGCTTTTTTGCACGCAAAAAAATTATTTTGCTATTTTCGGAGAAAAAAAAAATTTCGCCCTTTTTCGGGAAAAATAAAATAAAATGCCCTTTTTGGTCGAAAATGTCTGGCAACGCTAAAAAAAATTAGGGAATGTTTCGAAATTTTTAACTGCGATCGAAATTGTTAACTGCGATCGATCTCAAAAACAAAACGTTGTGTCCACTTGCGTGCGTTGCGTCCCCAGCGTGTACAGCAGTGAGGCGGTGTACTACAGTGAGAGAGTGTACACAAAGTGTGAACAAGTCTCCTATCAAGATGAGTGCTGCTCTTCGTGACAAGTGGCTGAAGGAATTCAACGCTGGCGGCGATGGGGCCACCTTCAAGTACGTGTCGAGTGACACGGCTTTCTGTCGAGCTTGTGAAAAGACTTTCCGGGCGAAGCAGAAGTCTGAGCTGGCCCAACATGTCCGAGGAGACCGCCACAAGAGCAACTTGGCCTTGAAGAAGAAGAGGACGGTCACGCAAGCCACCATGGAGGACTTTGGTGGCGGAAAGAGGCACAAGTGCGAAGTCGTGGCTCAGGAGCTGTGCCAGGCCATGCTGGCCGCTGGCATCCCATGGTCGAAATTGGAAAACCCTGCCCTCCGGTCGTTTCTGGAGAAGCACATCACTCTCCAGATCCCCGATGAAAGCTGGATTCGAAAGCACTACCTTGACAAGTGCTACGACGAGGCCTTGGCGGGGATCTGTGCCGACCTCGGACAGCAGCCCATCTGGCTGTCCGTCGACGAGACGACCGATTCGGCAGGTCGATATGTGGCCAACATCATCGCGGGACGCTTGTCCAAGGAGGGGTACTTTCGTCCCCACCTCGTCCAGTGCATGTTTCTGGAGAAGACCAACTCCGGGGAGATCGTGCGCGCAGTCAATGACACGCTGCGCTATCTTTGGCCTGATTTCAAGCCGGAGTGCCTCAAGGTCCTCGTCAGCGACGCCGCGGCCTATATGATCAAGGCCGGCCATGCTCTGAAGGAACTCTTCCCGGACTTGCTGCATGTGACTTGCGTTGCCCACGCGCTCCACCGTGTCTGCGAGACAGTCCGAGAAATGTTCAAGGATGTCAACGACCTGATTGCCACGACGAAGAAGGTGTTCGTCAAAGCCCCGTCGCGTGTTGTCCTTTGGAAGGAGCAGCAGCCCAATCTTTCTCTCCCCCCGGAGCCCATTCTGACTCGGTGGGGGATGTGGATCGACGCCGTGGTGTTTTACGCCGAGCACTTCGAGGCCGTCAAGGACATTGTGGACCAGCTGAACGATGACGACGCGATGGCAATCCGGAGTGTCAAGGACCTGTTCGGAAAGGCGGACATCAAGCTCAGTTTGGTCTTCTTAAATGCTCACGTGTCGTTCATCCCGAAGATCCTTAAGCAGCTGGAGGAGGCCGGCATGGAGCTGGCCAAGGCCTTCCAGCTCCTTGATCAGGCCAAGGAGGAGCTCCAAAAGATCCGAGGCTGCCGTAAGGAGATCCTGCTCACCAAGTTCAAGGCGGTGCTGCAGCGCAATCCCGACATTGGTGTGCTGAGGACAGTGGCTTTGATCCTGGATGGAGATCAGCACGGATCTGAGGTTGGTGTACCGGCTGGAGTCAAGCTTGCCGACATCCCCCTCTTGAGGTACTGCCCCATCGTCAGCGTCGACGTGGAAAGGTCCTTCTCCATCTACAGAAACGTCCTCACCGACCGCCAACACCGCCTCACCAAGGAGAACATTACCAAGATAATGATTTCAAACACCTACTTTAACCGTTCCTAAAAGGGTCTTGTCAATTTCTTCTCGTCCTCTACTTATCAAACAATGCGGTTGCAATAAAGGTACCTGAACGTAATTTTTTACCTGTTTACTAGCCCAGAGTGCTTAATGTTGTGCAGGAAAAAGCTTACCATTTTTTGTTCTTTTTTTGACTGATTTCTGAAAAACTTGGTAATAATAAAAAATGAATAAAACGGGGTGAAAAAAATATTTCAGGATTTTTTCACATAAAAAAAAAAAAATTCCGCTTTTCAAAACATAAAAGGCCTATTTTCTTGACATAAAAATCCGTAGTCTAGTCATTACATTTGCAAAGCTCGGCTTCGCAAAGCTGCGCTATGCATACGGGTGGTTTGGTCGCCAGCAGGTTGGGTCCGTCCGACATTCGGTTCAGGGGAGGAGGTTTGGTTGGGCCAAGGTTTAAAGCACCATCCCGGCGCGGGGCCTTTTGCTCCCATGCGCGGTGGGCCAACCTTGCCCGGGTAGAACGCCGCCACCACAGGGGGGCGCCGTTCCGATCCCTCCTACCTTCCATCGAACCGGGCCGGTCGCCTTGCCCGGCAAAGCCCGGACTCGACTGTGCGGCGCGGGGCCCGGCCCAGATCGTGCACGACGCTCCGAACAGAAGCGACGCTGCACCGATCGCCGCCGGCTCCCGCAATACACACAGCCCGGCACGGACCGAGAGCTTGTGTCGGTTAAACGTCGGTCTAACCGCTATCCCGTTTAACGTCGACGCTTCACTTGCATGCTCACACCACGCGTTCCTTCTCCTCCTCACACATCCAGGTGTCTCAGCGCCTCTCATGCAACCCATACATTCTACCACTGTACTCACTCGTGCATTCTCTTTTGCTCCATACTCTGGTCTACTCCTAACGCTCACCACACACTCTCGCGCACATTCTTGCGCACCCATTCTCCTCGCACACTCTATCATCATGCCCACCTCCGTTCCACACCTCTCCTCCGTTACGTCCTCCGTAACACTCACCACGGGTGTGCACTCCTGCACATACCCACTCACGCGCTCCGGTGTGCTCTCCCGCACCCGCGCCACCACCAACTCAGGTGTGCGTTCTCACACACTCTCTCCATCCATCCCAAGTGTGCATCCTCGCACCCACTCCTCATCCATCTCACTCTCCTGGTCACACTCACTCCCACTTCCACACTCTATCGCATTCATCACTCATACACTCCGTTCCACACCTTTCTTCCCCCCTTACGTCCTCCGTAACACTCACCACGGGTGTGCACTCTTCTGCACACCCAATCATCACCGCACACCCTCGCGCCAACTCTTGCGCACACTCTCCGGTTACATCCTCTGTAACACTCCCCATCACACGCTCCGATGTGCCCTCCCGCACACGCGCCACAACCAGCTCACTCTCCGTGTTGCGCTCCGTACACTCGGTTTCGCACATACCCTCCGACGTGCATTCGCTCCCGCACCCGGTATCACTCCCATACCCTGTCACACACTCACTCTCCAACGCACACTTTTCTCTCACAAGCGCGCCACTTCCACTCGCACCACTCACAAGGGACCCTCCACCAACGCCCGGGTGCTTTCTCGATCCCAAGCGTGCGAAAATTCTTTTTGCGCCAAACATCCTCCTGCAAAATCTCCCCGCACAATATACAGCACGACTCACCTGGGCGCTTCTTCTTCTTCGCTCCAACACCACCTGTAAATCTTTATTGGGGTTATTAAGCACAGCATCGTGATGTGAGCACGGACTTTGCGCATTTTCCATCTTTTCCTCCCACGAGTGGTTTTCTAAGTCCGGCGTCTGCTTAATCCCAATTTCCACTATTGGTTCGGTTTCTTTGCCAATTTGAATTAATTCCCTTCCTTTATCTTCTTTTCCCTCGGCGACCGCTGGCTCTAATAAAATTTCCTTTTCTACCTCGGTGGTCGCCGGCTTCCCCATACCCCGGGTCGCGATCTCTACCCCGGTCCAGTTACCTGTGCTTTGCTCCACCTCGCTTTCTCCGCGCTTCTCACACCACGCTACCTCGTCGCATACCCTTGGAACCTTCTCGCACAACCCATACCCTGATTTTATGGCTACCAGTACTTGCGCCAAAAAGCTCTGTAGGTCCACAACCCCTACTTGCGCAGCGGGCATGGCCCTCGTCGCCACGTGCGAGGCGCCGCCATCCTGTGCGCCTGCAAACCCCTCTACCACATCCTCATTGCTCTCCTCCCTGGGGTCCTGGATTGCCTCTAACCCCCCATTCTCCCCTACCAGCACCCAATCACCTTGATCATCCATGGCACGACTTTAATTTTGAATATTAAATAAAATTTCGGCCGCTTATTTAAATAGGACCTATCTTATCACGACCTATCTTATTTGATTAATACAACGCAGATTCAACTACTGGGCACAGATCCTTAACTGAAACATATAATAATGAAATAACTACGAAGAGGTCCTATGGTTCGCTACGTGTTGTTCATGGACTAACTAGGGTGCGATCTTTAACAAGCCAATTGATGGGAATATTTACAGGGGGATATTTATAAGGGATACATTTATTAAAATTTACTAGTGAAGGTTCTGAAAACCGTAACAATATATATATATATATATATATATATATATATATATATATATATATATATATATATATATATATATATATTGTTATGAATTTGGTAGAGCAACATCTAGAGCTAGGTAGATCTGAATAGGTAGGTATTCGGCTGTCGTGACAGGGACTCTACATGTAATAAGTTCTTGATGTTTAGGCGTTCGTCGGGGGAAGATGTATGATTGTGGACCTACCTGGAGGTTCGAGTGTTAAATAGTGAGGGATTAAAGGTAACGCCCCTGTGAGTCTCACCTAGTAGTCAAACCTTTGTCCATTATGGCACTGCAAACCACATAAACATTAGTTAGGTCCTTAGCGCAACATTAAATAATTCCTTTCCCTGACATTGACTTCGTAATAAATGGACAGGAAACCAGGCCAAAAACACCGCCACGGTTGGCCGCCGCCGTTTGCACCTCCAAGGCCTACAAACCTCGCCTGGCACGTGTTACACAAGGACCGCGGGGTCGCGGACGGGAGATGTCAGGAGTAGCATGCCGCAGAGGGCGTGACCTGGGCGAGCCGGCGAGTTGGGAGGCTATGATTGGCTGAGGAGTGCGCCAATGTGACGTCATCGGCCAGAGATATTAGGACGGTCGGACGCCATTTCGTGGCAGTTCGCAGTTGAGGCAGTTCGCAGTTGAGGCAGTTCGCAGTTGAAGCAGTTCGCAGTTGAGGCAGTTCGCAGTTGAGGCAGTTCGCAGTTGAGGCAGTTAGAGTTGAGGCAGTTCGTTGCACAGAGCACACAGGGCACACAGGACTCAGCAGAGGCAGCATTTCGTGGGAGCAGTTCGTTGAACAGTTGGCATTGAACAGTTGGCACTGAACAGTTGGCACTTGGCTGCCAGCACTCCCGCAGAGAGTCGAGTCGAGTGGCTATCAAAGGAGTCCTTCCTGTCCCTGGTCAAGTGGAGTTTGTGCCCGCGTTGGAGGTCGTCGACGCATGGTGCTTTTTGGTGCGTGGTGCTCGGCCTTGTGGGACTTGGAGCGAGGGACCTCGTGGTGTGCGATCGGGCCGAAAGGAGCGGTGTTGGACGGCCGCCACAAAGACGACGAAAGACAGATAAGCCGCATCCGCGTACATTTTGAACGACGTGACGTATTATTTTCGTATTCATAATCTCCCTCATATCGTGTTTGCTGTCAGTCGTGTGGGGACGTCCCGATCTAGGATATTAGATTTACCGGCGGGCTTTTTCACTGGCTTTACTTTTCCATAATAAATCCTTGTATTATTTTCTGTATATATCTGAACGCAGTTTCCTGGGTGTTTCATTTTAATAGATAGGGCTGCGGAGCTTGCTGCGTCTGCCCTTCCGCGCGTTTAACTTTGTGTTGAGCTTTAATCCGCCATTGAGTTTTCGCCTCGGGAGTTAAAGTCTCGCAAATCGGCCATCCGTAACTGTGGTGTTAATCACGGTTGCGTAACAAGTGGTGTCAGGAGTGTAGGATTTGAACCCGTCGGACAAATTTTTTTGTCCGCGGCGAGACATCGACACGGTCGGGCGTACATTGCGCCCGACGTTCGAACGCAAAATTTTTATAGGCGAGGCGGAGAAATTTAGTAATCAATTGGGCATACGGAGCGCGATATCGCGTCTTCGTCAAATTTAAATTGTGTTTTTGGAATTGAAATAAATACGCGCGCGGGGAACGACCTTCCGAAAAGCGGATGTCGGAGGTCGACGAAATGGAGGTGCGTAGCGAGGCCTCCGTCAGCGTTGGGAGTGAGCCGGAAATAGGGGAATTAGATGTTGAGGTGAGCCTTGGAACCTCCCCCGTCCCGAGCACCAACTTATCCCCCTCCCCCACCGGGGAGTCGGGAGCAGTAGGAACGGCCCCGACAACCGACCAGATGTTGGGTCAATTGCTTCGAAAAATGGAAGGGATGGAAAAGAACGGTGAGCGAAACCTTGCAGAAATTCGGGGAATAAATGATAAAATTGACGGGCTGGAAAATAAAATGAGTAAGGAAATTGAAGGAATGGAAAGAAAAATGGAGTCCCAGGGGAAGGAATGTAGGGAAGGAATGAAGGGAATGAGTGATCGATTGGAGGAACAAATTGAAGGGATGGAAAATAAAATGGAGTCGCAGGGGAAGGAATGGAGGGAAGGACTGAAGGACATGAGTGACCAAATTAATGGATTAAAAAGGGAAATGGCAATTGTGGTAAGTGTACAGGTGAGCGGAGAATGTCCACAGTTCGATGGGGAATGTGTACAGGTAGATGGGGAATGCCTGCAGGTAAACGTGGAGTGTCCACAGGTGAGCGGGGAAGGAAATTTGGAATGTGAGAGTTGTAATGGGGAATGTTTCCCACATTCTGGCCTGGTTGTTTATCGGGACCGTGTGGATGTCACAACACCCCAACCGGGGGATTAATTTGGAATTGTGCAGCACCAGGGCGGTGGTGCGGAGCAAGAGGGGGTAGAGTTTTTGGGGGTCCGTGCAATGGAGCCGGACCAGGTATTTATTGGGGATATTGATCAAAGCCTGGCGGGGCCAGGAATGATTTGTAATGATGATGATGATGAGGATGATTTGATCCAGCGGCTGGAGACCTGTGACAGTCCCATGGAGGTAGAGCTTGTTCAGGCCCAAAAGAGCCTGGGAGATGAGGTGAGTTGGTCCGAGGAGGTGGTTGGAATGACCGAGGGGACGCTCACTGTACACTGCTATTTGGAAACAGAGGCTCCAAAATTGGACAACCAGTTGGGGGAGTGTGTTGGCTCCGGGCTGGATTTGGATCTTGGAGGATCGGGAGATAGAGCTTCTGGAGATTTGGTCCCTGTAGGGAATTTGGATCAACTGCAGGGAGGGGCAGAACAACCGGTGGTAGAGGTTGTTCCCTGCAGCTGCGGTTTGGCAGTGGGAATGAAAATTTGTAAAAGAAAATTTAAAATAAAATTACAATGGGAAATTGATTTGGAGCAGCCATGGTGGGGATTGGTCCCCGGGCTGCGGGATCTGGACATGGAGAGGTCATGGGTGATGGCCTCGGGCAAAAGTTGCCCCTTTCAAAATTTGGGTATGCCAGCCAGCTGGGGGGGCTGTGATGGCGAGATTTGGACGTGGGGTCCAGCCTTGGGTGTCGAGGTACGACCTGGGTCCCACGGGGGGTCTGGTGGAGTGTGGCGTCCCTTGTCCGTCAGGGCGCCGTCCGAGCTGGTGGCTCGGGCCGGCAGGGTCACCGGACCCTGGTGGGGGTTAAGACCTCCAGAGGGGTCCGAGGTGGTTTCTCAAGCCTGGGATGGCAAATATTGAGGACCACTAGGGGGAGGTGTTGTGGGTCGCGCTTTGGTGGTGGCACCGCAGATGGCCAGCTTGGGCCTGATGTAGTGATCACCCGGGCATGCGACCTGACACCCTCTCCCTGAGACTTTGGGACAACTAGCATGTGGTGACCTGGCATGGTGGTTGGTCTATGGACGCGGGTCAAACCGAATGGACAGGGATGGAGATAGCCTGCCGGACAACCATTGGGGCATCTGTGGAACGTGATGGTGTGAGTGACCTTCCACAGTTGCTCCGTTATGATTTATGGACTCTCGGGTTGGGAAGAGAGCCATGGGGATGTGAATCGGGAGATGTGTAACGAGCCGAGCATATGGGCCATGCTCGGCTGGCATGTGTATGGCAAAGCATCCTTCTTTGGTGAGGTTAGTAAAAGGTGACAAATGTTTGGCATGGGTAATCTGTGGGTTAGATGCAAATTTAAGGGTGGATTTTGAAATGTCATGGTGGACACTGTACAGTGACGCCATTATTGATCCAGGTGTGTAGACCAAAGTGTTGGAGGCTGTGATGAAATTAATAGGGTAGCAAGACACAGCTTTCAACTGGTTGCGGGGGCAACTGTGCTGATATTTGGGACGCGGGATGATGGGGATGTAGTTGTGTAGCCTGAGGGTCAACGTGGTGCTGTGCGTGTCCGAGGTGTGTGGACCATGTCTTCTGGGTGGGTCTCCTGGTGGAGCATGGCTGTTGACTGGACCTTGGTGTGGTCAAGTGTGGGTGAGCACTGGGGGGCTGCAGTTCTGTAGTCGGACTGGGGGATGATGGGGAGGTGCAGGGGACGTGGCTGTAGGGATGCCACGCACTGCGACCGTGCCCCCCAGGGCCGAGGTTGTGTGTGCAGTAGTGTGTGTTGTGGCAGCAAGTGCTCACCACATTGGCCAGCTGGGGCTGCTACAGCTGTGTTCCTCGCAGGGGGGCCGAAGGATGGATGGTGGGTCGCACCCTTATGGACACACATGGGCCATGTTGGCGTTTTGACTGCTCACCTTGTCCCGGTGACCCTTGCACGGTAGAGGTGCAGAGCTGTCATGGCCATAAGTAGTTGTGTAGTGATGATCACCGTTGGATGCGGATCCACATACCTGCCAGTGTAGTGGGGACAAAAGAGAAATTTGGAAGTATTTGGTAGGCCCAATGTGAAATTTTGGAAATTAGGTGTGGTGGATGACAATCTTGAACCTGACCAACCTGCAACTACCTGCACTTGAGGTGAGTGTTTTGAGGAGTACTGTCCCAGGCTTCAGGACTTGCTTTGGAAATTGGGGACATGTAAATTGGAGTTGGGAGGCGGGTGAGAGTGATGACATGGCCGGTGAGGGGATGGAATGGGAGCCACAGTGTCTTGTGGGTGGCGTATGTTTTTGTATTGTGGTTAGGTGTTTTGATGTGGTCGTGAGAGTGGAACCTGGAGAGTGAGTGATGATTATTGGAGATAATGAGGGGTGATAATTGTGCTTTTGGAAATGTGCTTTTGGGAAGATGTGATGGTTTAAATGTGAACTGGGGGGATTTCACATGTGGCAGGCCATGGCAAGCCTTGTAACACCTTTTACACCATCTATGGAATTGTGGAATTGTGCTGAGTTGTGTGGAGAATTGAATGGCAGCGGGGGAGGAAGTGTGTTTTGGGGTCTTGTGGGTGGGGAAGGTGTGTGTGTCCGCAGGTACAGAGCAAGCTCTGAGGAGCGATGCCCACGGGCCCCCCTCTGCGGCAATTACCCCTGGCAGCCGGTGGTAACTGGAAATTGGAGCTCGTCGGTGGAGGGTCTGGTTGGGCGCCGCGGGGTGAGGGAGTCCCCCGGTGACCCGTGTTGCTGCGCGAAAGCAGGAGGCAAAGGAGCCTGGTGTGTGTGGAGACCCTCACCGGCGAGGTAACGGCGGAAAGGGGCTGTTGGGCTGTCACGGGGCCAAGAGGTAAGGGGGGGGGGGGGGGGCAATGAACTTGTAAGTCGGTTGACTTGTTTTTGGGACTGCGGGCACCACAGCCTGATGCGCCCCCACCATCTTTTTGTGCGGTACCTCCCCGCTGCCTAGTTGAGGAATGCACACACACGTGAATGACATCAATGCCATGGTCCTGCAGGGGGTGTATTGAAATAAGTGCTTTGTTGATTTTTGAAATGCCCTGATGACCTATGGAATGAGAATGAGTGGTTAAGGGGTCTGTGTTGCATGAATGTGGGCGAAATCCACCGAGCCATGTCACTCACCTGTAACATCTGGACAGGGCCCGTGGAAATTTAGGGGGATGCATTGGGGATGGCCCCGCAGGTAAGGTTGTGTCTTGTGGCATCCACCGGGGGACGCGGTCTGTAGACCGGGGTATGTACAAAGGTTAGAGTTTTGAGTTTTGGAAAGATGGTTAAGTTTTGTGGTTAAGTTAGTGTTGTGTGTTGTTTGTTTCCTCCCTCCACAGGAACAACGAAGAAAATGTACATACTTGCATGATGGTTAAGGGGTTCAGCATGTTAAGGAAGTGTAGGTAGGTAGTCCGACTCACTTCCCACAGCCCTTCCTGATTTATTTCATAGGTTAATTAAGTGTGTGACAGTAAGTGTTAAGGCTGGAATGGTAGCGCCTGCGGTGAACCTTGCAGGAGCTACGGTTCCAGGGGGGGGGCTGTGTTATGAATTTGGTAGAGCAACATCTAGAGCTAGGTAGATCTGAATAGGTAGGTATTCGGCTGTCGTGACAGGGACTCTACATGTAATAAGTTCTTGATGTTTAGGCGTTCGTCGGGGGAAGATGTATGATTGTGGACCTACCTGGAGGTTCGAGTGTTAAATAGTGAGGGATTAAAGGTAACGCCCCTGTGAGTCTCACCTAGTAGTCAAACCTTTGTCCATTATGGCACTGCAAACCACATAAACATTAGTTAGGTCCTTAGCGCAACATTAAATAATTCCTTTCCCTGACATTGACTTCGTAATAAATGGACAGGAAACCAGGCCAAAAACACCGCCACGGTTGGCCGCCGCCGTTTGCACCTCCAAGGCCTACAAACCTCGCCTGGCACGTGTTACACAAGGACCGCGGGGTCGCGGACGGGAGATGTCAGGAGTAGCATGCCGCAGAGGGCGTGACCTGGGCGAGCCGGCGAGTTGGGAGGCTATGATTGGCTGAGGAGTGCGCCAATGTGACGTCATCGGCCAGAGATATTAGGACGGTCGGACGCCATTTCGTGGCAGTTCGCAGTTGAGGCAGTTCGCAGTTGAGGCAGTTCGCAGTTGAGGCAGTTCGCAGTTGAGGCAGTTAGAGTTGAGGCAGTTCGTTGCACAGAGCACACAGGGCACACAGGACTCAGCAGAGGCAGCATTTCGTGGGAGCAGTTCGTTGAACAGTTGGCATTGAACAGTTGGCACTGAACAGTTGGCACTTGGCTGCCAGCACTCCCGCAGAGAGTCGAGTCGAGTGGCTATCAAAGGAGTCCTTCCTGTCCCTGGTCAAGTGGAGTTTGTGCCCGCGTTGGAGGTCGTCGACGCATGGTGCTTTTTGGTGCGTGGTGCTCGGCCTTGTGGGACTTGGAGCGAGGGACCTCGTGGTGTGCGATCGGGCCGAAAGGAGCGGTGTTGGACGGCCGCCACAAAGACGACGAAAGACAGATAAGCCGCATCCGCGTACATTTTGAACGACGTGACGTATTATTTTCGTATTCATAATCTCCCTCGTATCGTGTTTGCTGTCAGTCGTGTGGGGACGTCCCGATCTAGGATATTAGATTTACCGGCGGGCTTTTTCACTGGCTTTACTTTTCCATAATAAATCCTTGTATTATTTTCTGTATATATCTGAACGCAGTTTCCTGGGTGTTTCATTTTAATAGATAGGGCTGCGGAGCTTGCTGCGTCTGCCCTTCCGCGCGTTTAACTTTGTGTTGAGCTTTAATCCGCCATTGAGTTTTTGACTCGGGAGTTAAAGTCTCGCAAATCGGCCATCCGTAACTGTGGTGTTAATCACGGTTGCGTAACAATATGTATATATATGTATATATGTATATATATGTATATATATGTATATATGTATATATATGTATATATGTATATATATGTATATGTATATATATATATATGTATATATATATATGTATATGTATATATGTATATATGTATATGTATATATATATATATATATATATATATATATATATATATATATATATATATATATGTATATATATATATATATATATATATATATATATATGTATATATATATATATATATATATATATATATATGTATATATATATATATATATATATATATATATATATGTATATATATATATATATATATATATATATATATATATATATATATATATATATATATATATATATATATATGTATATATATATATATATATATATGTATATATATATATGTATATATATATATATATATATATATATATATATATATATATATATTGTTACGGATCTCTACGTCGGCCTTTTCCCCTTAAGAAGGGGGGATGAGTCTCCTTGTCCGCGACTGACCGACGTCAGTTCTGGGGGTCCCAACGCTCCTTCCGGTCGGGAGCAGCCAGGGTATTTGGTCTACAAAAAGTCCCAAGGACCTGAGTGCCACTCCTGACCGTGAAGCAAGGGAGGGACTCCCGCTCGAACCCCGGTTTGGATGGTCTAGTTGCCGAGCGGTTTTTAGCAACCCGAAGTTCGAGTCATTAGCATTCACTAACCTGATTCCGAAACGTTGGCCAAATCGTGCCACAGGTATTCAATTTGTAAAAGATGACGACGAAGGATGTGAAGAAGAAGGAGACAAAAGGTATGAAGGACAAATATAATTTATTACTAATATTTACACAATTAAAAGAAACCAAGGAGGAGGAAGGATAATAAAATAAAAACAGAAGAAGAAGAAGCGGACACAGTGCACCTTAGCTTGCCTATAAACAGTCTTACTTAACCCAGGACAGAACAAACAAAGACCGACTCACACGGGGAATTGCAGAGTGGATCGGCTGGAAGGAGGAATGGGAAGGCCCTGGCCACTGTAGGCGTCGAGGTCCGGCTCCATGAGTCGACTCGCGTTCTTGGCAGGAAAACCTTGGTGTCTCCAACGCCACTCTCGTTCGACCCTTTGTGCTCCTCCTCAACTCAACTCTCAAAAGGCTTGCTGTCTCTTCTTTCAGCCACCAACAACCAACTCTTTTCTCAACTCAACTCTCAAAAGGCTTGCTCTCTCTTCTTTCAGCCACCAACAACCAACTACTAACCACCAACAACTACTGTTCTGACGCATGCGCACGCGTTTTATAGCGCGCCTGGCGATCAAGATGCCGGCCGCTAGGACACACCCATCGGTGAGCTCGCCTCGGCCCTGATTGGTCACGAGGGCTCACCGACCCCGCCCTTAGAGGAGGCGTTGGCTAGGCCACGCCTTGTCCCTGGCGCTGGGCCGACTCCTCCCACCTTCTGCTCCGAGATGACCTCGTGGCTAATGGAGTCGCGGTGAAAACCGCCACGCAGCTGCGGCAAAAACCACAAGCCCAAAGAACAGCGGAATGCAGCAAACCGCGCAGAGGAATTTGTAATGCGGCTGACAAAAGGGGATTTCAATGGAGGTTCTGGGGAAATTGAAAGGGGATACTACCTTATTCCACTTCGGTGCAATGCAGTATTAGTTAATGGACGACATAGCCTTAACCTAATACACAGAATAAGGAAATAACTACCAACAAGGAGGAAATCTATGATTTGGCTACGTGATTGTATATGACCTAACTAAGGGACGTCCTTTGACCTTTATACACAGAATGGAGGCAGGAGGGTGGTCTTTACAATTCATTACACAATAAAAAAAAACACTTCTCATATCCACAACACTGCACCCTCCTCCTCTTAGGCACGTCCCGGGCCTATTACTTTTACTTTTAGTGTGGCACGTAGGTGTACCTCCCTCTACATTTAACCTGACCCTGAGTGTGACAATTTTAAAACACAAATAAGTATGTCCCGCTGCTGCATTGCACCCTACCTAACAGTTTCACACCCACAGCTAACCGAATTTCGGAATGGTTTTCAAACTAAAACATGAACGATGGGGGAGCATTATTTACAGTTGACGCTATTTTATTTACAAAACGCAACCCAGGACCTGTGATTGTTCTTTTGGGGGGGAGACAGTCTGCCCTGCATCGACGCACCAGAAAGCACCAAAAGCGCACCAAAACACCATCAAGCACCACAAAGCACCCTTTGGTGCACAGTCATCACAGTTCATGAATAAAAATAAACCCAAACCCCTGGTGGTGTCTTCCTCTTCGGCTCCCTCTGCTGGCTATTGCTCTCTTCCTGATGTTGTCTTTCTTCTTTGCTGGCGGCCTATTTGGACTATTAAAAAGGCACACAATGCGTCCATCTTTTATTTATTTATGGCCCACAGGGCCGACTATGTGTGGTTCACCTGTGGCATAGGTGCCCTGTGACCAAGGTCCGCCAGCAAGATCTCGGGCCTTCATGGCCGGTTCCAGCAGAGGGGCCATGCCCCAACCCATGGGGTCCATCAGTGGTGCTCAGCCACAGACATGTGGTCCATAAGGTGGTGCATCGATGCAGACAGCTGGTTCCGGGAGTTTCGGGCGCACAATGGCGGACTCCCGCACGCTCCCCTCGGCGCCCAGTGGCGCACAGTCCTCGTGTGGGAGACAAGGGGGGGGGGGGGAAGACAGGTGAGCGAGGGGTAAGGTCACAAGGGTACACGTCAAACAAGGCAATGCAAGGCGAGGTGCGTTTGGAGACGGAGCGGAGAAAAGCTCGTCCCTACCATACGTCACCCCCCCCCTGTTACCTACTCTACCCTTGCCCTTTCCCCATTTGTACAAAAATCTACACATTTACAAATTCGTCACTACTGTCACGTCTTCCCCATATTTCCCCGACACCAAATTCGTCCCCACAATCCCTCTAACCAAATTTGCCATCACCCAATTCATCATCAATCCTCATAAGGAGGGAGAGATGGAACAACAAAGCACAATGTCACACCCACGTCATTATGCGTCTCACATTCCAAACATTTGCACAATAAAAATAATAAAAACAACCTGGCATGGTGTGGAGGTACGTCACCTCAGGTGAGTGGATGCAGATGGTCCGAGGAGATTTCCATCCTAACTATCCTCTAACTGACATTAACACACTTTACACTACCCGGGGTCTTCCCTGCCAATCCATTGGCCAACTTACACTATGGGTTCTAAAAACCAATTCCCATTGACCAAACTGTGGTGCTTCTCAATTTGGGGTCTCACTCCCCCGATTCATCTCCCGGTGCCCTTGCACAATTTCCGGGCTGAGTCGTGTAGCTCTCCCAGCAGGTCTACCCACCTGCACACCTCCACCACTGTAGTTGCCACCCGAGCTTACCTAGCTCCTCACCCTAACCTATCGAACTGGGGAAGGCCCTCTGGCGCTCTCCCCACTCGGTGCCCTCTCTGGCACTGGGCTACCCGGGTCCGTCCTCCGGATCCTCGGGCCCCATCCACAACTCTACCGGCTCCCAGAGCCCACCTGCGGCCTCACCTGACCGACATCCTCACAGTGGTGGAGTGCTCAACCAACTACACATACTAACAGGCCACACGCCCAGCCATTTCCACGACACGAATGCACCCATTCAACCATCATTCTTCCACCACGCACCACAGATGCCAATATCCAACCACAATTTACCTGTACTCTCTACCTAACTCGTACACTACCTTCCCCGGGTATTCGTGATGGGGTCCATCCTCCTTTCCCCCATCCACACCTTTGCACCATCCACTCCACTCCACAGTTTCCACCATACTCACTCCATACCATCCATTCCCTACTCCATATATTCCACACTCCATGTATTTCACACAACCATTCTCCATACACCTGCAGTTGCACACCTGTGCAATCACTCCTACTGGTGCTTCCTGCACCCTCCTTCCTCCTGGGACCATTTGGTCAACACAACCCACATCACCATCACTCACTCATACACTGCTCCATACACCTGTTCAGTTGCACACCTGTGCAATCTCAATCGTTCCTCACTCACTGCTCCATACACTTCCACGCTCAATACACTTTCGATTCTCAAACACACGGCATCATCTCATCTAACTACTCCCCTCTGGAACTCACGCTTCCCAGTCGCCCCTTTAAACTATTGCGCTCCCTCGTCATTATAATCCAAACTAATCTACCTGCGTCCCCACTACAGGTATCATTGTCACTACCTAACCTTACCGTTACCTATGGTCATCTTCTCTAGATCCCTACACACGATATCCTAACCCTCCCGGGCTAGTTTTCACTGCCAACCCCATAACTAGTGCTCCTTTGCCCCCGTTGTGAGGGATGGCAGAGTTGCCATCCCACCACATCGGGTATCTCTCACTATAAATTTTGCTCACCAAATTCCAGCCAATCAAGAATTTGCCAATCATCTGCCAATCACTCTACCATTACCAATCATCAATCTGCCAATCTTTGCCAATCATCAAATTTTTGCTTTTCAATTTCGGGTCCAAAACACTATCATCATTACACGTCTACTCACCTGAGCCTCTCGGTGCGCCAATTCATCTCCAAAGCTCGGCTTTGCAAAGCCGAGCAATGAATGCGGGTTGTTTGGTGCCGGCAGTTGGATTCGTCCGGCATTCAGTGCAGGGAAGGGGGCTTACCCGGGCCGAGATCCCACGCACCATGTCGGCACGGAGCCGTCCAATGGCCCGATCTCGCCCTGCCGGAACGCCGCAACAAAAAGGGGTCGCCATGACGACCCTTCCTACCGGGCCGCCCGCTCCGCCTGGCGGAGCACGGACGCGGCCGTTCAGAGCGCGGCCTGGCGTGGATCCCGCACGGCGGATCTTTCGAAACCGCCGCAGTTACGATCCCCCCTGGTTCCTGCGGCACACAACGCCCGGCACGAACCGAGGGCCCGCTTCGGCTAAACGTCGATCTAACCGCTAAGCCGTTTAGCGTCGATGCTCCACTTGCATGCTCACACCCCGCAGCCCGTTCCTTGCTCCTACATCCAGCCGTTCCCATGCTCCTCGTCATTGCACCTTCTCTTACACACCCAGGTACACTCATTCCGCTCACAGACTTTGTCACACACCTGACCACCGCACACCTTTGCACACACTCATCGTTCGCACACCTCACCAACACACCTCTTCGCGCCCCCTCCTCGGTCACATCCTCTGTGACAACCACAGGTGTGCTCTCTTCCGCACACCCAATCACGTGCCTCACTACTAATTCCAGTGTGCATTCCCATACGTGCTCTACCATTCCAGGTGTGCATCCTTCCATTCCAGGTGTACATTCTCTCTCACCTGCCACAACCAACTCACGCTCCGTGTCACTCTCAGTACTCTCACCACCACTCTCGGTCGCACATTCACCCTTACTCTTAACAGCGCACTCTGTACCCATACACTCCGCTGTTACACACCTTTCTCGCGCATTCTCTTGCGCACACTTTCCCGTCACACCCTCCGTAACACTCACCACAGGTGTGCACTCTCTCGTTACATCCTCTGTAACACTCCCCACTACGCGCTTCCATGTGCCCCTCGCACACGCGCTACGACCAACTTGCTCTCGGCAGCACACTCACTCCTCGGCGCGCACTTTTTCCTCACACACCCCATAGTCGGACATTCTCGCACACCTCCTCCTTCACACTCGGCACCTGTCGCACACTTTACCAGCGGCATCTCACGAACACCCGGGTCCAAACCAACACCCAAGCCGACTGAATCTCCCCTCACACCATATACATTTCCGCATATGTCGCCACTCACCTTGGCACCTCGTCTCCGCACCTCCTTCGCCATCTGCAAACTCTTTATTTGGTTAGCAAGCACACCATCACGATTTGAGCACCGACCTTGTACATATTCCATCACCTCCTCCTTTATCTCCGTCTATCTTCGTCTCCAATGTCTGTCACCTCGTCCAACCTCTTTGTCAACCCCTCGTGTACCATCTGACATTCTTTCTTTGTCGCCATTAATTCCTTCTTTATCTCTTTTTGCGTCGCTTTCAACCCCCCTATTACCGCTGTGTTCTTTTCTACCTGCTCCCCTAGCTCCTTCTGTCCCACTGTCAGCTGTCCCATTCCTAGCGTCAGCTCCTCTATATCCCCTTGTAACCTCGCCGTACTCTTTCTCACCTCTCTCTCCATGCGCTCCTCACACTGCCTTACCTCGTCGCGTACTCCCGCGACCTCTTCGCTCACCCCGCGCCTTATATCCTCCCCCATCTCTCCTATTTCCTTGGTGGATGCCGCCCTCATCTGTTCCAACTCCCCCTTGTGGGTGTCCAATTTAGTTTGTAGCCTGATTTTTACCTCCTCTATCTGCTCCCCCATTTGTTTGATTTCCCGGGTGGCTTGATCCCCTATTTCCCTCAATTTGCCTTCCATATTGTTTTCTAACCCCTCTAACCCATTCTTCACCCCTTCCATTTGGTTCTCCTGGGTGGCCATCTTATTTTCCAATCCCATTAACCCGTCCTTCATTTCCCCAATTTGGCTACACACGTCCTCCAATTGGCCCCCTAATTTGCCTTCTAGCCCCCCAATTTGGCTTTCTAATCGCTCCCCCATTCTATTTTCAAAATTACTTAACCCGTCTCTCAATCCCCCGATTTGGTTTTCTAATCCCCCAAATTTGCTTCCCATATCATTATTCCTCAATGCATTTCTCAATCCCATATTCCCCATTTGTATGGCTGCATGAATCTGCGCCATGAGGTCCTGCACATTCATTCCCCCGATTTGTGCAGCGGGCGCGGCCACCGGGCCACGTGCGAGGTGCCGCCATCTTGTGCTGCCGCGACCACGTGCGAGGCGCCGTCATCTTGTGCACCTGCAACCCCCTCTACCGCACCTTCTTCAACCTCCTCCTCTGTCTCCCCCATCTCCTCCATGGGGTCCTGGGTCGACTCTACCCCTTCTTCTATCTCCCCCACCGGCATCCAATCGCCTTGACCATCCATGGCACGATATAAATTTGGTTGTTAAATACTAAATTTCGGCCGCCCGTAATTTTGACCAAATTTTTAAGATGGATTAAAAAATTTGGTTCGGGTCCAATCCCACTCCCCGACACCAATTGTTGCAGATCTCGGATTACGGCGCTCCCCTTACCGAGGGGGGGTTTAATCCCCTCGTCTATTAAGCTGGCCGTCCGAGTTCTAGGAGATATCGCGCTCCTTCCGGTCGGAAGCAGGGCAATACTTCTGCCCGAGCCACGGACAAGATGGAATGTTGCCGAGCGGTTTAGCAATCCGAAGCTCGAGCCGTTAGCGGCAGTCTAAACCCCATTATAGCGGTTCCTATATCGTGCCACCGATATTCAATTGGGGACAGGACGAAAGCGATCGGATGAGATGAAATCAGGTAAAGAAAGAACTTCGGATTTATGATACAATAATGAAGAGGAAACGAAAGGCAAGAATATACAAAAGAAGGAAATAAAAGGACATAGGGCAAGCTTATCTAAACAGACTTAACTTATCACGACCCCAGGACAAACAGACAGACTCACACGGAATGGTAGCTGGTAGGGGAGGAAGGTCCAGGCAGATGGTTCCAGGCGATGGGATCCGTCCAGGCTCCGGGTCCGCGGTGAAGAACGGCAGGCAGCTTCGCGTATCGTTGGCGCGCGACCGGACCTTACATATGCGAGGGGCTGCAATGCTGCGTACGTACAGCGTGCCGAACGCTCTCAAAACCAAATGGCAGTTCGCAACAAACGATTGTCTCAAGCGATCCTCTGCGCAGTGTTCTTATCGTCCGCCGTCTCTGCGCTGTTCTCTCAAGTTTGACTCCTTTTCTCTCCCTGGCGCATCTCTCTCGGTGTCTGCCAATCATCTCCCGAAGTAGTCCGTGGCGGCGCTTTTATTACAAGCCTCGCGTATCAAGCCGCGTCCGCTACGCTCCGCCTACTCGTGAACACGCCTTGGCCCGGATTGGTCGCGAGGGTTCATTGGTACCTCCCCTCATGCCGCGTTGATAGGGCCACGCCTATGTTCCTGGCCGCTCCTCCCTTCTTCTCCCACTCTGCCACGTGGCTGATGGCAGCGGGCAGGAACAACCGAAAGGCAGCGAACACTGAGGCGGCTGCGACGGCAATAAGATTATGTGGCAGCATTGGGAAGGACAAGCCTGTTGAAGGTGCTACTGGCACTTGGAGAGAGAGAGAGATTGGGGATAATTGAAGGGGCCTAGGTTATTTGATTAATACAACGCAGATTCAACTATTGGAAACAGATCCTTACCTGAAACACATACTAATGAAATAACTAAAGAAGAAGCCTATGGTGTGCTACGTGTTGCTTGTGGCCTAACTAGGGTGCGACCTTTGACCTTTACACCAAAAATGGGAATATTTACAGGGGATTATTTATAAGGGAATATTACAGATATTTACAAAGTGGAGGGTTCTAAAAACCACAACAGAAGATTTAAAGCTGCAGAATCGACGTCATGGTGTGGTGGATCTCCATAGCAGTGTCGATGCATTTCAAAACAAGACGATTCTCTTAAAAAATAGGAACGCGAATCCTGAAGCTCATCTGGATCAGAAGCAACAGTCACTCAAACCCCCCACAGACTCCCTCAGACCATGATATTTTAAAGCCGTGAACATACCTCGGTACATCACCGGCGATGAAGGTGTGAGCAACTTTCCTCAAAATCGTGTGTGTCGTCTTGAAGAAGAGAGCTAATACCTATTTTGAGGGGTCAAACCCCCTCCCCCCACTCTCCCCCATAAACCCCCCTAATGAATGCATATTTTTAATTTGTTTCCATAGCAATTAATTAGACGTATTAGCCGATGTATATTCCAAGTTTCAGCTATTTTCTATGTATGGCCTTTAAGATATGAGCCGCAACACATTTTGGACGGACGGACAGACAGACACCAACGTGAATTTGAGGTTTTCTTAATAAAACTCAAGAATGCGGAAATTTGGAAGGTTGTTGGTGATCAGACGTTGTTGAAATTTGGAACATATTACCTCGACGTACAAAGCATTTACTCCTGAAATTTGCAGCCGATTCCGTCCAGTAGAAGCCGAGAAATGTATTTTCAGTCCCCATGTTAAAGCTGCATAGAGAGAAACGATCCCTTATATAAAGGGAGGGGAGTTTTGCTCCTCCCTTGATATTAATAGGATTTTACCTGTGTTAAGGCATGAGAAATGATGGAGATCAGCGGGCGATAGCGCTCATTTAGTAAAGATGGAGAAAAGCACATTAAAGGTTGTGACGGAGCTACCAATGATCAATCTCACTGCATGTACAATGAATAGCTCTTTCCAAGTACCATGTAGTCCATACCATTGTTGTGCTGATACCATGGTATCTGTCTGCGCTTGTGACACGTATCTCATTTGTGCCATAGCATTTGCAAGCGATGCATACGCAAGATGGATCATCACTGCCCTTGGGTGAACAACTGTGTGGGAGAGAGCAACCAGAAATATTTTGTCCTCTTTACTGTGAGTTCTTGCAATCTGCATATCACTTGCAATTGTCATCATTTATGAGGTAAACCTTTGAAAGATGGAGGCACTTTTTATTTCTGTTGATCTGACAATTTGCTGACTTATCAAGTATGCATCTTTCTCAAATCCTTCAATGTTTACTTCATTTATGATCCAAAATTTGAAACAGCCATTTTTTTTTCAAACCATAAAATTCGAGTTTTTTCTTCTTCTCTTGTCCAGTAAAATAGATCAATTTATAAGTGAGTTGATGTGCTTAACATGGATTAATTTATAAATCGATGTAGGTTTCGTCGTCGATTTCAAATTCCTTCATCGTCCAGAGATACCTTGTGTGATGCTTTCAGCATCTTCCCAGCTGTCTTAGGGTTTGGAATGTTCACCTTTGGAAGAGATCACCAAATTTAGCACAGATGACCTTTGATAGGTACTAAATCAAATCCTGATGTGGGACACACATATTTGGATTTGTCAACACCCCATAATTAGCATAAATCCAAAATGGCCACCACCAATATAGGCTAAACCCCAATATGGTCATATCTCAGCTAATAATAGGCAGATTCCGATGAGTGTGGTATGCATCATGACAGTTTTGGGTATGCCCAATCTATTGGAGAGGTTTACATCATCATCCAAGGTCAAGATCACAAGATGATGATCAAGGTCATCATCACGCTGTTGCCAATAAAAGTGGCCTTGGATCTATTTATCTTGTGTTAGAAGTATTGCATGTTAGATCAGATCATGCTATGCTAACATAAATGCCTCCCTTTGTCTCCATGTCAAGGTCAAGTCCAGAAGGTCAAGGTCATGACCTCTCAGTGCCACACGATCCTTTTATCTATACATATAAATGTGAACGTCTGTTTGTACGGTTGTGCCTCATGGACAGCCTAAGGAAGTGACTTAGAGAGGGAAGAGAGGGTCCATCGAGGATAACTTCACAACAAAAAACGTGGGCACATCAAAGTTAGACTAGGGGCGTCCCCAAGGGCCATGGCAGCAGGGCGTGCTCAAGGGGTGTGGCTTCCTCTGACTATGAAAAGCCCACTAAACTAAATTGCGTGACTGACTATTTATTTTCCAGGCAACGCCGGGTAACTCTGCTAGTTGTTATTAAAGTTAAGAGGTTAAGAATTAAGAATCAGGTCAAGAAATTTAAGAGTCATGAATGTCGAGTCTATCAACATCACCATTCCTTCAATGGCGCACATTTTGAGATCAACCACTCAACTCTCTGCCGCTCCATTCCTCATCCCTCAGATCGGCAGTCTGCAGCCTCCTTACTCTCTGCAGACCTGGACAAAATCACAGACTGGGCAAACAAGTGGAACATGTCTTTCAATCCTGACAAATCTCACACTCTTACGATGTCTCTCCGAAAAGACTGACTGGACAACCCTCCCATCCACTTTCTGAATAATCCTCTCCAAGAAGTTCTGTCACTCAAGCTTTTGGGTCTCACTATCTGCCATGATCTTTCCTGGGAAAACCACATTTCAAATCTGGCCTCCAAAACCAGTCGCCAACTGGGCATCCTCCGTCGTGCGAAGTCCTTCCTTGGCACACCTGAGCTCCTCACCACATACAAGGCTTTCATCCGCAGCTCAATGGAATACTGTTCCCCCCTCTGGGCCAGTGCTCCTGCCTCACACCTAGCTCGGCTTCACGCTGTTGAAACCAAAGCGTTCAGAATCATTGGAATCTCCCGCGATGAAGCTATCTCTGAGGGCCTTTCACTTACTCACCGCAGGCAGGTTGGTGGTCTTTCTGTCTTCTACCGACTCCTCTCCGGCCTTGCACCCCCAGCTCTCTCTGGGCTCTGTCCCTCAAATATTCCTACAGGTCGCACAAGATCTGCCTGCAACCCTCTTATTGTTAAACTGCCAAAATCAAGACTCTCTGCTCACCTTCACTCCTTCATTCCTCTTTTCTCCCGCCTCTGGAACAAACTCCCTCACTCTCTTCAATCCCACTCCTCCCTCCAGGTCATTAAAACAGCTGTTCACCACCATCACAAGCGCTTACTGTTAATTGCAAACGACATTGACATCATTGGTCTGGAGATCCCTTTCTTCACTGAGATTGGTGCAGATAAATTGTGGGTGTCGTTTGGAATGGGCAAGAAGTTCAGATATATTTCCGTCCACTACATCTGCAACACCATGTCTAGGCACATGCTCTCCCCGCATTCCAATTTTGGTGAAGATACAGATCCAGCCAGTAGAATTTTTAAAGTGATTCTTCACCATTGAGTGATATGGCCAACCAGGTGGATGTATTCTCTCGACTGATGTGCCGTTCTATTTCAGCTTGGTTTGGCTGGACTTGGATGTTCTGGTTCTTTAACTGCATCGACTGCTCTCATTCAACTTTCTTGGCTGGACTTGGATGTTCTGGTTCTTTAACTGCATCGACTGCTCTCATTCAAATTTCTTGTCTTGGCTGAACTTGCATGTTCTGGTTGTCCTGATACCAGTACGTTGGGTACTGGGAGGACTCAGATCCACCTGCTGTAACCCGCAAATGGAGATAACAACCAACGAGACACACACAGATACACAGAAGTGATTGCAAAACACCATCTCCTGCTGCACAAAGGACTGGCTAATAAATACAAGTATGGAAGCAATTGATAGTATCTGTGATTTGGATGATACGATTATCATTTCAAACTCCACTAAAAAGGAAGACTATTTTAAGGTAAATGCAATAACAGGAACAGCTTGGAATTCAAACGGAACTAAAAGTTTTGAAATAAATAATCAACAAACTTACTTGAATCTAGCTGATAGTTTCTTGCTGTGTAAATTTAAATTCACTAAGGCTGCGAATAATACTAATGCTACACTCGTAAATGATTTCTTCTGGAAAATGTTTGATAGTGTCCGCCTGTATATTGGAACACAAGAGGTTGAAGCGGTTGATTATGTCTCTGCTACATCTGAAATGATGAAATTCACACTATATTCGTTTAGTGATAGAATGGGTAAGGGGTCTGTTGAAGGTTTTATTCCTGATATGTCAACGCGAACAAACACAGACCCTGGTTATAGTCAAAGGAAGGCAATATATAACGATGAAACAAAAGCAGACAATAGTTTTACCGTAGCAGTACCCCTTCGGGGTATATTTGGTTGTGTCTGGACATAAACTTAGATTTCAACTACTTAGGAATGATAATGAAAAATATATTGCTTTTTGGGGTTGGTAATGCTTTCGCTGCTCAGAAGAAATTTGGTATTGTTGAAATGACTTGGTATATTAGTGAATATACTCCTAATCTAAAGACAGAAGAGATGTTGAATGGAAGGCTTAATTTAAGGAACTGCTAAAAGTATCATACCTGAAGAGGCGATGTCAACACGTTAAACTGAAACAAAACACTTACACGTGGAATTTGGGTGTTCTTGAAGGAAAGCCACGATACCTATGGCTCTTTTTAATAAACCAGGTGAAGATAGTGTTACTGATAAGAACAAGAAGAAAAAGGCATAAAATGTCATAGCCCCCACCATGGTTTTAGTAATTTTGCTGTATGGAGTTAAAGGCCATCAGTCAGCCATCTATGATCGCGTTGCTAAACAAAATGATGTGCATATGTATACTGTATTGTCTTTGTGCCAAGTTTCAACAAAATTGGTGCATACATCTCCGAGATACGGTTATGGACACATGGACGGACAGACGAGACCAAATCCATAAGCCCCCGTTTCGGACTAAATCCATCGGGGGGATAATAAATCCGATGAGTAATAATGCCATGTTGAAACAACCTCGGGTTTCCCTGGATGGTTCATTTTATCCACGAGATAGATTGGAAAAAAACCATTATGCCGAAGCCTACAAGTCTTACCAAAAGGTTTGTGAAATTAACGGTAATAAAATCCCATTTTTGGATCTGGTTGCGTTTAAAAGCCGATATATACTGAAACGCAAAAGAAACTTACCACTTGTTTGAAATGTAATAAAATTGTAACAGTTCAAAATAAAACAAACCAACAATTGCTAATTGAAACATTGGCATTTTATTGATGACATGTCAAGTTTTTGACCAAGATACACCATCTCATCAGTTTGTTCTACAGTACAGAACAGCACAGGGTGCAATGTCAGTCCCCTTTCAATAGCATGTGTGGCCACCATTGTTTTGGATACAGGCAGTGCATCGTCGGCGTATACTGCCTACCAGTCTTTGGATGGATTGCTGCTGGATTCTGTCCCACTCAGTCCTCAATGTCTGAAGCAGCTCTGCCCGTGTCCTGGCCCTGCCAACTACGCGTCTCCCAAGCTCATCCCACAGGTGCTCTATGGGATTCAGATCAGGGGAGAGCGCAGGCCACTGCATGGTGTTGATGTTCTCGCCTTGGAGAAATGCAGTGGTAAAGCGAGCAGCATGGGGACGAGCGTTGTCATGCTGAAAGGTTCTCAGTTCTGGGTGGTCTAGCAGGAATGGCAGCAGATGAGGTCGCAGGATGTTATCCACATACCGCTGGGCGTTAAGATTCCCATCCACAACCACCAGTGGCGTCCTGTACCGGCCTGATATGGCGGCCCACACCATCACACCTGGGCCACCCCACCTGTTGGCCTGACGCACGCAACAATCGGCATATCGCTCGCCAGTTCTTCTCCAGACACGCTCACGCCCATCAGGACTGTCCACACAGAACCTTGACTCATCGCTGAAAGCGACCTCGTTCCACTGTGCCAAGGTCCACCGCTGATGCTGCTGGCACCATCTCTGTCGGTTGCGGCGATGGGCAGCCGTCATCACGGGGCCTCTGTATGGTCTTCTGGCAGTCAGACCACAGTCATGAAGTCGTCTTTGTGCAGTATCATTGGAGATCCGTGGGTTTGCACGCCCCGGAGTTTCTGCCGCAGTGCGGGATGCTGGACGGAATCGATCCCGCAGGTGACTTTGGACCATCTGCCTGTCCTGCCTTGCAGTGGTGACTCTTGGCCTCCCTGATCGAGGTCTGTCATCTGCAGAGTTGTGGAGGGTGTCTCTGTCCACCAGGGCCGATATCGTCTGGTGTGAACAGCCAAGGCGACGTGCCACCTCACGGTAGCTCAGTCCGCCTTGCAGCATGCCGAGGGCATGCTGCCGTTGATCCCTTGACAATCGTGGCATGTTGATTGAAATGCCCATTTTGCACTGGCCTTTTTAAAGCCAATATCAAGACATCACGTGCAGCTCATTAAAATCATCCCGTACCCCTTGGCTAATCACTGACAGTCAAAACGGCTGTTCAACAGCTGTGCTATGAAGTGACCATTGAAGGTTCAAGTGACCATCCGTGACCGTTTTGTCTGACAGTGAGGACACTATTGTCCACAAATAAGTTCACACATTTACTACACGCAGTGTTATTGTTGATATTTAAAGGTTTCAAAGGTGGTAAGTTTCTTTTGCGTTTCAGTATATAATCGATGCATTTGACCTGAGTTCTCAAAAGGAAAATATTGACCTGAGTTCTCTTGGATTAAATGCAAATAATGAAAAAGATATTTCTCGGAAACCACTGGATTAAATTTTTTGAAACTTGACATATTGTCAAGTGCTCCCAATGGGAACAAAAGCATGATAATGATGACATCATCTGTGAAGTGGTATACCAGCCATAAATGTTTTAATCAAATGCCTTATCCTAAAAATCTGAAATTGCATGCACATTATCTATGACCCATTTGTATTGAAATATATATATAATTTATGACATCATATGTCACATGGTTTGGTAGCCATATGGGATGTAACCTAAAACCTTAAAAAAAAAAAACATCTCCCAAACCACCAAAGCGATCGACTAAAAACTTGATGTGTGCCATAGACTAGGGATGGCGATTAAAATTTGAGCATGAAAACATCATTGGTCACATTATGTGGCAGTCATATTGGATTGAAGGAAAATATGAAATAATTATATCTCAGAAATGCTTACCCTATCAATACGAAACTCTACAAATGTCATCTAACACCATTGCTGCATAAAGATTGAAAATGTTGACATCGTAAATCACGTGGTTTGGCAGCCATCTTGGATAGAAAAATGAACCTTAACCAATCAGAAGGAAACTTCACAAATGTGATCCCCTACCCATACATATTGTCGTGTGATTGCCCTCGGTGAAGACCAGGAAATCACGGATGGAAACGAGTGTTAATGAAGCGACGATCAATGGCGGATTTAACTATATATGCGCGGGTGGAAGGAAGGAAGGAAGGAAGGAAGAAGGAGCGGGAAGCTTTTAGCTGACACAATCTCGCCGGCAGCTCCGATCCTGTAGGAAATAAACTCACACGAACCAGATTTTATGTACATTGAAAATAAATAAGGCTTTATTGCCATGGATGTCAATAACAATGAAATACAAGGCGCCGGTTAAATAACTATGATTCCTAAATCGGGACATCCCCACACCCGACTTCTAAAACAACGCAAAGGAGAATTTACAAAAGGAACCGCGTCGTGTGGTGTAAGCTTATCTCTGTGTGGCAGTGTCAGGGATCGTTTGACTCGAACGCGTCATCCGACTCAGCTCCGGTCAGCGGGAATAAAGGCCTCAATGCGCTCCCGTTCACCAGGCCCCGATAAAACCTCTCGCGCCAAGCGAGCGAGCGGGTGTGCAACCCGCTTCACCAGCCGTGCAATCCCCTCCCGAATTCGGCATGAAGCTGCGATGCACCCAACTTTCGGGTCAGGGAGGAGAGAAGGTCGAGGTGAAGGAAAGCGTAAGGGCAAGAGGTCGGGACAGAGGAATTGTGAGGGCAAGAACGAGGTCCAGGCACTCAGGTCTCCAACGAGCAGGGATGAGAGAGAGCGCAAATGTCGGTCTCCGACCATTGGCTATCGCATCCAGAACAAGAGAGAGAAAATGTCGGCTTCTTTCCACTTTTATTAATCACCCTTGGCCAATCACCTGGCTCCTTATTGTCCCTGGGCTTCAGCTGCATGCCGATTGGCCCTCCCTACCAGTTATGTCATCTGCCCATAAAACCGTTGGTGTCAATCCATCGCGCGGTGGGCGTGGCTTCAGCCTCCCTGATTGATGTTTCATTGCCATGGTGTAACACTGCGCGGCTGCTTGCTGTCTGTTCGTCCTTAAGTCATTGTGGCGGTGGGGGAATTTAATTAATGTGGTGCGCTATTGGGCCTAACTAATGTATACGAGTGCATTGCCATACGGGACAAATGGAATGATCACAGGTTTCACACACGTGGGAATTAGCATAATCCCTGCAACTATTTAACATGCCCCATTCCTCGTAATGGGGACGAAGATACACCTTAATCCGAACAAACGGGCTAGACAGGTCCTCTACTTATTTACATCGAGATGGTTCTTACTACCCATGATCATCGGAGCACCTACCTATGCAGATCTACCTAAATCTATATATGCCCCTACCCCAAAATTCCTAACAATATGCAGAGTGTCCATTTTTTAAAATGTCATACGTCACGTAGTTTCGCAGCCATATTAGCTTGAAGGCCGATATGTCTAGTAAAAATGTGATACTTGAGAACAACTGAATGGATTTAAATCAAACGTGTTTATTTTTAGGACAGTCAACAAGGGCAGCTACCCGTTGTCACGAGCAGGAACTATGCGGAGGCATATCGGCGACACAGTGGAATCTCTCTAGTTTAACACATAAATGAGTAGTGAAGTCAACAGGGGTATATGTTAATCAAATCAATCTTGATAAACAAAAATTATGTATTGAAAATGAAAAGCCTTATATGATTAACGATGATATCTATATATAAAAAACACAGTTTGTGTGTGTGTAATGTTACCGATAGACTCCTAAACGGAGAGGCTCACGTGCATGATATTTGGCATAGACATGGCCATTGAGCCTGGGAAGAACATGGCCTACCTAAAAATATTTGACGAGATCCATATTTTTTATTCATATTTACCTCAGCGCATTTCAGCGAGGAATATTATACACGGACTCTGAGCCAGTGGCAGAGCAGCACGCTGATTTGCTCAGAGCGATCACGTGATGTTCCATCCGTGCCGCCATAAACTCACAGTTACGCGTTCGCACGTAATTCAGAGCAAAAAGCGATTGCGTTTTTTTCACATTTCAGCAAGGAACATTGCCATTCACACCACATAGGTTTTTTTTTCTTTCATCTTTAGATCCATATTTTTTTTCAGCGAGGAATATTATACACGGAATCTGAGCCTGTGGCAGAGCAGCGCACTGATTCACTCAGAGCGATCACGTGATGTTCCATCCTTGCCGCCATAAACTCACAGTTATGCGTTCGCACGTAATTCAGAGCGAAAAGCGATTGCGTTTTTTCACATTTCAGCGAGGAACATTGCCATTCACACCACATAGGGTTTTTTTTTCTTTCATCTTTTGATCCATATTTTTTGCCATAACGTAGCGCATTATGGCTCGAGCTCGAGTTAGCCAATCACCTGGGAGCTGAGGCCACGTTGGCCACACCCATGACACGACGCAGAGTTGCAATCTTGCATTTGCGTCGTTTGTTACCACATGTAAACGTAAAAGTGAAAAAAATTGAATTTGTCTACAAGTGAGTGACTGGAAGACTGACTGTGATAAAGGCAATGGCACCGAAGAAAATAAATTTGTCGCGTTCAACCTCCCGAGCAAGGAAAATCGCTGATCGGAGACTCCATGAAACCGATGAAGATACTTTTCACCATCGACAAGCCAATCAAGAACGTGTCTCTAGATTCAGACAGCAAGAGACAGAAGATGAGACAGAGGCACGTCTAAACGCCAATCAACAACGTCTGGCGAGGGCCAGACAGCGAGAGACAGAAGATCCAGAAGAAGAACAGAAGACAGAAGACAGACAGAAGTCAGACAGAAGACAGAAGTCAGAGACAGAAGGCATCTCCTCTGTGGTCAAAAGTGACGAAGTTGAAACTCAGCACAAACATGCGTGTCACCCTTCATGGAGATGTAGCCGCAGGCGCCTTTTCAGCGAAGCTGTTACAGATCGGAAACGGAGATTTGGAGACGTGCCCTTAAGATGGACTGGACATCGTACCATGCAGCAACAATGTCACCACGGCTGATGAACTCAAGGCGAACGTCTTCCCCAACATCCCCGCCAACTACCGAAATCACTCCTGGCTCTGTGAAAGGGCAATTCTAGCCCCAAAGAATGATGCAGTGGACAAAATCAATTTGGATCTTCTGCAGACTATTCCTGGGGATCTAAGAACTTACCGATCTGTCGACTCAATCCAAAACGACCACGAGACTGTCCATTACCCGGTAGAGTTCCTCAATTTGCTACAGCCTCTGGGTGTGCCTCCCCACATACTCCATCTAAAGGAAGGTGCTTCAATCATGCTCCTGAGAAATATCGATCCTCCAAAACTGTGCAACGGCACACGACTGGCTATCAAAAAGTTGATGCCTCACGTAATTGAGGCCAACATACTTACGGGAAACTATAGCGGGGAACAGGTCTTCATTCAGAGGATACCAATCATACCATCTGATCTGCCATTCGAGTTCAAAAGGCTCCAATTCCCCGTACGGCTCAGCTTTGCCATGACCATCAACAAGGCGCAAGGACAATCTCTCAAGGTGGTCGGACTGAATCTTGATTCCCCGTGCTTCTCCCATGGCCAACTATACGAAGGATGTAGTCGGGTAGGACAAGAGAACAATCTATACATCCTATCCGAACAAGGAAAGACAAAGAACATTGTTTACAAGGAAGCACTGCGTAATTAACTACGTGTCTGGTGTGTTGTGATGATTGTGAGAATATCGATTCTGATTCTGATTCTGATCTGATTTTTATGTGTATTTTATGTGATTTTATGTATTTATGTGTATAAAAAAAAACACAAAAAAAGGCACGAAGGAAAATAGTTAATTACTCCGACACATTTAGCTGCGGTGATTGAAAAATCACCGGACAATTGTTGCTGTTTTTGATGCTTTTTACTGCTGTTTTGATGCTTTTACATTGCTGTTTTGATGCTTTTTCACTGCTGTTCTGATGCTTTTTCACTGCTGTTTTGATGCTTTTTCACAGCTGTTCTGATGCTTTTTTGCCGTTTTTTAAAATATAAAATTCTCATTTCAAAAAAAAAAAATCCAAAAAAAATCACAATGATGACATATAATTCATAGAAAACGTTGAAGCAACCGCGTAATATTGCGGTGATGTTTAACTCTGAGTGAGAATAGTTCTAAATTTTAAAAACTTTCATCTGATATTTGTGATTTATTTCAAACAAACTGTATTTCCCATCTACACGGCCATGTATTCCTATTAACGTTATGTAAAGTACATAAATTGTGTGGATTGCATCATTTGTGGATGTGATCAATTGCCAGTAACCATCTATATCCCTCCCCTCCCCTCCCCTTCCCTCCCCTTCCCTCCCCCCTCCCTCCCCCTCCACCTCCCCCCTCCCCCTTCCCCTCCCCCCTCCCCCTACCCTTCCCCCCTCCCCTTCCCCCTCCCTTCCCCCTCCACCCTACCCTCTCCCCTTCCCCCCTCCCCCTCCCCTTTCCCCTCCACTCCCCTCCCCTTTCCCCTCCACTCCCCTCCCCTTTCCCCTCCACTCCCCTCCCCTTTCCGCTCCACTCCCCTCCCCTCCTCCTCCCCTCCCCCTCCCTTCCCCCCTCCCCCTCCCTTTCCCCCCTACCCCTTCCTTTCCCCCATACCCCTTCCCCTTCCCCCTCCCGCTCCCGCTCCCCCTCCCCATCCCCTCCCCATCCCCTCCCCCTTACCCCTCCCCCTCCCCCTCCCCCCTCTTCTCCCCCTCCCCCCTCTTCTCCCCTCTCCTCCCCTCCCCCCCGTTCCCCTCCCTTCCCCTTCCCGCTCCCCCTCCCCTCCCCCGCCTGGCAATGCCGGGTACTTCTGCTAGCCTTATTATAAAAGGAGCTGTGTCTGTCCGTTTGTTTGTCGTGTTGTAACATGAGAACGGATTAAAGGATTTCAATAAATCCAACTATGGTGGATTCAGTAACTCCTGGGAGTGTTTGTGATAAATTTAAAAAAAAGTTTTTTGTGTCAAAACTGCAAATGTCAACATGTGGTGTTGGTTATCCCTGCACGGAGAGCAGGATTTTCCAGGAATCATTATTTGTTAACTTGAGATCGGATTTTAATGAAACCACTCTCAGGAAGTAAACATAATTAATTCTTCCAAAGCAGGGGTATATTCCCATATTTCGGGGTTTGGAATTCTTACAAAGCAAACTGCAAATACACCCTCTCTCATGCAATTTATCCCATTTCGTCTTCAGTTGTTTTACCCTTCCTCCCATCCATGGTACACTGAATCTTGTGGTGAGGCAGTTGCCCTGAAACAACTTGCCTTTGCCTCTTGGAAGGCAAATCCAACTGAAGGAAATCTCAGTTCCTTCCACCAAGCCCGGAACAAGTGTGTGTCTACCCTCAGGAGGGCCAGGAAGCACTATCTCTCCACACTCAAGATTGAACTCTCAAACCTGTCTCCTTCCTCCAAATCCTGGTGGCATCTGGTCAAATCCGTTTCTGGTGTTTGTTCCCCCTCCATCCCCTCCCTCACCTCAAATGGCTACACAGTTGACACCGCACATGACAAAGCCGAATACCTCAACTCTGTGTTTGCCTCAAAATCTTGTCCCAAACGCATCTCTCTCTGTTCCCACTGACGTGGATTATTTTCTACTCACTCAATGAGATGACTGAGACAGAGAGAATCACGTTCTTGAAGGCAATTTATTTAAGACTTGCTAAAAAAACAGAACACAGCACATACACTTCATTAACACACCCATACAGTGGACGTCCACACAAATTCTCTCTCTTGCTTTGCACGATGTTCGTTATATATCAAGCCCCGTCTCCGTTGATCTTGTAAGCCAGAGGTCTAGGGTCACCATGGAATTGCCCAAGACGCCGTCTTCCCCAGCCTCCCCGGCGCCATTCTGACATCTGGTCTTCATTATGTAGCTTTACCCTAGATGTCTATCACATAGGGCCGGAGAGGCGGCCATTGTTCCAACCGATAAAGGTCAATCCTCTCTGACCTATTCGATCTGAAATAATTAACTCTTATCCACAGTCCGAACTAAGTCAACATTCTACCTCTGTTCACATCCTTAGAGGTCACAAGGTTATTCCACAGATGATCGATTGCCGTCTTGGTTCCATCTTCATTCCCTTGCTCAAACTGCACACATAAAGTCTTAAATCGAAATATAATTTAACTGTTTTGGCAATAACTTGCCTCATATATCATTTATAAATCCACACCACCTTGCCCAGTCGAACCCAACTGCTCCTGGACTCTGTGTCCTTCTCTCCTGACAAGGTGGAGAAGTTTTTGTCAAACCTCGACTCTGATTCTGCAACTGGACCAGACGGCATCAGCCCACGGGTCCTAAAAGCCTGTTCTGCCACTCTATCTCACCCTCTCTCTGTTCTTTTCACCCTCTCTTTTGCTCAAGGTCATTTGCCAGCATCTTGGAAATCAGCAAACATTACCGCTTTACACAAAAAGATGCAAAAACAGATCCTTGCATCTACAGACCAATCAGCCTGCTCCCAATTATCAGCAAAGTCATGGAATCCATCATTGCTTCGGATATCAAATCCTTCCTCTTCTCAAATGGCTTGATCTCTGATCATCAATTTGGATTCAGACCAGGTCATTCTACTCGGGACATATTGCTTCTGCTGTCTCAACAATGGATGGAGGTCCTCAATGCCAAACAGGAAATCAGTGCTGTCTCGCTCGACATATCACGTGCCTTCGATACGGTCTGGCACCCAGCTCTGCTCACCAAACTCTCCTCCTGTGGTATCCATGGAAATCTCCACGCTTGTCTTGCGGACTTCCTCTCTGGTCGTAGTCAATGTGTGGCCCTGAATGGATTTCTCTCATCGCCCTTTCGTGTTCTGGCTGGAGTTCCCCAAGGTAGTGTTTTGGGCCCTGTGCTTTTTCTGGTCTTCATCAATGATCTCTCCGACTCTCTGGAAAATCCTCTCTATCTCTTTGCTGATGACTCCACTCTCTCCCGCCCCATTCCTCATCCCTCAGATCGGCAGCCTGCAGCCTCCTCACTCTCTGCAGACCTGGACAAAATCACAGACTGGTCAAACAAGTGGAACATGTCTTTCAATCCTGACAAATATCACACTCTTACTATGTCTCTCCGAAAAGACCGACTGGAAAACCCTCCCATTTACTTTCTCAACAATCCTCTCCAAGAAGTTCTGTCGCTCAAGCTTTTGGGTCTCAATATCTGCCATGATCTTTGTTGGGAAAACCACATTTCCAAGCTGGCCTCCAAAGGCAGTCGCCGACTGGGCATCCTCCGTCGTGCGAAGTCCTTCCTTGGCACACCTGAGCTCCTCACCACATACAAGGCTTTCATCCACAACTCAATGGAATACTGTTCTCCCCTATGGGCCGGTGCTGCCTCACACATAGCTCGGCTTCACGCTGTTGAAACCAAAGCTTTCAGAATCATTGGAATCTCCCGCGATGAAGCTATCTCCGCGGGCCTTTCACTCACTCACTGCAGGCAGGTTGGTGGTCTTTCTGTCTTCTACCGACTCCTCTCCGGCCTTGCTCCCCCAGCTCTCTCTGTGCTCTGTCCCCCAAATATTCCTACAGGTCGCACAAGATCTGCCAGCCACCCTCTGATGGTTAAACTGCCGAAATCTCGGCTCTCTGCTCACCTTCACTCTTTCATGCCTCTTTTCTCCCGCCTCTGGAACAAACTCCCACACTCACTTCAATCACACTCCTCCCTCCAGGTCTTCAAAACAGCTGTTCACCACCATCTCTTATCTTCCCCCATCCAAAACCTTGATCTTTTCTACCCCCGGTAATTCACCCCAGATACACTTTTTTGAAATTCCAACTTCTTTCCTGGAAGTCCTTGCAGTCCCTATGTTTTATACCTCTCCCACCTCCTCCCAAGCTCTCTCCCTCCCACATTTCTCCCGATGTCCCTGCTCTCAAATGTTGTGTTTGTGGCCTTCCTCCTCTCTCCCCATCTTGTCTACCGCTCCCCTTATTTTGTGTTTTATTTGTCGGTTTGACTTTTTGTGTGATTAATGTTGGCTCTTTCACGAGCCTCGATCTTGTATACAAAAATAATAATAATAATAATAATAATAATAAACAACCACTTATCCCTCTCCCTCCAAAAATGTTTTATCCACCACACTGATTCCAAATCTCCATGAATCTCCACGAATCCATATCATACAACTCGTACTCATTTACATTAAAACAAAAAAACCTCTTCCTCCATCATATTCTTCACATCTATTAATGCCGAGCCTCATTCAATCCCGTTTCTCATATCGATTAGATTCAGCAAACGCTTGCTATATTCAATAGTTTTTCTTTCAACATTTCCATTTTAATATTGCCCTATCAAACACCATTTCCGAATATACACCGCCTATTAAAGCATCACAAAGCAGGTCACTATACAGTCTACTTGCAACACAGGTGAGAAAAGGATAAGAACAAAAAAGCAGCTGATATTTCAATAATTAATTCGCACGATTTTCACCCCTCAGCCCAAATTGGGCTAAGGGGTATTTAATTGCCGTCACGGGCGTCGTCCGGGCGGGCATCAACTTTTGGTTTCCGTCAATTTCAAGGAGAACGGTTTGTCCGATTAAATCCGTTTTAGCAGTGTGTGTTGGGGTTGAGTAGAGGAAGGTTCCTTTCGAAAATGGGCACGCTGCGATTTTCAATATGGCCGCCACGGCAGCCATCCGGGCGTCCGTCAACTTTTGGCTTCCGTCAATTTCGAGCAGAACGGCTTGTCCGATTAAATCCTTTTTTGCAGTGTGTGTTGGTGTTGAGTAGAGGAAGGTTCCTTTCGAAAATGGGCGTGCTGCGATTTTGAATATGGCCGCCACGGCAGCCATCTTGAAATTGGTTTCCATCAATTTCGAGCATAACGGCTTGTCCGATTAAATCCATTTTTGCAGTGTGCTTTGGGGTTGAGTAGAGGAAGGTGCCTTTCGAAAATTTCGAGCAGAATGGGTTGTCCGATGAAATCCATTTTTGCAGTGTGTGTTGGGGTTGGGTCCAGGAAGGTTCCTTTCGAAAATGGGCACACTGCAATTTTCAATATGGCCGCCATGGTAGCCATCTTGAAATTGGTTTCCGTCAATTTTGAGCAGAACGGCTTGTCCGATTAAATCCATGTTTGCAGTGTGTGTTGGGGTTGAGTAGAGGAAGGTGCCTTTCGAAAATGGGCATGCTGCGATTTTCCATATGGCCGCCACGGCAGCCATCTTGAAATTGGTTTCCGTCAATTTCGAGCAGAACGGCTTGTCCGATTAAATTCATTTTTGCAGTGTGTGTTGGGGTTGAGTCGAGGAAGGTTCATGGGCATGCTGCGATTTTCAATATGGCCACCACGGCAGCCAACTTGAAATTGGTTTCCGTCGATTTCAAGCAGAACGGCTTGTCCGATTAAATCCATTTGCAGTGTGTGTTGGGGTTGAGTCGAGGAAGGTTCTTTTCGAAAATGGGCGCGCTGCGATTTTCAATATGGCCACCAGCCAACTTGAAATTGGTTTCCGTCAATTTCTAGCAGAACAGCTTGTCCGATTAAATCCATTTTTGCAGTGTGTGTTGGGGTTGAGTAGAGGAAGGTTCATGGGCACGAAATGGGTTCATGGGTTCCTGGGCGAAACTTTCTTTACTGTAAAATCCTACTCGGTATACAACTTCGCTTCAAATAACAAATTATCATCAATGCTTCCTTTCACCATGCATGGGCTGAGGGGTTACGCCAGTTTTGCGGTGCTATTTATTAAAGAGTGCAAGTTAATTTTTTTCTTTCAACATTTCCATTTTAATGCCGCCCTATCAAACACCATTTCTGAATATACACTGCCTTTTAAAGCATCAGAAAGCAGGTTGCTCTGCATTGTAGCAACTCATACTGTACACTGTAGCAACTGATACTGTACATTGTACACAAATGCTACTGTACACAAAGGCGTATTAACATTTTTTGGGGCCCTGGGCACAAAAATATCGTTACGTTTGTAGGGGGTAGACAATGATTACCTTAGAACCAGTTAGATATGCCTAAATTAGCATGCTCCATGTGTCGCGAAGAAAAAGAACCAGCATGTAATAAGTACTTGCTTAGCTAACCTGATGTTGGGCTAGCGGCTAGGGTGCCGACTTAGGATCCTAGGATCCTAGGTTCGAATCCCGGTCAATCGCTGAATTAACGCCAGGGGGGTTGACTCAGCCTGTCATCCTTGCGAGGTCGGCAAATTGAGTACCAGTTCACTGGTAATTCCCTGCTTGTCGTTAAAGGCGGCAAAAAGGGTTGGCGTCAGGAAGGGCATCCGGCCGTAAAACATTGCTTCAAAAAGGGGACCGAAAAACAACAACAACCGCAGTTCCCGAAAAAGGCCAACCCCCGCTTGCGGGGAAAAATGGCCTCTAAAGGTGGTTTTTAGCCCGGATGTCATGTAAGGTGTATCTTCGTTCCCATCACGAGGGGTGGGGTCATGTTAATTAGCTCAGGGATTATGGGTAAATTAATCTTCTGTGTTTTGATGCCTCTAATTTATTCCTTTGTTCCTTTTGACAATACACCACACGTAGAGCTAGAATCGTGCATTTAATGGCACTCATTAAATAAACTATCCGGAAGCAGGGCATTGAGCGCTATGGCTGATAACACCAACTTGGATAGCAACATCGAAGCAGGCAGGTCCGTGGGGCCATGCCCCCAAGAGCAGTGATTGGTTAGAGGGAGTGCGAGGCACTCGGGGATTGGTGGAAGGATGATGTCAGCGAGAACATTCTGGAGCGGGCAAGTTGACACAAACTGGTTGGATTCGGATGAGGGTGACGTCAGGGGATAGATTATAAACGACTGGTGATCCTAACATCACTCTCTCGGTTGCTGGATTGTGGACGGCTCTCTCCTGGCTGGATGGTGGATTGCCCGGCCGTCTCCTCGTCTTGGCATCACTCACTGGGCTTGGTTCATTGTCTTTCGGCCGTGCCATGGACTGATTCTCTTTTGTTCGTGATTCATTCACCAACTCCTGGGAGAACGAATTGTTTGTGGATTCGTTCTTGGTTTCGTTCCTGGTTTCGCGCATCGGCACCAGCGAGATAGTTCATTCCCTCTGCAACATCGAACGGCCGGAGTTTCGAGCGCTCTGGTGTGGGAACATCGGGAGTTTGGATGGTCGGAAGAACGACACACAACTAGGAAAGCAGGGTTTGGTGGAGGCCGACTTTTTCAGCCACGAGTTAGCGCCAACCGGTGTGCGTTCCCCGCGTAAGGGCATGGGGCCTGGACGACTTGTGACTGGGGTTCAATCCGAGCAAAGAAAGCCAAGTGCCAACCACACACATTTATTTTATACGAGCTGAATGCACACAACGTTGCCCGGGTTCTTTTTGAATGAATTTAATCCTCTGTACATAGATCTTACTACTATAATTCAGCTTTTACTCGTGGCCGTAGAAGATTGACTACTATAATTCAGCTCAGCTTTTAATTGCAAAATGGGCCCAGCCCGGCCGAGGCCGCCAAGGCCGGCCTCACCACCTAGCCTATAACCTTCCCGGGGCCTGTCCCAACATTTTTTGTTTCAGAGGTTTCCTCCTATCTTTCACCGTTCAGGAGATTAGCGCGTGCAGACAAACAAAGAAACAAACAAAACTTTCTTTTATATATATATAGAAGAAGAAGAAAACAGAAGATTGAAGATGATAACATTATTTTTACCTTTGTCTGTGTTTGGGTCTGTTGTGGGAGCGCTCCATTTAGGAATTTAGTTTTATTTTATCGTGCATTATTTGATTACCGGTATTTCTTTAATAAAGCCGGTATTTTTGTGCAGTACATTTTCGTGTTGTTTGAGTTTATTTATTACAGGCTGAAGACTGCGTTGGGACCTGTGAACGTAAGCTCTCCGGTGTCTCCCCCTCCCTCTTGCTTCCCCACGTGTATTCTCCGCCATTTGAACTAAACGCCTCGTAGTAACAGCTCATTTGGTCATCCATGCTACCCTAAGGTGTTCACCAAGGGTAGTCACGCGACAATATTTAGACACAAATCATGCCCCAAAAACACGACTACATAAAAATGTATTAATACATGGACTCCATTCAATGCTACACTGAGTTAATAAAGGATACATTAGGGACTAGGTACATCTACTAAGACTGTGACTAGCTGATTGTGAATGAACACACCGCAGCATTTTCATTGGTGTGTTCATTACCAAGTTTTTATTATTTGCAAAATCAAACATTTTCAAGTATATTGGTTGATCTTGTGTGTAATTCAGTCTATTTGTCTTTGTGTAAGTCAATCGTCACAATTTTAAACCGATCTTCATGAAACTTCACCAAATGCTAGAGTTGGCCATAAGAAAAAAGCATATTGATTTTGAGCTGAAAAGGTTAAGATAGGCCAAAGGTCAACAATTTGGTCTGTATTTCTAAAATTCTCAATTTTCATCCGATTCACTTGAAATTTGAGGAGGATTTGCATATCAGATCACTGAATTCAACCACCAATTATTTTTGAGGTCAACATTGCCCAAAAGGTCAACATCGGCCAAAGGTCAACAACATAGTTACGTTTGTAGGGGGTAAACAATGCTGACCTTCATAGTCCAGTCAAATTAGTCAATTTAGAAGCCTAACCCACCATAATTGGAAAAGATTGTTTCTCTGTTGGATTCTCCTCTGATATACCCCAGGAATACCATGTCAAAAATAGAGATGAAAGGGAGGGGTGGAAGGGGTCTAAATATGCTAATTTATGTTAATTAGGTCCAAACATCAAAGGAACAAGCTAAACAAGAAGAAATCTTGCATTTGTCTCAAGAATAATCAATTTAATGCTACCCAACTTCATCAATAGTGTTGTTAGAAATGATAGAAACTCAAATTAGGTACCTACTTGGATTACTACCTGATTATGTAATCATAATTATGCTAATTAAGTGTTGCCATTAATGAAAAACCGTCTTTTTCTATTATAGTCAGTGCATGTTTTAGGTATGCCTATTTTGTCCTGTTTGGCATCCCATTGATTTCTCCTCCAAACAGCAGTGCCATCTATACTCCAGGTAATTAAAAGATTAAAACAAAGGGAGCTTCCTCCATACTGTTTTGATTGGAATCATGATTCTTGATTGTTTCGTCCTTGTCATTCTGATTTGATGAAGAAATTACTAGTAAAAATGAATGTTGGTACTTTGTAGCATGTACAGGTGAGTTTTTAGGAACTTTAAAAAAGTCACCTTGGTAAAGCCTAATGCATGCCTGCATGCCTCTGCATGTGCTGACATTCCTTCCTATGTGATGCCATTTGGGCATTTCTGGCAATTATTGGTGAGGTATCTGTCAAGTATGCTGATCTTTTACTTTCATTACTGGTATTGTGTATCCTCAGCCATCAATTTGGTGACGTATGTGACGAGTGAACAGCATAAGGATGTAACAAAGGCACGACTTAAAAAGGACGTGGATGATACTTTCGAGTTGCTCAGGACACTGAAGCAGTTGGATCTTTTTTGTGGTGACAAGTCTCTGCGCAGCATAGTCAGTGGTGTCACAGCAAGCAACTCTGTGAATGTTGACAATGCAAAACAAGTAGGCCAGGCAATACTTGACGGCATGGTTGGAATGAGTGTTAATGACTTCTTTTCGGCGAAAAATTCAAGTTGTTCCCCTCGTTGCAAAGACATTGGTGACTACTACAGACGATACCATACAAATTGAGCCACATCTGCTCTTCCAGAGACTGAGTGTTATTGCCAGTAAGGAGGATGATCCCTCGGCAGCCCTAAAGTTTGAACTATGCAGCTACCCAGCAGCTCTGTACGAGTCACCCGTCCTCCTCAGAGAAGCCAACAAACCCGGCCTCGCTGATGCAATATGGGAATATGTGAAAGACTCGCGGCCAGATTCCTTGCCATCTACTGAGCTTCACTTTGTGCTTGATGGGGGATCACTCATACAAATAATTCCTTGGCCGAGAAAGGAGTCAATAGATCACATTTGTCAGTTGTACGTGGACTATGTAGCTCGCAGGTACTCTAAACCAACCATTGTATTTGATGGATATTCGGCAGAACCATAAACCAAGGATGTCACTCACTTGCGCAGGACAAAGGGTTGCTACGGGCCTCAGGTACACTTTTCTGGGCAAACTGTTATTTCTTTGAAGAAAAACGAGTTTTTGTCAAACACAGTGAACAAGCGGAGGTTCATAAACATTTTGAGTAAGAAACTGGAGAGAGCAGGATGTGTCATCCAACAGGCAAAGGGAGATGCTGATACGCTGATTGGTATGACTGCAGTAAAATCTGCAGAGTATGTCGACACTGTTCTAGTAGGAGAGGACACAGACTTACTTGTGCTTCTTTGCTGTCACGCAAAGAATCTTCCAAACGCAATCTATTTCAGACCAGAACCAAAGTCAAATTCAAATAGCTGCAGAGTATGGGACACAAAAATGACGAGGGATATCCTAAAGGAAACTGCATGCGAAAACATTCCATTTGCACATGCCATTTCAGGTTACGACGCAACTTCTAGACTGTTTGGGGTTGGAAAACCACTTGCTTTCAAAAAGCTGCTTAACAATTCTAAGTTCAGGAAGCACGCAGAAATCTTTTTGGCTGGTCCAGATACCCCGCATAATCAAATTATTGAAGCTGGTGAAAATGCACTTGTGTGCCTCTATAATGGAGGGGAAAATGACAGCCTGGACACACTTAGATGCCAGCGGTTTAAAGAAAAAGTTGTCAGGTGTTCAAAGGTGGTTCAGGCACAGGTTTTGCCTCCAACCTCAGCTGCGGCAAAGTACCACTCCCTACGTGTTTTCTACCAAATCAATGAATGGAAAGGAGAAAGTTCCAGACTAAATGCCACTGACTGGGGATGGAAGGCGAAGGATGGCATCTTCATTCCAGAACAAACAGACCTGCCTCTGGCTCCTGACTACCTACTTGAAGTTATTCACTGTAACTGTAAAACTGGCTGCAACACTCTGAAATGCACTTGTCGGAGGCACGGTCTTGAATGCACATTTGCTTGTGGTGAGTGCACAAGTTGCACTAATTCAATGGACCCACAAGTTATTGAGGCTGAAATTGATAACTGAACGACCGCACAGCTAAACAAGTGTTGTAGAGACTTACATATAGGTTTGTCTCCTCTATTTGTCTTACCTGGTGTGAGCAATTACTTTTTATTGTAATATGTTTCTTGGTAAGGGCCTTATTTGCATAATTTGGATAACTTGCATAATAATAATAACTTCATGAAGTTCTGGCCCGTACCATTGAACACCTTGACCATGAAAACCCAGGTTTTGACACCATTCTTATAATTTGTGGTTCACTATTTCAAAAGAAGGTTTTTCATCAATGGCGACACTTAATTAGCATAATTATGATTACATAATCAGGTAATAATCCAAATAGGTACCTAATTTGAGTTTCTATCATTTCTAACAACACTATTGATGAAGTTGGGTAGCATTAAATTGATTATTCTTGAGACAAATGCAAGATTTCCTCTTGTTTAGCTTGTTCCTTTGATGTTCTGAACTAATTAACATAAATTAGAATATTTAGACCCCTTCCACCCCTCCCATTTATCTCTATTTTTGATATGGTATTCCTGGGGTATATCAGAGGATAATCCAACACAGAAACAATCTTTTCCAATTAGTGGTGGGTCAAGGCACCATTTGACTGGACTATAGAGCCAGGTAGAGTGTATAGATTAGTGTGCTCTGAATGTCATGAAGAAGAAGAAACCTCAATGTATAATAAGTCCGAAATTTGTGTAGACCGTATGTCGTGGAAGAGCTTGTATCTCCATCCCCATGATAGGGGTGGGGTTTGTTAATTAGTGAGGGATTATGGGTAAATTAATCCCCTGTATGTAATTATTGCCTCTGTAATATTTTCCTGTGTTCCTTATGACATCGCACTACACACCATAGACAAGCCAAGTAATCGACACCATAATTAATAACGCTAAATAAAAACCAATCGGAAACATGACATTGAGCACTATCTCTGATAACACTGACTTGGTGAGCACACAGGACAGGCAGGTTTGTGAGGCCACACCTAGAAGAGCAGTGATTGGTCTGGGATTTGATTGGCACAGGACTGGTGAGATGGGACTCACTGATAGGACCAGAGACGGAGACGTCGTGGGATGACGTCAGAGCCTCAAGTACAAAATAATTAGGACGGCGGACATTTTATCTCTCGGGTTCTGGATCTGGTGGTGAACTGTCATGTGCCGACATTTTCTGCTTCTCGTTCTGGATTCCATATTGAACTGTGGCTATTGATCTTGCGCAAGGAAGCTTCATCACGAACGGTTGTGTTCTGACATCTTCATAGTGATCGTTAGGAGGTAGAACTGCGGTTTCCCAAGCGACGAACATGACCGTTCATGATGTTTCCCAAGCGACGAACGTTTCCCAAGCGACGAAGCAAGAACGACGAGTGAACGGGCGCGGCCTGTTCACTGCGCTCTCGACGAAGCCAGGAGTGAGCGGACACGCAGCGAGGCCTAGTTTGCGTCAATGAGCGCCGTTTCCCGCCAAGGACGCGAGGGGGTTTTGACTTGATTCAAGAGCCGATTCGAGCTAAGTGCCACAAACTACACATATTTATTTTTCAGTTATTTTATCCCTTGTCTGCATTCGGGTCTGTATTGGAGTGCTCCAATTAGGAATTTAGTTTACCTTGCATTTTCTTTGTTACCGGCATTTTGGTTAATAAAGCCGGCATTTTCTTGTACATTGTAAATCCTGTGTCAGTTGAATTAATTATTGCAGGTTTGAAGACTGCCGGTGGGATCCGTGAATGAGCTTACGGCTCCTCCCCCGCTTGCTTCCCTCGCGTGTAACAAAGGTCCACCATTGAATTAAACGCCTCGGAGTTAAAGCTCGTTTGGTCCTCTGTGTCACCCTGCGGTATTCACCACATGCAGGCACACGACAATATTTTAGGGATTTCACAATTATTACTTGCCGGAAAAGATCCCGGCAAGTATGTTGATCGGTTGGTTTGTCTGTCTGTTTGTTCGCAGTACTACGTCTACACCGTTGCACGTAGAATCACCAAACTTTGCACACATATTTGTCTTGCCCTGGAATAGACTGTGCCCAATTTTTAACTCTCTCGGCCCAAGGCCTCCATTATGATGTCATAATTTGATAATTCGACAAGTACAAAACTTCATCCAATCAGTATGCAATTTCTTGAGCAACATGACGGCATAAACTGGTGGAGAAAAAAAAATAACGATGACGTCATTGGTCAAGTGGTTCGGCCGCCATCTTGGAAAAAGCGAAAAGGTTTGCACCTCTATATCTCCGAAAGTGCTGAATAGAAAAAATTGAGACATGGCTCATTGAAAAGAACTCTCCATGTGGAATAAATTATGTTAGTGATGATGTCATTGGTGTCTCCATTATGACGTCATAATTCGACAAGTACAAAGCTTCATCCGATCAAGATGCAATTTCTTGAGCGTCATGTCGGCATAAACTTGTGGAGAAAACATAATAATGATGACGTCATCGGTCACTCACGTGGTTCGGCCAACATCTTGGAAAAACGGAAAAACTTTTCACCTCTATATCTCCAAAAGTGCTGAATAGAAAAAAAATGAGACATGGCTCATTGTAAAGAACTCTCCATGGGGAACAAGCATTCTGAGTATTGCGCTGCAATACATGTCCCCTACCGGCAGTCTGTCATCCGGAAAACTGTTGGGGAAATTACCAAGGGTTATTTACCCACAGGTTCTGAATCGTTCCCAATCGCTAATTACCTCAGGACGGGCTCACCTGTGATTCGCACTCGGGACTTCGATTTATACACCTTGCAGACAGGTCAGCAGAAGCACGACAAAAAAAGTTGTTGATACAGAACCTTTCGAGTCACTAAATATCAGTAATTTATTATATTTTCCGGTTCACGATCAATGATCGATGTGTATATGTATGTTGCTCGGCTTGGCTCCACCCCTCCCGAAAGCGCGCACTGTGTCGCGCTTTTGATGTTCGCAGACGAGGCTGAGGGCGCGCGGTGCGGCTTGAGGAGAACTCTAGAATAAACAAGAGATATCCATTAAAAAAAAAAAAATTCGTTTAATTAACGATATCTGCCAAACCACGTGCCCTATCGCAAATTCCAAAAGGACATTTCAGTAGACTGACATGCTGAACAGATCTGTGAAGTTTCCCCTCGATTGGACCAAAAATGAGGGAGCGGCTCGGTTTTAAAGGTTCATGCTTAAAAACGTCATAACTCTGAAACCATGTGACGCATGACGCCATGCTCGCTGACTTTTTTGTTCGTCATGGGTATGCAATTCTGCCTGCAAAGTTTGTCCTCGATCTGTTCAGCCGTTGCAGAGAAAAAGGGTTGTTTCGTGTTTTCACAAAAAACAATATGGCGGCCGAACCACGTGTCCTGTGACGTCATAATTACCATTAAAATATTCTTCAGACCGAGTCCCCCCTACGGTGAAAATTTGATCTCAATCAGTCCTATTATTGCAGAGAAAATCTTTTTTAAAGGAAATTAAAACTTAAAATGGCACTGAGTTGAGGATCATCAGAATTATCAGAATGCCCAAAGTTCAAAGTGCCATAACTTTGTCAAAAATGATCGAAACGTCGTGAAGTCGTCGAACTTGATCTGTAACTTATCATGAGGAAACCATGTACCAAGTTTGAAATCATTAGCATTAAGCGTTTAGAAAAAAAGTCCGGAAAACTGTTCTTTGCATGACGGACTGACGGACTGACGGACTGATGGACAGACAGACGGACAGACGGACAGACGGACGGACGGACGGACGGACGGACAGACTGACAGACGGACTGACTGACGGATTGACTGACGGAGGGACAGCATGCAAACCTATCGTCCCCTCCGGTGTACACCGGTAGGGGACTAATAAAATATGTTAATGATGATGTCATAGGTCAGGTCCCTCCATTATGACGTCATAATTCGACAAGTACAAAGCTTCATCCGATCAAGATGAAATTTCTTGAGCATCATCAAGGAATAAATCAGTTTAGAAAACAAATAATGATGACGTCATCAGTCACGTGGTTCGGCCGCCATATTTGTCCAAAATGGCCGATAAAAAAGTACATTCCGGCAAGTCCTCGGTCTCTGACCGATTTTTCATTTGTTTGTCTGTTTGTATGTCAATTGCCTACAGGTCACTATTCTAAACCCATCATCATTAAACTTTAGCAAGTTGTATATGTCGTCACAACTGAGAAGCCTATTGATTTTGAGGTCAAAGGTCATCTTGATGTCAAATTTCTAAAATTGTCATTTTTTATTTATTTTATTGCCGTGAAAGTTGAACAGCATTTGCAGATTGAGTCACTGAGTTGGGAAGTCAACTATTTTTGAGGTCAAAAGATCAAAGGTCAACTCATGGTCAATCTTGAAAATCAGAAATGTTCATCCGATTCACTCGAGCTATGATTAAGATTGTCAATTTTAATCTTTATTAAATGGACAATTTGAAGTCTCTATGGCAACTTCTGGGGGCGGGGGGGGGGGGGATTTGGGGTGGATTTTTCAAGTATCGTGCTCTGCACGGCGTCTTTCTTGTTTTTTATTTATTTGTTTTTGTATACATAGACGACGCTCATGGAAGAACAAAAACTTTATTGTAGAGCGCTCGGCAAGTGGCTTAAGCACTCGAGAAAGCACTTCAACAAAACTGTTAATACGGAACGGCTGGCTTGGCAAGCAATATCAAGCTGATTGGTGAGTGAGCACACCTAGATGAGTTGGACAGACTGAAGACCCTTTTCTGATTCTTCAGCTTGTGTAATGAAAAAACTTAGTTTCGGGTGATTTTCAACCCTTTTCACCTTTTGTTACCTCCACAACTGAAGGTGGATGGAGGTTATGTTTTCTCCCCTGTCTGTTTGTTTGTGAGCAGGATATCTTAAAAAGTTATGGACAAATTCGGTTGAAATCTGGTGGAGAGGTTGGATGTGTTTAGGGGTTAAGGGATGAGTTGGGGGTACAACAAGGAAGAAATGATTAGATTTTGGTGAAGATCCGGTCTGGAACTGTATCTGAGAATTTTAAAGTGATTTTTCACGATTGAGAGATCGGGAAAAAAAATCAAGATAAAGCACGATATCTCAAAAAGTTGCGGTCGGATTCGAACAAAATCTGGTGGACGAGTTCGGGTGTGACAAGGAATAAATGATTAGATTTTGGTGAAGATCCGGTCTGGAACTGTATCTGAGAATTTTAAAGTGATTTTTCACGATTGAGAGATCGGGCAAAAACCGATATATAGCATGATATCTCAAAAAATTGTGGACTAATAAATAAGAAAACTAGGTTAATGAGTTGGCGACGTGACAAGAGCAAGCCGATTAGATTTTGGTTCAGGTTAAAATCCAGATCCAGCCTATCAGTGGATACAAAACATAAACTGTTCACTAGGCGGAGGTTTGCTCTCCACCGAGTGCCGTTCTAGTTTTCAGTTGATTTCACCTGCAAATCATGAAATAATTAGGCTTGCAAATGTTCTTTGCAGATGTGATGAAGCCCTATTGTTATTCAAGCAATGCTCTAAAGGTTTTGTTTTGATGAAATCCTGGTGATTTTTGGAGAAAAAGGAAGTGTTTCATCGTGAGATGTGGTGTTTTTTATTTTTGACTGAATGCATTTTACATCAGCAGGGTCTTGCAGTGTTCGGTTGTATAAGTCTGGATGCACGAATATATTACCTTGCCAGAATAAATTCTATTTAATTTGTTCTTCTTCTCAAGTTCAAGTGCTAACCCACCCCCCTCGCGCTATCCCACTCCTACCCTCCTCCCTTCACCCCCGAGAAAAAAAATACCTATGTAATTACCCTGTCGAAGAGTTTTCCAATGAGGTATCAAACTACCTTTCTACATTTGGCAGCTTTGGAGCAACTGTGGAAATAACTTGCACACAACCTCTATTTATATAGGGGGGAGAGATATCATTAGTAAGAAAATGTATAACCTCGGTGTACTCTTTTGACATGGTTTGTGAGTATCTTGTTCGTATAAATGCTTGAACACCCCAAATGATTCTAAAATTTCCATCACACAATAAAGTCCAGCTTATTGTTTTGTCTCCAACAGATGTACATTGCACTAATTTCCCTGCATGCACTCACAATGGTGGCAGTACACATCCTGAACTGTCTTGGAGACACGTATGACAGTAAGTGTTTCTATTTCTCTGCTATTTATAAAACAAAAGTTTCTTTTTTTAACGGCATAGTCCATAGGGCAATGCCGTTTGGAACAGCGTTTGTCTGTCCATCGGGTGTATGTATGTATATTCCTTCCGCAGGCATTTTGCGGGTTTATTCCATTGACATGCATGCATGCATTCCATTGGCATGTTATTCCATTTGACCTCGCTAATTTCACCACAATTCCACTTTTTTGAAATACCAACTTCTGTCCTGGAAATCCTTGGTGTCCTTGTGTTTTATACTTCTCCCCCCCCCCCCCCCTTCCCACGCATCCTCCCCCCAAGCCCTCTCCTTCCCACACATCTCCCTGCTCTTAAATGTTGTGTGCTCTCAAGTGTTTGTGTGCTTCCCCTTCTCTTGTCTTCCGCTCCCTCTTTTTATATATTTTGTTTGTCTGGTTGATTTGTTTGTGAAGTAAATGTCAGCTCTTTCACGAGCCTCGATTCAGTATACAAAAAAAATAATTGAAAATTTGTTTTCTCTGCAACCGTTGGTCCAATTGACGCGACATTTTCACTATTTTGTAAAGGTTTGTAAATTGTAAAGTACTTCCCATGGGGAATAACATATTGTTACGTTTGTGGGGGGAAGGCAATGGAATACCTTCGGCCAGGTAGGATTGTGTAGATTAGCATGCTCCGGATGTCGTGTAGCCACTTCCTGTAACTAAGTAGGGCCGGATGTTCGGATTAAGTGTGACGTGTGGCCATACGGAGGGTGGCTCTTGTGCTATGTTGTTTAGGGGTGAAGGGTAAATCCCCTGTGTGTGAATGACCTCTGTGATTTTTCCCTTGTTTCTTATAACACTACACTACACACACTACCAGCCAAGCGATCGACTCGTATTTATAACACTAAAAAAGCCACCAGGATTCGGACATGGAACACCACTGCTGGTGCCGCCAGCGAAGAACTATCTTGATGTACATCGCAACACCAAGCAGGCAGGGCCGTGGGCCCTGCCCCGAGAGGTGGTGATTGGTCTGGGCGATGGAGCGATGAGATGGACTCTTTGGTTGGAGCACGCGCCAAGGTCATCGGACAACGTTCGAGACCAGGGAACAGAAAGACTGGGTCCCGGCATTTTTCCCACTCTTGCTTCGTGGATGTGGTCACAAGCGGTCACCGTTTGTGCTCTCCTCTCTTGCGTTGGCACTTTTATTGTGTGGAGGAGCGGGTGCATCCTTTCCCTGGATCATTGGTGCTGACTTTGTGACGACTGTGTGTGCCTGGGAGACCTCGGTGCTTTGTGGAGCGTGGGACGAGGACGGAGCGAGGGCCTGCTCGCTTCATGTTCATCGTTGGCAGTGAACGCGGCTTCGCGCCAAGGCGTGTTTTCCCGCACAGGGATGCGGGGCTTGTGACGACCCCAGACGGTCAAGGGGACCAGAGCTGAGTACCCGCTAACATTCCAAACACTACACATTATTATTTTCCATTTATTTATCCCCTTGTGTTGTTTTATGAGTATTTATGGGGGCGCTCCATTTAGGATTTTTGTTTTACTGTGCATTTACTTGTCCTTGGCATTTAAAAAAAATTAAATCCCTTTATTGTTGCATTTCAATTCCTTGCCCTGTCGTGTTTAATTGTTGGTGGTTTAGAAAACCCGCTTCACGCCCGTCCGTCTAGGTAAGCTTCGCTACCCTCCACTACTCCTCGTGTGTATAAAGAACATCCACCATAGTTGACTGAACGCCTCTGAGGTAAGCTCGATCGGTCATTTGTCCGAGGCCGGTTGTTATCGGCACGGACACGACAATATGTTAACGACGATGTCTTGGGTGCCGTAATTATGACGTTATTAATCGACAAATAGAGCGCTTGATCCGATCAGTATGAAATTTATTGAGCATAATTTAGAGATAATTTGGTCGAGGAAAAAAAAATGATAATGTCATCGGTCACATGGTATTGCAGCCATACCTTTACTGCGTAGCCTGTATGGCATTGCCGGCTGGAACAGTACTTAAATTGTACGCAATGTTGGAGCTGAAGATGTGGTCACATGACAGGGGGACAGCAGATCCTCCACTCAGCAGATCCAAGCCTGGCTACGCTGTTGTTGGACTATCGGTCTTGTTTTTACTACAGTTCAAAAGCGTAGGTTTCATTGTCATAAAATACATCACACCTTTGTTTTCCTAACCCTCTGAATACAATGTACCTCTGCACGGTACATTCTGCAAAACGTCTTTCATTGTGAAGCTTGAGTTAAATTCACTGTTATATAATTAATTTGTTCTGCAGATTGCAATTTATTTCCCTTCATCCCTCTGTCTAATGAGTTCTGCAATATGAAGTGGTGAGAAAATTATCCGATAGAATGGACTGGTGTGAGATCAGTGTGAGAAGCAGATGTTTGAGGCAATACATAGAGCTGTTCCTTTCATAAACAAATGAGTGCTTATTCCTTTGGTGATAAAACATACTGTTATTAATTTTGGGGTAGAGTGATATATAGATCAGGTAGATCTGTGTCGGTATCATGCTCCGACTGTCGTGAAGAAGAAGAACTATCTCGATGTACATAAGTAGAGGACCTGTCTAGCCCAGATGTCGGATTAAGTTTGGATATTTGTGGTCTTACGAGCATGGCCTTGTGATAACTAGAATGGGGATTATGCTAATTACCCTGTTCGTGAGACCTGGTGATCTATCCTTTGTCCCGTATGGCAACGCACTAGACATGTAGAGCAGGAAAGGCCCATTAGAAACGCACACACACACTAATTAAATTCCCCCCCACAACAAAACTCACTGGAAGCCAGTTTGGGGCACTGCCGATGGAGCTGCATCCAGTTACATCACCAGCTGGCATAGCAACACTCATTGCATAGGCAGGCCGGGAGCCATGCCCAGAAGGACTCGCTATTGGGCAGGAGTTGACCAACCAAAGGCTAAAGTAAGGAAGGACTGGTGATTGGCCAGGGGTGGGGCAAGAAGCTTCCCTCGGATTGGTGGATGGTTGAAGGAAGGGAGCAAGAAGCGACATACTGATTGGCCACCGACCGATGGCATGAGGAGGAGAGCACGAAGCACTTGGCCAATGGGGAGGGACTGACGCGAGAAGGACATTCGAGAGGTTGAGAGGCGATGGACTGATTGGCAGAGAGAGAGAGTAAGAGAGAGAGAGCTGACGTCATGAGACGGCCGATAAAACAACTCGCTGGCCGACATTTTGGACACCCTCTCGTTTTGGATCACTCTCGTTTGGACTACCTTCTTGTGTTGGACCCCTTCTCGTTTGGACCTCCTACTTGACCCTGGACCATTGCTTGTTGGACGACGACGGATGGTGGAGAGACGGTGGAGTGCTGACGATTCTCCTCCCCTGTGTTCACGTGCGAGCAACGAGCATACAAGCGAGGCTTGCTACTGCAGCGTACGCTGGCCTAACAGCGTGCGAACAAGGGCACGTCGAGGCCTGGTTCGCGCCAACGACAGGGCGGCCATCCTCCCGCCAACACCGGAGCCGCATCCAGACTGCGTGCACCAGCCTGACGATCCTTGACACACCTCAGCCGAGTTGAGATAAGCCCACACACACACACGCATGACCCCTTTATTTTCAGTTAAATTCTCCCTTGTGTGTTTTAGATGTCTGGTGTGGGAGCGCTCCATTTTAGAAACATTAGTTAGTAACCGGCGCGTTTTCTTGTTCCCGGCATTCCGTTGTAAATAAACCCTTATATTATTTTCCCCTGTATATTCTAAACCCATTCCCGCTTGAGTTAATTTCCTCCAGGATTGAAGGCTGCCGCATGGGACCGTCAGGTAAAAGCTTCCCGCTTCTTCTTCTTCTCTCTTGTGCCCGTGCTTGTATAGTGAAATCTGCTATTGAATAACGCCTCGAATAACGCTCGATTTGCTATCCGTGATTTCCCGGTCTTCACCGAGGGGAATCACACGACAATACTCATGACATGACGAGCCATTACTTTCACATATATTGCTATGACTAAAAGGAGAAGTGTGTGTCATCGGTTGGTATCTCCATGTGCGGGTTTCAGAAGGTGGAACAGAGTCCTCCCAGGTCTCGAAGTATCCACCTCTGTTTCAGTAAGGGATCACGATTCACCGACCAATCTGTTGAAGTTTTCTTTTCTCGAGCTTTGCTCCAAGGGATCATTGTCAGGATCGTCACCGAACCCTGGACTGCCTATAATTGTAGTTCGTTTGTGGTAATAGTCCCAGGAATGTTTTTCAAAATCTCAGTGAAGTTGTTCGTTATCATTCCTGTTGCCTCAATTATCACTGGTGCAATTTGGATGCTCTTCAGCTTCCAAGACCTCTTGACCTCATTTTTTAGGTCCTGGTATTTGGTCATTTTCTTGATGTCTGTGTTATATAAGCCAAAATCGCTGGGTACTAATATCACAATCAGCAATGCTGTCTTTCCTTTTTGTACCTGAGTACTACTGTTTATCTGCTTTGTCTTCTATGTACCCTGAGTACAATGCTTTGATTTCCATGCTCACGCTTGTTGGGATCATCATGTCGTATGTAAGCATGATGACCTCATTTTCAGTGATTACCCTTGGTTTGTGTTTCCATGAGTTTTTTGGATTTGTGATGTTGAAAATTTGCGGATGTGCCAGTGGATTACTCTACATACTTTGTTGTGCCTTTGTATGTACAGCTGTTCTGACGTGTCTTTCACATCTCAATAGGAGGTGATCCATACTTTATGTTTCTACCTTGCAGACTATACACTTGTCCAAAGGATTCAGTCCTGCTATTTTCTTAAATCCATTGGTATATAGTGTCCTTGTTTTTGGGCGTTTATTTTGATTTTTTTCTCCATCCCCATTGAGTTCACCTCTTCTTATGCATTCCAATGAGCCTTCTTTTTCTATCCCCAATCTCTCCAACTCTCTTTTTATGTTCTTGCTGTTTTATGTTATCCCAGTTGGCGGTGTACATTTGTTGATATTTTGCTTTATTAGCCTGTCCCATGTGCAGCGGGAGATGGGATTTTGCAATCACTTCTGTCTGTCTATGTCTGTCCAGGCCATAACGTTTTTACCATTTGAGCTTTTCTCATCAAATTTTCAACAAATCTTTATAATGAGAATATGGAATAGACAAATTAAGAATTTTGTCAAAAGGTCAAATGTCAGCGTCACTTAAAATCATTTATTTTCATCCAATTGACCTGAAAAATTAAATTTACCATTTGAGGTTTGTCATCAAATTTTTAACATATCTCTATTATATTCTGCTAAGTTGAGTGTGTGTGTCCGGGGACTGGAGCTTTATGTTTTATTTATTTCTGGGGCTTTATGTTAAAAACAGACCGGAAGCATCTTTTCAGTTTCTCACCTCAGTGCAGATCTCTGTCCCCATGCAAGATATGTAGTCTTCCTTCTAGTCTGGTCTGTGAGGGGAAAAATTGTGCAGATTTGTCTACAAGCATGACATTTGGCACACTTGTAGTTTTTGACATGCTGAATTCATATCTGCCGGGAGCCAAAGCCAATTCTCAATGGGAGCGCCATATTTGACACTTAAAAATGGCCGCCACTCAAAAACTGACTTTTCCGTTACTAGCCAACCAAAAGTCACATAATTACAATTAAAAGCACTTTTCTAGGGTTTTGGACCTCACTGATTCTAAATCTGATGTCTGTTTGACAGTAGCCTTGACAGGAAATTTTACATATTTGTATTTTTTATGTTTGACAATTTTTTTAAATTTTAATTTTTTTATTTAAATTTTATTTTTTTAAATTTTATTTCAGGTGCCTGTCGTTCTGCTGTGGGAATAGAAGAATAGAGAATAGAAGTCCTAGCTGTACTGGTGGTGGATGGCAAGGATGGATGCCATCAACTGGGAGCTTTGCTGTGTCTGCCAAGAAGAAAAGGATGAACGGTTGCAGACGCCAACGGAAGAGGGCCTTGCTTCAATTGAGAAAGATCTGAATGGTTTTAAAGCCATTGGTGTCATGCCTTCTTGTTTGAAAGTGTCATGGGCTCAGCTTAATGAGGGCCAGGGCATTGCTAAGACGCTTCAGACACACAATGCCAAATATTACAAAGTTTGCAGAACCTACTGCAGTAACTCTCGCCTGAAAAGGTTCACTGAAAAAGAGGATTCTTGTGACCAAAACTCACCTAAGAAACTACGGTCCAGTTTTGCAGTGTCTTCTGCTCCTCAGAAGTCTCCTTGTTGCATAATATGTGAGGGACAGGACCAAAAGAATCTACGTAAAGTTGAAACATTTAATGTAGACACAAACTTAAAGACCTGGGCTCAGAGCACCAACAATTTCAATCTTCTGGGCAAACTGATTGCCCATGCAGCTGATGCCCATGCTGGTGACACTTACTATCATGTACAGTGTTACTTGCACCTGAGAGACTCAGCTCGTGCTGAGGATCGCAGATCATCTGCAGGTCCTCCTGCCCCTCACTTCAATTCAGTTGCCATTGTGCAAATTGTTGCTTTAGTCGAGGACTCTGACTCAGTCTTCAAACTGTCTGCTTTGCGACAGTTATATAGAACACTTGTGGAGCAACAGGGAATTCCCTGTTCTGATACCAGGGAACCACATGCCACACGGTTCAAGGAGTATCTTCTGAAGCTGCTTCCTGAGTCGACAGAGTTCTCCCAGGGCAAGGAAGTCTATATCTCTAGCTACCAGAACGTTGGAGATCTAATAGCTGAAGCCCATAAGTCCCAGATAGGTCAGGATGATGCTTTGTTGTTGATGCGAGCAGCAGTAATACTTAGGAAATGCTGTCTCCAGAGGCAAGAACCATTTACTGGTTCTTTTGCCTCTGATTCCCTGACATCTCCCATCCCTGGACAGCTGAGAAGCTTCCTCAACATCCTGCTCCAGGGCCCCTCAATCTTGCATGAACAGAGCAATGAGGAGTTGCAGGCACAGGTACAAGGCAGGGCAAGAGTTGCAAGCGCCATTGCCCAGCAGATTATTTATAATACCTGCAGTGGTTCACATCATGCCACAAAGTCCAGCAACATCCGTCACAACAAAGAACATGAGACCCCTTTCCCTTTGTACCAGGGCCTCAAGCTGCATGGTGAGGGTAGGCGGAAGAAAGAGATCAATAATGCCAATGCCTTTGGGGTTTCTGTGTCTTACAGTCGTGTCTTGGAGATCAGGCGATCCATGGCACGAGCACACGTCAAACAGTTTGTCCAGGATGGAGTTGTGCTGCCCACAAATATCCGTAGTGGGGTCTTCGTGACCTTTGATGTAGACAACTTGGATAGCAGCAACCAAGGTAACTTCTCCCATGATGAGTTCCATGGGACAGCAATCAGCGTGACAAACCACCTGTCTTGGGACAACCAAGGAGTACAGCGACCCTCTATCGAGCTGGATCCTACAGACACTACTGTACCACAACTTCCTGAATCCTACACAGTGGTTCAGCCAGCTGAATTCTCAAGCAATGATTTGCATGTACCATGTACTCCAGATCTCAATTCTCGGCCATCTCATAATCTGCTACATGGAGCCAAATTCAAGGATGAGTCCTGGATGGCACATGTGTCCACAGTGCTGAAACAGGACACATTGCCAGAAGGTGAAGTCATCCCCTGGTCAGGCTACAACTCCCGACTCATGAGTGATGACTCTGTGAAGCCTAAGGCATTGATAGGGGTTCTACCTCTGTTCCCTGACAAAGCAGCCACACCTTCTATGATGAAACATGCAATGCATCTCACAATGCAAGGCACAGAGGCCCTCAACCCTGGTCAAACTCCTGTGCTTGGTGGTGACCAGCCTCTGTATGCCATCGCTAAGCAGCTGCAGTGGTCATTCCCTGACACAATGGGGGAAGATAAGCTGGTCCTGATGATGGGCGCTCTACACATAGAGGACAAAATGCACCAGATGATTGGTAAGTTGCCCCGGGACTCTGGGTGGAGCAACATTCTTACTCAGGCCCAGGTCCTCACATCTGGCCGTGCCCAGTCTGTGCTTCATGAGCATCATATAAAGCGCACTCGCTATGCTCACCAGGTCTCTGTCATGGGTCTGTATCTCTTCAGACAGAAGTCATACTCCAAGTACTGCTCTGGTGTTGAGGGACCACCTGAGTCTCTAGAGATCCGGGCTCAAAGGTCCAGAACTCACAATCCCATGTTCATGTTCTGGTCTACCATCGTGGACCTGGAGCACCTAATGTGCCGCTTCATCCTTTCTCTCGGTGAGGGAGACTTCCTGCTGTATGTGCAGGTCTGTGATGAGCTGTGCTCCTGGTTCCATGTGATGGACCACACAAACTATGCTCGTTGGCTACCAGTGCATGTGCGGGATATGGTCCAGTTGCCTGAGAAGCACCCACAGTTGTATGCTGAGTTTCTCAAGGGGAACTTTGTTGTCCAGAGGTCACCTCACAAGTTCAGCCTCATTGGCAAGGACCAATCTCATGAGCAGTCAAACAAGAACCTTCAGGCCCATGGTGGTGCAGTTGGTCTGTATGAAAACCCTGAGGCCCTCACTCTTTTCATGCTAGCAGGTCCCGACTGCTCTCGATGTATCGAGGAGTTTGAGGCTGTGTTGGACACTGCAAGCTCACGCACTACCCATCACGAAGAAGCAAGTGCTTTGCAGACTAAGTACAAGAAAGATGTTCTGTCATTTGTGGAGATAGCTGAACAGCTAGGTAATCCCTTTGCCAATGGCCATGAGCTTGTGGCTCTACACACACAGGAGGTCATGAAAGATGAAGTTGTTGCATCGCTTGCCCAGCTTCATAACCTTGGAAAAGACCTGCATGCCAAGTTTGTAACACAGACTCTAGACCAGGACACTTTGCCAATAACAAACACTCTCAAACGCCAAAATGTCCTCACATTTGCCAATCGCCCTGTTACCACCAAAAAGGGAGGCACATCAGGCAGTGCTCAGAGAAACTCTTCCCTCATAACCAAGCTTTTCCTGTCCTTGCAGTCTCGACCTGATGCAGACATGGAAGAGTTCTTCCGGTATGAGAATCAGAGAGAACCACCTAGTCTCTCAAACCAAGGATCACTCAGGTCTGGCAAAAAGTCGGACATTCTAGAGCACCTAAAGGCACCCACTGGTCGCTCAGCTGCAGCCAAAGCAGCCACAGTTGTGGTACTTGACATGGCAGCTGTTGTTCACATGGTGCGGCCGACCTCAGCACACACATTCACTGATTATGTGTCACAGCATTTGGTGCCATTTGTGGAGTCACAGGTAACTCCAACTGTCACACGGGTAGATGCTGTCTGGGACACCTACCCAGAGGACAACCTCAAAACCCTGACACACCATCGTCGTGGCTTAGGCCCATGTACCAGGATTGGGGATGGCCAGACCCGTATTCCAAAGAAGGACTGGAACACTGGGTTCCTCAAGAATACTGACAACAAGAGGGAACTGTTCCCCTTCCTGAGTGCACAGCTTGTAAAGCAGGATCTGGGTGGGAGACTTCTCCACAGCACCAACAAGGAGAGTGTTCTCTCCAACAAACAACATGACGTGGCTGGTCTTCAGCCATGTAACCACACTGAGGCTGATACCAGGATACTGCTCCATCTTGCCCATGCAGCACAGCAGCGCCACCAGGTTGCCTTGGTGCGCACAGTCGACAGTGATGTGGTCATCCTGGCCATTCACTTCTTTTCATCACTTGGGCTGTCCCAGTTGTGGGTCTGTCTCAGCAGTGGGAAGAAGATGCGTGACATTCCTATCCACACTCTCTCTGCCCAGCTGGGACCATCAACGTGCCTGGCACTGCCACTATTCCACGCGGTCACAGGCTGTGACACTGTGTCACACTTCCTGGGATGTGGTAAGAAGTCAGCCTGGTCAGCCTGGCAGAGCACACCAGGACTGACGGACACCCTTGTTGCCCTCACCAGTGAACCCCAACAGCTCAACCCACAGTCCCAGCACATGCGCACTCTAGAGCGCTTTGTTGTAGTCATGTACAGCAAGGGCTGTGGTCTGGAAAGAGTCAATGAGGCTAGGCTTCGACTCTTCACAAGTGGGAAGAAGACACTAGAGGCCTTACCACCAACACAAGCTGCTCTATATCAACACATCCGCAGAGCAATGCTGCAGGCCAGCTTCTTCTGGAGTCAGGCAACGTCTGTTTACCAGGACATCCCTGACTTCCATGACTGGGGGTGGCACAAGGACAGCAGTGGTGGGTGGTTGCCCTTCTAGACAACCCTTGAGGACAGCAGCAAGGCCTGTTCCATCCTTTTGCAGTGTGGCTGTGCGAAGTCATGCACAGGGAACTGCAAGTGCTGCAGAGCTGGCGTTCGTTGCACAATTTTGTGCAAATGCTAAGGTGGATGTGTGAACAATGAGAATTCATGAATCAGTGTGACACCAGTCACAGCACGTGATATGATTGATACATTTATTGATTGATTGATTTACTATTAATATATGTAAATTAATTAATTAATATTAACATAGTGCTTAATGGTTATTAGCCTGATTTTGTTGATCAATAAAGGATACCTTGATCTCTTGGTTTTACTTGTTTTACTTCCTGATTTATGACTTTAAGTGTCAAAGTTATGCAAAATTTATTATAATATTCACCGACAGCCATATTGGATTTTCCAATTTGGCGATCCCTGTCAAGGCTACTGTCAAACAGACATCAGATTTAGAATCGGTGAGGTCCAAAACCCTAGAAAAGTGCTTTTAATTGTAATTATGTGACTTTTGGTTGGCCAGTAACGGAAAAGTCAGTTTTTGAGTGGTGGCCATTTTGAGGTGTCAAATATGGCGCTCCCATTGAGAATTGGCTTTGGCTCCCGGCAGATTTGAATTCAGCAGGTCACAAACTACAAGTGTGCCAAGTTTCATGCTTGTAGACAAATTTGCACAATCCCCCCTTAAAATCCCCCTAACAGACCAGACTATTCCCACAAGAGGAGGTGCAATGTTTATTCTCCACAGAACACATTCTGATTGTTTGGCGAAGCTCTGCAGACACAGGGCTTCCTTCGCCTGTAAGGGGTCCGTGTTCCTTTATTTGAGATTTTCTCCCCCCCCCCCCCCTCTCCCCCACCCTCTCCTTTTGCCCCCAACAAAATATTTTTTATTTCTCCGATACCCTACCACCCCCCAGCGCTCCAGTCAGGATTTCTCTCTTCGGGATTTGCCGGGAGGTCTGTTAAACAGCCCGGTCTGGGAGAGAGAGAGCAGCATCATATTGTTCAGGGCGGGTGCAGTGCTCGCTTCGGATATTAGGATCCTGGGTTTGAATCCCGGTTGATTGTTGAATTAATGCCAGGCGGGTTGACTCAGCCTGTCATCTTTCCTAGGTCAGCAAAATGAGTGCCAGCTTGCTCGGATGAATGAGCCATTCGGGTATCCTACGCCAGAGTGGCGACCCATCCAGCATTGTGTCCAATAGCCAAGGAAACTGCTTCGGCAGCCACATGCATCGTCATGATACAAAAAGGAATGATCATCATCATCATAGTCTCCACTGCATTACAACCAAACATATGATTATCCAGTTTAACCACATTTTACCCTGTAACATCCTCGTACTCAATAGTCCAATGCTGTCGATACTACATTCACCTTGCATGTGTCTGTGTATATGTATATGTATAACTACACAAGCATAAAATATATATCAGAGTGTGTGTGCGTGTTGAAATAGAAATGTTGAATTTTAACTTCTGACTAAACTTAAATTTCAATTTTTCACTTCCATACCTCTCATGTTAAGAATTCCCTTCCTTATTCCCAGTTTCGAGACTCCGTCACCTTTGCAATAATGATTTGGACTTTCGATCCAAAGATCCCATCACCATCCAGCCTTTTGTCCTCCTCATCATTTCCTCTCTCCTAGCTCTTCTGCAATCTCCGGCACATTGTCAATTGCTCTCCCTACCCCCCTCTCCTCCCTCATCTTTCCCTGCTCCTCCCCTCCCCTCTCTTGTATCCAATGCTCCCCCTCCCTCTTCTTTAACGGTATTGACTTCAAACATCTGGGGCCTTCGCTCAAACCTCACTGATCTCTCCATTCAGGTTGCTTTTGACAAACCAGACTTGATGTGCTTAACAGAAACTTTCCTCCTTCAAGATGTCTCTGATTCCTTAATATCTCTCCTTGGTTACTCCCTCCTCTGGTATGATAGACCTGAGCCTCATTCTGGTGATTGGGTTGCTAATCTTTGTCAAAAACTCTCTTCCTCACCCTCCTGGCACTGCCCTCTCTCCACCAGACCCCCAGGAGTACCTCTGGCTACGGCTTACCCTCCACTCCCACCTATTATTCATATGTGTGTTGTAACTTCCTCCAAACAGTGATGACTCCATTTACATTTCACTGTCTGACAACATGGACCAACTTCTATCCACTCATCCCAACTCTCTCTTCCTCATATGTGGCGACTTCAACAGTCATCGTGCCAGCTGGCTGGGTGTGGGTTCCTCTCTTACCAGCCATGTCATCTCAGCAAAGAACTTCTGCGACCAACTGGAACTGACACAATCTGTCAATTCCTGCCCCGGATCTCAGTCAAAAGAGCTTCTTCTCTTCTAGACTTGGTTATGACAAACTTTCCTGCAAATGTCTGCTGGTCTTCTGCTCCAATCGGTTCATCTGATCATTTGCTTGTTAAAGTGGACATCTCTCTGGCCATTCTCAGAGAGCTTCCTCAGCGCCGACGAGTCAGGAATTTCACTCAGGCGGGATGGCACGGTCTTCAAGCCGCCATCAAACACCTGGACTGGTCTTCCATCTCCACTGCCTCTGACATCAACTCATCCTGGGAATTCTTCCAAAGTAAACTGCTCTCTCTCATGCACAGATTTATCCCATCTCATCTTCAGTTGTCATAACCTGCCTCCCATCCATGGTACACGGAATCTTGTGGTGAGGCAGTTGCCCTGAAACAACTTGCCTTTGCCTCATGGAAGGGAAATGCAACTGAAGGCAATCTCATTTCCTTTCACAAAACTTGGAACAAGTGTGTGTCTACTCTCAGAAGAGCCAGGAAACAATCTCTCTACTCTCAAGACTGAACTCTCAAACCTGTCTCCCTCTTCCAAATCCTGGTGGCATCTGGTAAAATCTGTTTCTGGTGTTTGTTCCCCCTCCATCCCCTCCCTTACCTCAAACGGCTGCACAGCTGACACTGCACGTGAAAAAGCCGAATGCCTCAACTCTGTGTTTGCCTCAAAATCTTGTGTCCCAAACCCATCTGCCTGTACCCACCTTGCCCAGTCATATGCAGCTGCTCCTGGACTCTGTGTCCTTCTCTCCCGACAAGATGGAGAGGTTTCTGTCAAACCTCGACTCTTATTTTGCAACTGGACCAGGCGGCATCAGCCCACGAGTCCGAAAATACTGCTCTGCCGCTATATCTCACCCTCTCCCTGTTCTCTTCACCCTCTCTTTTGCTAAAGGTCATCTGCCATCTGCTTGGAAATGAGCGAACATTGACATTTTACACAAAAAATGTGCAAAAACAGGTCCTTGCAAACATATACCAATCAGCCTGCTCCCAATAATCAGCAAGGTCATGGAATCCATCATCGCGTCTGATATTAAATCCTTCCTCTTCTCCAATGGCTTAATCTCTAATCATCAATTTGGATTCAGACCAGGTCCCTCTAATCTTGACATGCTGCTTCTGTTGTCTCAACAATGGATGGAGGCCCTCCATGTCAACCAGGAAGTCAGAGCCGTCTTCCTTGACATATGTCATGTCTTCGATACGGTCTGGCACCCCACCCTGCTCACAAAGCCCTCTTATAGTATCCATGGAAACCTCCATGCATGGCTCATGGACTTCCTCTCCTGTCATCGGAAATGTGTGGCTCTAAATGGAATTCTCTCATCTCCCCTTCCTGTCTTGGCTGAAGTTCCTCAACGCAGTGTTCTTGGCCCTGTGCTTTTTCTGGTCTTAATTAATGATCTCTCTGACTCCCTGGAAAATCCTCTCTATCTCTTTGCTGATGCCTCCACTCTTTGCTGCTCCATATCTCAACCCTCAGATCGACAGGCAGCAGCCTCTTCACTCTCTGCAGACCTGGATAACATCACGAACTGGTCAAACAAGTGGAACACTCTCAATATGTCTCTTCGTAAAGTTTGTCTGAACAACCCTACCATCTACTTTCTGAACAATCCCCTCGAACAAGTTCTGTCCCTCAAGCTTTTGGGTCTCACGATCTGCCATGATATTCCCTGGGAAAATTACATTTCCAAGCTGACCTGCAAAGCCAGTCGCGGACTGGGTATCCTCCGTCATGCGAAGTCCTTCTGGGCACTTCTGAGCTCCTCACCACATACAAAGCTTTCATCCGCAGCTTGATGGAGTACTGCTCTTCCCTCTGGGCTGGTGCACTTGCCTCACACCTAGCTCGGTTTCAGGCTGTAGAAACCAAAGCATTCAAAATCATTGGTATCTCCTGTGATGAAGCTGATTCTGAGGGTCTTTGTCTCTCTCACCACAGGCAGGTTGATGGTCTTTCTGTCTTCTACCGACTCCTCTCCGGCCTTGCACTCCCTGCTCTGTCTGTGCTCTGTCCCCTAGATATTCCTGCAGGACGCACAATCTGTCAGCATCCGTCTTCTGGTGATACTGCCAATATAAAGACTCTATGCTTACCTTTACTCCTTCATCCTCTTTTCTGCCGCCTCTGGAACAATGTCCCACACTCTCTTCAATTCCTCTCCTCCCTCCAGGTCTTTAAAACAGCTGTTCAACACCATCTTTTATCTTCCCCCATCCAAAACCTTGATCTTTTCTACCCCCGTTAAAACACCCCATATCCACCTTTTTCAAATTCCGTTTTCTTTCCTGAAAGTCCTTGTCGTGACCATCTTGTTTATCTCTTGTACCCCGCCCCAGCCCGCTCTCTTCCATAGATCTCCCGATGTCCCTGTCCCCGACTGTTGTATTTCCCTTTCTCCCCCCTTCTTGTCTCCCGTCCCCTTTATTATATGTTCTTTGTGTTAGCTCTTACATGATCCTTGACTTGGTATACAAAAAAAAAATTAACCAAGAACAAATACATTCAAAGTACACCTCCCCCCATGCTAAATAATTAAATATCCTCCAGTGCGGCATTGCTGGGGCACCTCTGGTGCCGGGCAATACCGCCGTGCAGTTCATAGAGACTGTATTTGGAGGGAGAGGTGCACAATAATTGTTTGATTAATTGCATAATTATAATCAACAAAAGATTGTCATAAAATATTTTCTTAATCAATTGGCTAATCGCATAACCAAACCACTAGTGCGTCATCCAAAGATGTAACTTTTAGAAATTTAATTTTAAACTGTCATTAATAAAAAATTAAATACTTAATTTATTATTCAATAAATAATTAATCGATTAATTGATTCATCAATAAATCAAAATACCGTTTACAGTCAAATCACTTGGTCATTGTCATGTCCAAATATCAGCTTTGTCACTCAAAAGATGCCTGAGATATTGCCCAGATGAGAAAGAAAATAAATAAATGATTAATAATGAAAAGAAATAAATAATAATCATGAAAAATTAAATAATTAATCAATTGGCTAATATAACACATAAACCACCACCATTTCATCCAAATCTGTAACTTAAAAAAATATTTAAAAAATTAGTCATTAATTGAATAATTAAATAATTAATCGATTAAGTGATTAATCAATAAATCAAAAATAGCCTTTACAGCCAAATCACTTGGTCATTGACATGTCCAAAATATCAGTTTCCTAACAAAATGTGCCTGACATAATGCCCAGAGGAGAAAGGAAATGTATAAGTACTTAATTATTTAATCCTGCGCATGCGCAAGATTGGTCGTCACGTCTCTTCAAAGCTGTCCCCGCGCGCACGCTTTCGAAGTTAAGTAATTTTTCACAATTGTGTTTTTGTCGAATCTGTATCTTTCTTTCGGTGTATGTACCTATTGGGGTGACTTTAATAGGTTTATCGGTGTTGGTTTTTCATACCTGTGTACAGAATCGTCGTTTTTTTCATATCGTGTATTCTGAGGCCTAGTGTAGTACTAGTAGGCTACCGTGTCAGCCCTTGGCTTGAGGCTTTTTTTTTGTCTCAGCGGTTCTTTGATCGTGCTGCAAATTACTTTCGGTCTCTGTTTTTCACGGTCTTTTCACCCCATACTTCCTTGTTTTAAAATCGCAAAAAAAAAACCCCCAAAAAATATTTTCCTTCTCTGTTCTTATACGTTTGTTCGTTCTTATTTGTTTGTTCGTTCTTCGACCACGTTGTTCGTGATCACGTTGTTAAAAAATGTTTCATCTGTCCCCTGAAGAACTTTATTTTGTCATATTCTATAACACCTTTTTCTTCTTCTTCTATAAAAGGATGCTTTCGATTTGCTCACCAAATCTATTCATTCCAAAAAAAAATTCCATCTTTTACAGTGCATCTTTCATTCATTCCCTAAACTCTCCAGAACTCCACCCATCCTTCAGCGTCCTCAAATGTATTTTTGACTCGAATGTCTCAAGAAACTCATTTTGCAATAAATGTTCGTTTCCCATTAATCGTACACTTTTCAAAATCCAATCTCACCCCTTCCCTCCAAATCTTCCCCATCACCCATCTCTTTCAAATCTTCCCCCTTGCCCCTCCCCCCCCCAAATCTTCCCCATCACCCATCCCTTTCAAATCTCCCCCCCCTGCCCCTTCCCTCCTAAACTCCCCCCACACCCCTCCCCTCAGAGACTCTCCCTCACTCCTCCCCTCCTAGACTCCCCTCTCACCCCTCCCCCTCAAAGCATCCTCCCCGCTTCTTCCCCCTTCCAACTTTCACCTTCTCCCTCAACCTTCTTCCTCACTCTTCCCCCTCCTCAAATAACACCTCACTGCGCCTCACCCAATCACCATCAAACCTTTTGTCTGCCCCATTCTTCCCTTTCTCCAAGCTATTCTGTAATCTCTGACACACCTTCAACAGCTCTCCCTACCTCTTCCTCCTCTTCCACATCTTACTCTACTGCTCCCCCCCCCCCCCCCTGTTCTGTATCCGATGCTCCCCCTTCCTCTTCCTTAACAGTATGGACCTCAAACATCCGGGGTCTTCGCTCAAACTTAACTGATCTCTCCATACAGGTTGCTTCTGACAAACCAGACGTGATCTGCTTGACAGAAACTTTCCTCCTTCATGATGTCTCTGATTCCTTGGTATCTTTCCCAGGTTACTCCCTCCTCCGGTATGATAGACCTGAGCTTCGTCCTGGAGGTGGGGTTGCTATCTTTATAAAAAAACTCTCTTCCTCACTCGCCCTGCACTGCCCTCTCTCCACCTCACCCCCAGGAATACCTTTGGCTACGGCTTCCCCTTCGCTCCCACCTTTTGTTCATATGTGTGTTGTACCGTCCACCAAACAGTGATGACTCCATCTACATCTCGCTGTCTGATAATATGGACCAACTTCTATCTACCCATCCCAACTCTCTCTTCCTCATATGTGGTGATTTCAACTGTCACCATGCCAGTTGGCTGGGGGTGCGTACCCCTCTCACCAGCCATGGCTCTTCAGCAAAGGACTTCTGTGACTCACTGGGACTGACACAATCTGTCAATTTCCCAACCCGGATCTCAGTCAACGGAGCATCTTCTCTTCTGGACTTGGTTATGACTAACTTCCCTGAAAATGTCTGCTGCTCTTCTTCTGCTCCAATCGGCTCTTCTGATCATGTGCTTGTTAAAGTGGACATCTCTCTGACCATTCTCAGAGAGCCTCCTCAGCGTCGACGAGTCTGGCATTTCACTCAGGCCAACTGGCACGGTCTTCAAGCAGCCATCAATCATCTGGACTGGTCTCCCATCTCTACTGCCTCTGACATCAACTCATCCTGGGAATTCTTCCAAAGTAAATTGCTCTCTCTCATGCACAGATTTATCCCATCTCGTCTTCAGTTGTCATACCCTTCCTCCCGTCCATGGTACACGGAATTTTGTGGTGAGGCTATTGCCCAGAAACAACTTGCTTTCGTCTCCTGGAAAGCAAATCCAACGGAAGGAAATCTCATTTCCTTTCACAAAGCCCGAAACAAGTGTGTGTCCACCCTCAGGAGAGCCAGGAAACAATATCTCTCCGTTCTCAGGACCAAACTCTCTTATCTGTCTCCCTCTTCCAAATCCTGGTGGCGTCTGGTCAAATCTGTTTCTGGTGTTTGTTCCCCCTCCATCCCCTCCCTCACCTCAAATGGCCACACGGCTGACTCCGCACGTGAAAAAGCTGAATGCCTCAACTCTGTGTTTGCCTCTAAATCTTGTGTCCCAAACCCATCCCTCTCTGTACCCACCGTACCCAGTCGTACCCAGCTGCTCCTGGACTCTGTGTCCTTTCCTCCTGACAAGGTGGAAAAGTTTCTGTCAACCCTCGACTCTGATTCTGCAACTGGACCTGACGGCATCAGCCCCCGGGTCCTAAAATCATGTTCTTCCGCTCTTTCACTCCCTCTCTCTGTTCTCTTCACCCTCTCTTTTGCTCAAGGTCATCTTCCATCTGCTTGGAAATCTGCCAACATCACCGCTTTGCACAAAAAAGGTGCAAAAACAGATCCCAACAACTACAGACCAATCAACCTTCTCCCAATTTATCAGCAAAGTCATGGAATCCATCATTGCTTCAGATATGAAATCTTTCCTCTTCTCCAATGGCTTGATCTCTGATCATCAATTTGGTTTCAGACCTGGACACTCCACTCTGGACATGCTGCTTCTGCTTTCTCAACAATGGATGGAGGTCCTCAATGCCAAACAGGAAATTAGAGCAGTCTCCCTTGACATATCACGTGCCTTCGATACGGTCTGGCACCCCGCTCTGCTCACCAAACTCTCCTCTTTTGGTATCCATGGAAATCTCCACGCATGGCTGGCGGACTTCCTCTCTTGTCGTAGTCAACGTGTGGCCCTGAATGGGTTTCTCTCATCTCCTCTTCCTGTTCAGGCTGGAGTTCCCCAAGGCAGTGTTCTGGGCCCTGTGCTTTTTCTGGTCTTCATCAATGATCTCTCTGACTCTCTTGAAAATCCTCTCTATCTCTTTGCTGACGACTCTACTCTCTGTCGCTCCATTTTTCATCCCTCAGATCGGCAGTCTGCAGCCTGCTCACTCTCTGCAGACCTTGACAAAATCACAGACGGGGCAAACAAGTGGAACATGTCTTTCAATCCTGACAAATCTCACACTCTTACGATGTCTCTCCGAAAAGACCGACTGGACAACCCTCCCATCCACTTTCTGAATAATCCTCTCCAAGAAGTTCTGTCACTCAAGCTTTTGGGTCTCACTATCTGCCATGATCTTTCCTGGGAAAACCACATTTCAAATCTGGCCTCCAAAGCCAGTCGCCGACTGGGCATCCTCCGTCGTGCGAAGTCCTTCCTTGGCACACCTGAGCTCCTCACCACATACAAGGCTTTCATCCGCAGCTCAATGGAATACTGCTCTCTCCTCTGGGCTGGTGCTCCTGCCTCACACCTAGCTCACCTTCACGCTGTTGAAACCAAAGCATTCAGAATCATTGGAATCTCCCGCGATGAAGCTAACTCCAAGGGCCTCTCACTCACTCACCGCAGGCAGGTTGGTGGTCTTTCCATCTTCTACCGACTCCTCTCTGGCCTTGCCCCCCCAGCTCTCTCTGGGCTCTGTCCCGCAAATATTCCTACAGGTCGCACAAGATCTGCCTGCAACCCTCTTATGGTTAAACTGCCAAAATCAAGACTCTCTGCTCACCTTCACTCCTTCATGCCTCTTTTCTCCCACCTCTGGAACAAACTCCCTCACTCTCTTCAATCCCACTCCACCCTCCAAGTCTTTAAAACAGCTGTTCACCACCATCTCTTATCTTCCCCCATCCAAAACCTTGATCTTTTCTACCCCCGCTAATTTCACCCCAATTCCACTTTTTTGAAATACCAACTTCTGTCCAGGAAGTCTTTGGTGTCCTTGTGTTTTATACTTCTCCCTCCCCCCCCCCCCTTCCCATGCCTCCTCCCCCCGGGCCCTCTCCCTTCCACACATCTCCCTGCTCTCGGATGTTGTGTTTGTGTGCTTCCCCTTCTCTCCCCATCTTGTCTTCCGCTCCCTCTTTTTGGGTATTTTGTTTGTGAAGTAAATGTTAGCTCTTTCACGAGCCTCGATTCAGTATACAAAAAAAATATAAAAAATAAAAATTAATCAATAATAATTAAGTAACTCATCGATTAATTGATTAATCAAAAAACAAAAAATACCGTTTTTGACAAAGTACTTACTATCGTGCCCAAATTTCAGCTTCCTAGCTCAAAGGATGGCTGAGATATCTCCCGAACAAACAAGAAAGAAAACAAGAAAACAAGAAAGAAAACAAGAAAACAAGAAAGAAAAGAAGAAAAGAATAAGGCAAACAAACAAACAACCAGAGTGAAAACTGAGTACTCCCTTTCAGTGTGCGTTATTGCCGAGCCCCCTTTGGTGCAATGACATTATGGAGCGCCTGGAGATGGCATATAGGAAAGGAGCAATAGGAAAAGAGCAAAAAAAAAAAAAACCGAATGAAATGTGCTAGTTCTTCACAGATCATGGATATCATAGCCCAACCAATCAACAGACAAAATATTCTTCTTTCAAAAACAAAACCTGACAAGTACAGATACATTCAAAGTACACCGCCCCCATGTCAAATAATTAAATGTTGTCGTGCAGACGACTCTATTAAGACAGAGTGTCCACGGATGGAATCGAGCTTACTTTGAGGCGTTTCCAATACAATGGCGGATCGATACATGAGAAGGGGGATCGGGGGAGGATGCCACGGCTTACCTTCACGGCCCCGACGATTTCTTCTCCCTGTGGAAATGAACTCAACCCGAGACGGAGGTATAATGTACAAAAAAGAAATATTTATTACGGAACCCGAGAACAATGAAACGCGACGATAAAACCTAAAACCCTCTAATGGAGCGCTCCCACACTTCACTTCAAATACACAACACAGGAGGAATGAAACAAAGAAAACGTTGTGGTTCAGGTGTGGTGCGTCTTATCTGTGCCTGGATGTGGCGTCCGTCAGGAATCGTCCGGCTCGAGCGCGTTGTCCGACGCAGCTCCAGTCGATGGGAAGAAAGGCCTCGATGCGCCCCCTTTCACACACTGCTAGGCCACCGAGCCACTCACTCGCCCCGGTCTCGCCCACTCCAGTGGCAAGCCTCGCACGCATGTGAATGCCAGGGAGGAGAATCGGTGGCGCTCCAACGTTTCTCCAACGTCCGTCGTCAACCAGGCAAATTCACGGATGGCAATGGAAAAAGGTCCAAACGGAGAGAGAGGCAAGGGCATAAGGGAGGTCCGGGAAGGAAAAAAACCAAAGTGAGAAGGGCAAAATGCCGGCGAGCCAGTTGTTTTATCGCTCGGGGTCCGAAGGTCAGCTCTCTCCCTCTACCAACCAGTGCCTCAGTTACTCGTAACCTTTCGCGCCTTTTCACGTCACCGGACTTCTCCTTCAATCAGCGTGTCGCTTGTTGTGGCTCTTTCACGCCTTTCTCACTGATTGGCCGAGGTGTCATTGGTTGGTGGCCAATCAGTCTGCAGCTTCCTTCCACCTTCCTTCCATCAATCAGTGGCCAGCTTCTTACCCCATGGTGCGATCTTCCCATCAAAACCCTTTTGACCAATCACGCGTGAAGTGGGCGTGGCCTCAGCCTGCCTTGCACCATGTTTGCCTGCTATGGCTCTGGTGATGTGGCTGACTGCGGCCCCATCGGCGGTGCCCCAAACTGGCTTCCTGCCTGTTCTTCCTGTAAGTCTTGTGGCGGCGGGGGAATTAATGAATGTGGTGCGCTATTGGGCCTAGCTAATGTGTGTGATGTGCTGCCATACGGGACAAAGGAATGATCACCAGGTCTGACACACAGGGGAATTAGCTTAATCCTTATTCTACGTATCATGCCCCATTCCTCGTAATGGGGATGAAGATGCACTTAATCCGACATTCGGGCTAGACAGGGCCTCTTCTTATTTACATCGAGATGGTTCTAGCTACCCACGACACCCAGAGCATGGTACGTATACAGATCTACCTAAATCTATATATGCCCTACCCACCGACATAACAATATCCTCCAGCGCCGCATTGCCTGGGCACCTCTGGCGCCCGGCAATACCGTCGTGCAGCTTACAGAGACTATATTTGGAGGGAGAGGTGCACAATATTTGATTGATTAATTGCATAATTAAAATCAATAAAAGATTGCCATAAAATATTTTCTTAATCAATTGGCAAATAGCATAACTAAACCACTTGTGCTTCATCCGAAGATGTAACTTTTAGAAATTTAATTAAATAAGTTATTAATAAAACATTAATTGATGAATGGATTAATCAATAAATCCAAAATACCCTTTACAGACAAATCATTTGGTCATTGTCATATCCAAATATCAGCTTCCTAGCTCAAAAGAATCTTGGTTGGGTTGGCGTCAAAAAAAATCCCTGCTTGTCGTCAAAGGCGGCAAAAAGGGTTGGCATCAGGAAGGGCATCCAGCCATAAAACATTGCTTCAAAAAGGGGACCGAAAAACAACAACAACCACGGTTCCCGAAAAAGGCCAACCCCCGCTTGCGGGGAAAAATGGCCTCTAAAGGTGGTTTTTTTTTTTTTGTTTTTTTTTAGCTCAAAAGGCGCCTGAGATATTGGCCAGATGAGAAAGAAAATAAATAAATGATTAATAATGAAAATAAATAAATAATAATCGTAAAAAAATAAATAATTAATCAATTGCCTAATAGAACACATAAACCACCACCATTTCATCCGAATCTGTAATTAAAAGATATATTTTTTTTTTTACTTGCAAAATCGAAGATTTTTCAAGTATATTGGTCGGTTCCGTTTGTGGTTCTGTCCGTTTGTCTGTCTGTTTGTCTGTTTGTCACTGGCCTAGAGGTCACAATTCTAAACCGATCGTCATGAAACTTCAAGTTGTATAAGTCGTCCCAATTGAAAAGCCTATTGGTTTTGAGGTCAAAGGTCAAAGGTCATATGGAGGTCAAATTTCGGAAATCGCCATTTTAAATCCGATTGACTTGAAAATTGAATAGCATTGGTATATCAAGTCACTAAATTGGGAAATGAACTATTTTTGAGGTCAAAAGGTCAAAGGTCAACTCAAGGTAAAATTAAAAAAATTATCAATTTTCATCTGAAAAGCCATCAATTCTCAACCGATTGACTTGAAAATTGAACAGCATTTGCATATCGAGTCACTAAATTGGGAAACATACTATTTCTGAGGTGAAAAGGTCAAAGGTCAACTCAAGGTCAAACTTCCAAAATCATCACTTTTCATCTGAAAAAACCATCAATTTTCATCCGATTGACTTGAAAATCGAACAGCATTTGCACATTGAGTCACTAAATAGGGAAACCAACTATTTTTTAGGTCAAAGGTCAACTCAAGGTCAACCTTCCAAAATCATAATTTTTCATCTGAAAAATCGTCACTTTTCTTCCTATTGACCCGAGCTTTGATCAAGATTGTCAATTTTAATCTTGATGAAATGGACAATTTGCTATATCAATGGAATTTTTTTTTATTGGGGAGTTGGGGGGGGGGGGGGGGGGAGCGGATTTTGCAAGTATCGTGCTCTGCATGACGTCTTCTTGTTTAGTCATTCATCAAATAATTAAATAATTAATCGATTAATTGCTTAATCATTAAATCAAAAATAGCATTGACAGCCAAATCAATTGGTCATTGGCATGTCCAAATATCAGCTTCCTAACTCAAAAGGTGCCTGAGATATTGTCCAGATGAGAAAGAAAATGAATAATTGATTAATAATGAAAATAAATAAATAGTAATCATTAAAAAAAAAAAAATTAATCAATTGGCTAACAGAACACATAAACCACCACCATTTCATCCGAATCTGTAACTGAAAAGATTTTTTTTTTGTTTACTCATGAATCGAATAATTAAATAATTATTCGATTCATTTATTAATCAATACATCAAAAATAGCCTTTACAGCCAAATCACTTGGTCATTGGCATGTCCAAATATCAGCTTCCTAACTCAAAAGGTGCCAGAGATAATGGCCAGAAGAGAAAGGAAATGTATAAGTACTTAATTAATCGCTAATAATTAAATAACTAATCAATTAATTGATTAATTAAAAAACAAAAAATACCATTTTTGACAAAGCACATGCTCACTATTGTGCCGAAATTTCAGCTTCCTAGCTCAAAGGATAGCTGAGATGTCACCTGGACAACCAAGAAAACAAGAAAACAACCATAGTGAAAATTGAGTACATCTTCATCATCATTTCAGCGTGCATCATTGCCGAGCCCCCTTCGGTACCCGGCATTGACGTTATGCAGCGCCTGGAGATGGCATAGGAAAGGAGCGGTGTACAATAATGACAACACTTTTGTGCATCATCCTTACTGTCTTGCAGTTAAAATAATTATCTAGAAAAACATATAAATCCTCCAGGATGACATATAAATCACTTCCATCTTCTCTTGATCACCTCTGTTTTCATTGGAATGAGTAAAAAAAATTTTTTCAAACCAAACAAACAAAATTTTCTGATCAAAGGCACTGTGATGAAATATGATGTAATGTCTTGAGCTGAGTGAAAACACGATCTGAGCGAAGGGACGACCTTGAGGGAGTTTTTATCAGCTGTGTCCATTCGGTGCGCAAGGGGGTGGCATTCTGTATCCCAGTGCTGTAGACTACTGAGATTTAACAGGTAACGTAAATGCTTGCTTGCAGGAAACTAGAAGGAGATGTATGCTTGATTGCTTTATTTGTGAAACTAATAATCTGAATTATTGTGTTGTAGGATGAGTAGAGATATAGTTCAATAAAGCCTCATTTCATGGAAGAGATCTGAGTTTATTTCACAACAGGCACACTTCCTTCTAATCTACCATTGGGAACATTGAAATACTTGCACAGTCATTGCAATACCTATGACTCCATCAACGTCATGACATCAATATCAGAACAAAACACACCATCAATATCAAGGATAATTTTAACTGTACCACCTTCAATGTAATTTAGTGTATTTCATACTCACTTTACAACAAGAAGCAAAAGACATAAAATGTTATAACCCCTGTAGTTTTAGTAATTTTGCTGTACAGAGGTAAAGTCTCTCTCAAAGTCAGCTAACTTTGGTCTGATTACAAAACAAAATCTTCTGCATATGTATACTCTCATGTATTGTCCTTGTGCCAAGTTTAACCAAAATCGGTCCATGCATGTCCGACAAATGGTTGGGGACACGTTTAAGTAACAAAATGGCTCCCAGTCGGCCATCGTGGATCTGATTTCGAAAGAAAATGACGGGCTTATGTAAGCCATCATTCTTTATCTGTTTGCCAAGTTTGAACAACATCGATAAATGCATGTCGGAGAAATGGTTGAGGACGTGTTCAACATTGGGGTTTCTTTTACAACTAAAATGGCTGCCAGTCAGCCATCTTTGATCACATAGCGAAACAAAATGAAATGCCGATGTACACCATCATGTATTGTCGTTGTACCAAGTATTAACAAAATCGGTCCATACATCTCTGAGATATGGTTGCAAACGCTCTCACAGACATACAGACAAACGGACATACAGACCAACGGACATACAGACCGATGGACAGACAAGACCCAATCCATAAGCCCCGTTTTGGAGTAAGGTTTACATCCGTGAAACTGTATCATGGCTTGGACCCCGTTTTTTTCGATAACACCCCTATGATGGTGTTATGATGTCAGAACCAACAATTATGACATCCATAAACCAGTTTCTTGTCACTTCAACAAGGCAGGTCATGCTATTCATCACACGCCTGTATGCACTGTAGCTTGATACTAAACCATGGAAGCAAAATGATTGTTGGAAACTCAAAGAGTATTTCATCCACAAATTTGGAATATCAGCATGAAGCGGCTCAAATTAAAAAAATCTTCTTTGTGCAAGTCACCTGCCTATTCACCACTTCTTCCTCCCATTCCTGCCTCTTACATTCTCTTACTCCTTATTAATCACCTCCTCCCTTCTTCCTCATCTCCCCCACTTTTCCCTCTCCACTCCCCCTTTACCTCCTCCTCCATCTAGCTTCTTCTCTCTCCCTTCTTCAAACTTCGCTCGGTCTCCCCCTTCCTCCCTCCCACCCCCCCATTAATGCATCGCCAGTCCCCACTCTCCTTCCTCTCTCTCACTCCCTCCTCCCTTTCTTTGTCTTCTCATTCTATCTCACTTCTTTGTCTTCCTCGCCTTGTCTCCACCAACCCGTCACTCTTGATGTTCACTCTCAGCAACACGTTACACATGACGCACCCACCATTGTCAAATAAGCGTTCCCCATTCCCAGCAAGTCTGTGATGACATCATTTTGCAGAAGTATTCTTTTATCAACCCCAGCCCCATTGGCTTTCTCTTTTTCTCTGACCAAGCCCGAACCATCAGATTACCTTTTATTTACAATGGATCAATTACCATTTAAGGTACTTCACTTCTTATTTGTTTTACTTCTCTTGCCGCCCACGCAGATCTCTAATTTTGTGTTGATTTGTTCAAAGGAGAACTGTGGGGAGAGACATTGGAGGGAGTATCCTTTAACGACATTCCAAAATGCCTGCCCTGACCAACACTGGAAAAGCAGAGGCAAACCACCCTGTAGTCCAGGTTGTTGTGTAATTTCGTTCAGATTTTTTGGAGATTTGCAAACCTATACATATTTGGAAACTACAGAGTATAAGCAACCAGAAAACGAATGTTTCCATTTTCTCGGAAGTGTGTATGGCGGCCATCTTGGATTTTCAAAAATGACCACCCACGCAGGCATTTTTGTCAATATTTCAGCTTCTAAGCCACATGGGGTCCTGGTTATAACAGCCAAACCTCTATTTTAAGGACAATGAATGCAAAGGCACCCAAGTACAATATTCCCCGTGACCACAGAGCAAATTATTATGCCAATTGTTATGTTAATTTAGGTCATGTAACTGATTAGCTGAACGCCTAAGTTTGGGATAATACTTAGGCAACATTTATGAATAACTACATCTAAATGGCCTTAAAGGAACGACAATCAGCTTCAATATCATTGCATAACAGAACACAATATTAGGCAAAATCGTTTACTGTGAAAAATCAATCAATCATCATCATCATCTTTATCGTCACCCTCACCAATTACTGTACTAATGTTCTGTGAATCTTGATCATTCTGGCACTTTGTGGGGCGCAAACAGAGATCTGTACAGATTAAGTAATTTGATTTCCTACGAACATCTGGAAGAGGAACAATCTCCTCTGCACTGGCCATCCCGAAGATGACCTTGATATCCGATTTACTGGACCATCGGTGTCCTGGTAGAAGCCATTATGAAATGGATCCAGGATCTCCTGCTGGGCGATGCTTGCCTGAGCCCATACACTACCCAGAATATGGGCCCTTAGGATAATTACATCTAAAATGGTCTTAAAGGAGAGATGATCAGGTTTATATCTTTACACACGCGATCACTTGTTATTATAGCATAACAGAACCCAATATTGGACTGTGTAATCAATCATCATCAGCAATCTCGTCATTCAATGTAATATCCCGAGAATCTTCATCATTTTGGCACTCTGTGCTGCATAAACAGAGATCTGTACATGATAAGTCCTTTGATCTGCAAGAGCATCTGGAAGAAGAACAGTCTCCTCTGCACTGACATCTGACCATCTCAATTATAGCCTTGGGGGCTGGGAGGACCACCGTTGTCATTGGCTTCACTTGACCTTCGGTGTCCTTGTAGAAGCCATTCTCAAGTGGATCCAGGATCTTCTGCTGAGCGACGCTTGCCTGACCCCATACTCTGGCCTGGACATGCTTGCAGAAAAGATGCCATCGCAGCTCAGGGATGCTCTTTATCTGGATGCCTTTTGGTGAGTTTGCAGCACACACTAATTCAGCTAATGTGGACACCATCTCTTCAGTCACTTCAGTGGCCTCTGTAAGCATCTGCAGAGCCTTGACGACATCTTCACCTGTTTTCATGAAGACCTGCAGCCAGGTTGTCTTGCCTATTCGAGAGAAGCTCCCTGTGTTGTCTGCCCCTGTGAATGAATGGAAGGCAAGCAAAGCCTTTGCTCTTTCGGCACCTAAACCTGTCCATATAGGCTGTACTTGAACAACTCCAGAAACCATCGAAACACTTGTGTTTCTTAGCAGGAGGTCATAGTTTGCTATCACCAGCACTAGTACATCGGTGTCTGGAGAGAACACCACTAACTCTGCATCAGATGAGTTTCGATGTGATGCCAGCACCGCCTGTTGGATCAGCAGTGTGTCCGCTTCTTCGTGGTTGTTATCCTCAAATAACAGTTCCCTATTGCTCTTAATGTCCTGCAGCAGATGTAATTATCAGCTTGGAAGAGTCCTTGCTGTATTCAATGGTTTTTGCTGCAAGATACTCGGTGAGATCAGCCTTTGTTTTGTCATGAGAAAGGAAGCGGCTCATTGGAATATGATTGATGTTTGTGTCATCTTTGACTTGATACTGGACTGGGTCCTTTCCCTGTCTCCTTTTCTCCCTTGTTGTAGTCTTCAGAGAATCAGCCCTGTAGGTATCAAACACGAGAATGATCTCATCACAGTCTCTCGTTAGACACACCAGCCTCTCATTGAACAATCCACTGAGATCTTTCACCGTCACTACTGTGGCAGGTTTCTTTGTCAGCCTCTGCACAAGCACGATACCATCCACAAGAGCAACTTTCTGACTGGAACTGGTACCTTTGTTAAATGTTGAGTCGATGGTTTCTGTATCCATTGCATCTTTCTTCTGGAGGCTTGCAACTTGGATCTGTTGCTGATCTTCTTGGTATGTTTCAGCTGTTCCCAACTTCTCGAGTTGGTGAAACAACTTTGACTTGTCCTTGCATTGCAGCATTGTGCCATCTGGGGCAAACAGTGCCCGTGGTGTCAGAGTGAATTCATAGTTTCCAATGGCGTGTTTCTGATCAATGTCTCTGCTTGATCTGGCAAGGACCATAAGCCGTCCATACAGATCCTTGGTCTCCATCAGATCTACAGTACTGTCTCGAAGTTTCACAGTGGTTTTCACGTTTGCAGACATGTCCATTTTGATTTTCTCTTTCTTCATTGGTGTCCATAGGCTGACATCCCCGTTGATTCGCTCTGACACGTAATCTTCATAGAGCTTTTGACCAGTGACATCAATGTTCAAGATCTGAGGTACAAACTCATCTGGGATGTAGGCATGGGTGATCAGATTGTACAGCCTATCCCCCTCAGTTGCAAATGGATTGCCGTGACAAAGTATGGCTGTCTTAATTTTATCAACTGTGTCATGCTCCCTCTTGACTGTACTTGATCCAAGGTCATGATACTCTGTGATCTTGCCATCTACACTGCCGAACTGACTCTTAAACTCTCTAGACAAGCTTGAGAGCTCCGGTGTGGCCATGATGAATCTCTGTCTAGCATTGGCATTGTTGGAGATGCCAACGAGCCCAGAGTGAACCTTCATTAACCTGTTCAGATGTTCGCATGCATGGTCTGCACCAATAGATACAAAAGGAATGTCATTATTGGTGACTGATATGTTGCCTGCTCCAAGTTCTCTCCAGGTCCTCAGGGTGGTTGGTTCTCAGGTCATACATATCGCTGATATATCGGGGCCAGAGTCACTTGTATTTGATCCGGTCCATTGCAAAGAACAGCTTGCCCAGTGCTTCTCCAGCTGTAGGATGGAGCATCAGATCAGCATTTTGAGATGCTGCCACAAAGAATATGACTGCCTCCACACGGTGTAGGTAGTTCATCATTGATTTGAACATGGCATTCTTGGATCTCTCTGTCTCCCATTCTTGGATTTTGATAGGAGTCGATTCTGGGTTGTTGTACAAGTGAGCCTTTCTTCGCATCATCAGATTGGCACAGCACACACAGCTTCCAGTTCGTGGATTCCTGGGTTTGATGCGTCCCTTGACAAAGGCTAGGTATCTCACTCATGATATATACCTACTGGAATCTGCAAATACAGCAAATGAAACCACCACCTATAAACACAGCCACCACCATCACAGTATTGATACAGTTCACATATTGACACATGTCAGTATGTGTTGTACGCATTAACCCCATAAAATGCAGCGGAAAATAGCTTGACAAAGGCATAATGGCCCCCATAAGTGATTTACCACATTATAACTGGTACCATTGTATTCTCCACCCCTGAAAATGTATGTTTAGCCATTCAAATGAAGACCCTGGGTGGTTTAGAAGCTGCAATATTGAGAAAATTGCCTTTGCGGGAGGTCATTTTTCAAAATCCAAGATTGCCGCCATATATACTTCCGAGAAAATGGAAACATTGGTTTTTTTGTTGGTTCGGCTCTGTAGCTTCCAAAAATATATAGGTTTGCAAATCTCCAAAAAAACAGAACGACAGCCAAGCTCTGAACATAGTGAACCGGCCTACTGTGTACCTGTTGGCAAACTGATTCGGTAGCACTTCTTGTTTCATATGACGTTATAGACAATGAAAGTTAAATATTGAGTAATGAGAGCCATTTGATCACAGCATCAATGGCCCTGTGTAGTTCTGCAAAGGACACACTGAATCTCCTCTGCACGCAGTCCTGTACAACATGTAAGATTGGCTTATGGTCACAGGCACCCACTGGCTATCAGTTTGCTTCCACTTATACATATTACGAGCAGTTCTTGCTTGTAGAGTTTGCAGTCGGTTAAGACCACTCTATTGGCGTCTTTGTAGGTCAAAGCCTGGGGGCTTCATGGAATCTTAAATGAGCTGGCCATTTTGGACTGATGCCTTTTCCCTTATCTCTACCGCCACAACTCCTTATCTGCGTGTGCCAGCTCCCCAGCGAATGCCGGGAAGCTTGCAGATGAGGTTCACACTAGTTGTTGATTTCGCACAAACCCTTTGCAAATGTTCCCTGTGTGTTAGGATGTGATCTAGAATGATTCCAAGATATTGTCAAGTCCGTAGCCGATGAACACCAGCCTTGGATGAATATCCGGACGGTCTTTAATTTCCGAGGCAAACGGCCGAATTATTGGCGGTTATTTTTATGGCATGCGCGGGAACAAAGGCAGTGAGGTACTTACCTGAACAGAAGCCACACGGGTTGATTCCCGAACCCACAAACAAAGAAACACGACACGACAAATCAAAAATGATTTAATAAAGGTAAATGTAACGTGAAATAAAGGTTGAGGTAAAATAATCGAAATTCCTACTTTGAGGATCCTCCATCAGACACAAATACGAACAAGGGGAAAGATAATAAAAAATGCTTTATTAAGTCGGCCGGTACTCAGCTCTGGTCTCAACGCGGACGTTTATAAAGGTGATGGCGATGGTCCGTGCCCGATGCCTCCCGCACTGGAGCGCCTAAAATGGCGCCGGCCGACGACGCCGATGCACACAGAGTCATCAAGCAGCTGCCAAAACGCCCTTCTCTCAATTCCTGGCCAGCTAGCACAACGCGGCCCTCAGCTCCTGAAGGGCACCATGGACCAATAACACCCCCTCCTCCAACATTGCAAAAGTTCACAAAATATCCTGAAAAGTCTCCTCACAAGCACACATGAGCCAGCCACAGCCAAAAGCCAGAGACTAAAGCGACCGAGAGAGCGAGAGACTCTTCTTTCTCTCTACTGCTCAAACCTTCTTGCTCTGACATCAACCTGACCAATCCTGAACTTCGGGGGCATGGCCTGACGGTTACAATCTTCTGAAGGTGGGGTTTAGTTCGGGAGCCTGTTTGCTTGGTGTGAGCATCATTAAGGCGTGGCTTACTTGCCGATCGGCAATGTCCGGGCATTGTTGGTGTTTCCGGTGGTTTAATTTTGGTTAATGAAAGTTTTGCATGGCCGGCCTTGTTGTAATTGTAAAAAAAACATGGGGTAAAACCACCAAGGGTAATCACATACTGCAGGAAAACTAATCTTAACCCCTATCTAATTACCATGACTTCAACCCCTTGTGTGAAGACACGTAAACAACCTTAAGCTCCAGTTTCCATACTTAATACATCGAGATTTTCTCCTACTCGTCCACGGTCCATGCTATCCATCTTTCTTTCTACTGGGTGCACCTCATTATTAGTTCAAGATACTGTCACATTATTTTTATCATTTAAAAAAATCCACTGAATTGAACCAATCGGTTACTATCAAACTTCATAGTTTATTCAATTGGTCATTGGTGTCACAAGTGATTGTTTACTCTCCGTATATAACTGTTACTAGTGCCACTTAACGATGTTGTTGTTAGGGCAGCAATGCAAATCTTGTTCTTTCAAGCTCAGAGCATTATGGGAGCTTTGATTAAACTTGGCAAATGCTCATTTTCATCATTTGTCACTTTTATTTGCAGAATGTAGCAGTTTTTCACCTGGAATTTCGATCTTGCTCATAATTTTCCTCTCAATTGAAGGAATGCTCTTTTTTATTTTCACGTCAATCATGTGTGGCACACAAATTTTTTCCATCTGCAATGGTGAAATGGTGAGTACATTTTGTTCAGGTAAACAATGTCATTTGTGCTCCTTGTGAATTGTTCGAAAACATTGTAATAATACAGTTGGTGGTGGACAGCATTGAAATCATCAAGTTCGGATATGTGAGAAAATGAAGCACTCAGACCGAACCCAGGACTCATGTCCATTTACTATCTCCTGACTATGTATTGACTACGTGCTGGTTTCGATTCCAGTCTGAGCGCTTCATTTTCTCACATATCGAAACTTGGTTGTAATAAAAGTTTGCAATGTTTTGGATCATGAAATTGGACAGTTGGACTTGTGTTCAAGGCCATTTGCTTTCGGAACATGGCACAATTTCACTTATCAATTTGAATGTAATTCCCATTCATTTCAAACACTTCTCCTAAGCTCAACTTTATCCTTTGTAACAAATGTGAGGTCTAAATTGAAAGCCTTCAAAATACGACTCAAAAGTTTTTAAATGCATGACTATTAGGAAAGCATCAGTCTTGAGACAAAGGTCTATATATTTACCAAGGTCTCTCTTATTAGACTCCCTCCATGCTTTTAATTCATATTACTTATCATCATCTCCAATGTGGCTATCACAACAACAAACAGACATTCGCTTACGCTCATTCTCACTCACTACGTTCATTCGCTGTTAGTCGGCGCATTCAAGACACCCCATTCTTTTACTACTTGAGGTGGAAAATTGAGGGAAGGGGAATTAGGGAGGGGAAGGAGAGGGAGAAATGGGGGAAGGGGGAATTGGGGAGGGGGACTGCATTTGATTATACTCACTAAGTGGACCAATTAATATTTGTTTATGTTTTATTTTAGGGAATAATTTAATTTTCTTATAACACTCATAGTCAGGTTCACTATGTCAATAAATTATATTTCGTTCAAAATCATGGTAGATTAGCAAACCTATACATTTTTGGAAAGGTTATAGGAAACTAAAAATCAATGTTTACATTTGGAGAGATACCTGTATGGCGGCCATTTTGGATTTTCGAAATGGCCACTGTAAAATACATATTTTGTTCTATTTCTGCCTCTAATTACCCTAAAAACTTTTAAAAATATACTAAACCTATATTTTCAGGGACAAGGAATCCAATGAAAGTATCAAATTAGTGCTATGGGGAATGGTAAGACACGAATCAAAGGTTTTGAATTGCAAAATACTGTCTTTATATTCGCGATAAGTTGCATAATCAAATACATGTTATCATTTTGTACAAGCAGTTAATAACATCAAAATGTGTCACAATAATTCATATCACCAAACATACACAGGCAGTCAGCAAAATCATATATACACATGCAGTCAGTATAACTTCACATCTACACAGGCAGTCAATGACAAAATATACACAGGCAGTCAATGGCATCAAACATACACGATTACAGAATATGCCATTTAGAGTTCGTCATCACTGTCCTGTGTGTCGTATCCGACAATATAGTCCGCATCGTTTTCACAGTCCGTTCCACACAAGCAAATGTCGGTCAAATTGATTGGCAAATCGAATTTGGTCGAATGGTCGATCGAATCGAATTCGATGAATCGAATCGAATCGAATCGATCGAATTGGTCGAATGGTCGATCGAAGCGATTGGTCGAATGGTCAAATGGTCGAATTGGTCGAATGGAATTGGTCGATTGGTCGAATTGGTCGAATCGAATTGGTCGGAATTGGCAAATGTAAACATTGATTTTCAGATTTTCCATGTAATAACGTTTCCAAAAATGTATAGGTTTGCTAATCTACCATGATTTTGAACGAAAAAACATAGTGAACCTGACTATCATCACCATCAAGTATATTAACAAACAATATGTTGGAACTTGGTTCTTGGTACAAGTATCTTTTTTTTTCTTTCTTTTTTTTTGCATACTGAATCGAGGCTCGTGAAAGAGCTGACATTTACTTACAAACAAATCAACCAGACAAACAAAATATATAAAAAGAGGGAGCGGAAGACAAGATTGGGAGAGAAGGGGAAGCACACAAACACTTGAGAGCACACAACATTTGAGAGCAGGGAGATGTGTGGGAGGGAGAGGGCTTGGGGGGAGGAGGCGTGGGAAGGGGGGGGGGGGTGGGAGAAGTATAAAACACAAGGACACCAACGACTTCCAGGACAGAAGTTGGTATTTCAAAAAAGTGGAATTGGGGTGAAATTTGCGGGGGTAGAAAAGATCAAGGTTTTGGATGGGGGAAGATAAGAGATGGTGGTGAACAGCTGTTTTAAAGACTTGGAGGGTGGAGTGGGATTGAAGAGAGTGAGGGAGTTTGTTCCAGAGGCGGGAGAAAAGAGGAATGAAGGAGTGAAGGTGAGCAGAGAGTCTTGATTTTGGCAGTTTAACCATAAGAGGGTTGCAGGCAGATCTTGTGCGACCTGTAGGAATATTTGCGGGACAGAGCCCAGAGAGAGCTGGGGGGGCAAGGCCAGAGAGGAGTCGGTAGAAGACAGAAAGACCACCAACCTGCCTGCGGTGAGTGAGTGAGAGGCCCTTGGAGTTAGCTTCATCATGGGAGATTCCAATGATTCTGAATGCTTTGGTTTCAACAGTGTGAAGACGAGCTAGGTGTGAGGCAGGAGCACCAGCCCAGAGGGGAGAGCAGTATTCCATTGAGCTGCGGATGAAAGCCTTGTATGTGGTGAGGAGCTCAGGTGTGCCAAGGAAGGACTTCGCACGACGGAGGATGCCCAGTCGGCGACTGGCTTTGGAGGCCAGATTTGAAATGTGGTTTTCCCAGGAAGGATCATGGCAGATAGTGAGACCCAAAAGCTTGAGTGACAGAACTTCTTGGAGAGGATTATTCAGAAAGTGGATGGGAGGGTTGTCCAGTCGGTCTTTTCGGAGAGACATCGTAAGAGTGTGAGATTCAGGATTGAAAGACATGTTCCACTTGTTTGCCCAGTCTGTGATTTTGTCCAGGTCTGCAGAGAGTGAGGAGGCTGCAGACTGCCGATCTGAGGGATGATGAATGGAGCGACAGAGAGTAGAGTCATCAGCAAAGAGATAGAGAGGATTTTCAAGAGAGTCAGAGAGATCATTGATGAAGACCAGAAAAAGCACAGGGCCCAGAACACTGCCTTGGGGAACTCCAGCCTGAACAGGAAGAGGAGATGAGAGAAACCCATTCAGGGCCACACGTTGACTACGACTAGAGAGGAAGTCCGCCAGCCATGCGTGGAGATTTCCATGGATACCAAAAGAGGAGAGTTTGGTGAGCAGAGCGGGGTGCCAGACCGTATCGAAGGCACGTGATATGTCAAGGGAGACGGCTCTAATTTCCTGTTTGGCATTGAGGACCTCCATCCATTGTTGAGAAAGCAGAAGCAGCATGTCTAGAGTAGAGTGACCAGGTCTGAAACCAAATTGATGATCAGAGATCAAGCCATTGGAGAAGAGGAAGGATTTCATATCTGAAGCAATGATGGATTCCATGACTTTGCTGATAATTGGGAGAAGGCTGATTGGTCTGTAGTTGCTGGGATCTGTTTTTGCAGCAGGGATATATTTTCCCTGTTTATATTATTATATTATTTTATAATATTATTTCCTTATATTATTTTCCCTGTTCCCTGTTTTTGCAGCAGGGAACAGCTGGGATCTGTTGAGCAGAGATGAAACGATAGACCTCTTTTAATGTCCTTGTTTGAGCAACTCCTGAGCCACATATCATTTTAAGATTGTAGTAAATTATTTTCCCATTGATTTCTTTCCAACCATCAAAATTTTCTGTCCATTCAATGATGTTGAGTCCTCTGGTAAGAGCCTCTGACTTATTTGTACTTAAATTTATTTGCTTATTTGTTTAATTTACTTTTCTTTTGGTTATTTCTTCAATAAGACTTGTTTGATATTTTTCACATTCGTGATGCTTTCCATTTAAATACCAAGGCTGCGTTTTTCTCCACTCCGGTTTGGTTATTGCTTGGTTCTATCATTTATATATCAGTAAAAAAGGTGGTGGTAGCCTGTTAACCCCCCTCCACCCCCCCCCCCCATCACCTCCCCCTTTCTATCTTATCACTTATGTTTATCTTAACACTTATACTTATCTTATTGCTTAACACTTATATCCATAAGGGATGGTATCAATTCCATGATCTAAATTAAACCTCTTATCATCAAGAGCCCCTAATGCTTTTTTATTTATCTCCTCCGTATATAATTGATGTTTATAACTTCTTATTGTATTCATCCTTCTATACTCTTCCCTTATCAACAACAAAAATCACAATAATGCTCAAAATTTATAGTCTCTTGAATTACATTCTTATTTATTCCCTTCAAATTTCTATCACTATTTTTAACATCCCCATCAATATATTTATACGCATAAGCCTTTGCGCTCAATCCCACAAATTCACTCTTAACCTTTCCACCCAATTCGTCTTTAAACTTTTTCCAATAACTTTTTTATTCTTTGTAGAAAACAACTTGTTGTTTTGGTTATAATTGCTTGAATCATAAGTATTAACATCTTGAGACATATCCTTATAAATATGTTCCGTATTGATTTTTAAAATAAAACTGTCTGTGTGCATATAAAGTAAATTAATATCATCCACATATCTCCTTTGTTGTAGCAGTCATACATTAATCATTTTGACAAGTCAAGAATTGTTGTTCCTATATTAATAGGCGTATCCATTTCAATACTCTCTTTAAACATACGAATAGCACAAATGTTCTCTGAAAACACGTCCACTCTTTGAAAAGTTGGTCTATTAATTAATTTCGATGCTTGTTTCCAAGATGAAGCAAGTCTTATATTTTGTCTGTTCCTAACATATTCCATTGTCTTTCTAAACACAGCATTGTTTACCAATTTATGAAAGTCCTTCTCCAAATCTGTCTTTTCCTCTGTTCTTCTCTTTGTATTGAAGTCAATATATGTTTTCAACCAATGACTTTGTTTAAACCTTAAAACTCTATGAATCTTCTTTACTCTCAAACCAGCAGCCAAATATTGTCTCAAATTCCTTTGATGTCGAACATAATTTTCTTTATTATATAATGTCGTAAGTAGTTTCTCTGTTGGCTTTCCTTTAGTAGAAAATGATTGTTGATAACCGCTGAGCCATTCTTTTCTTGGTTTTTCTTCATCGGGGGCATATGGCAAGTCTTTATGTTTGTTATGTAGTTCTTCTGGATATTTTAAATCAACCTCAAAATAATACCCTACCTTTGATTTATCCAATTCACTTTGACTTGATATAACAATATCTTGTAGAACTTTTTCATAATTCTTTTCTTTTACCCATTTAAGTTTTCCATAAGGTAGAGATTGAGATTAGCCCATCCATAAAGATTATTGGCATCATAATACATCAAGTAAAAACTATCTTTTGTTGCATCATAACCAGTAAGATATTTGTTGTTAGCTTTCGCATATCTCTTTGAACATACTTGAGATATTCCCCCTCTTTTGGCCTTCTCTATCATCAAAAGCATATCTACATCATCGATTAAATCCAAATTCTGTTTTGTCATTTTTAACATAGCACTCCAAGCCAACCCTGGGGCTGTATAATAATGTGCAGGGTCGAATCCATATGAATCCTTGTTATCACAAACTTCTCTGAAAGCCTCAAACTCATCAGCCAATAAGAGCACATCAGTCTTAAGATATAAAGCATGATATTCACCGAGATTCTTTATATTAAACTTCTTCCAAACATTTTGTGCTTGTGTATAATCTTTATCAGTTATATGAGTTTTATTCAACTTGTTGTAGAAGTCTTCTTTAGAAGTGAGTTGTGTCTCTTCAAACCTCTCAAACGAGTTCATATAATCATCTGGATATATTCCCTTTTGTGATGGAAGTTCAATATCTTATTGATTTGAAAAATGTGATTTAAGATTAGGAAAATTTTTAATGTTTGATGCTAAATTAGATAAAGGACTTGACATAAATTTAAATGTGTCAAGAAATCTGATACGAGTTGTGAGATGTATCAATTGTTTTTGTAAAAGAGATGTATTTCTGATCTGTGTTAGGAATGGCTGAAATGTCTCCAGGTGTTTTACTCAATTATTTTATAAATAGATGTGTATCAACTTTGTTGTCAGTTGTGATAAACTTGTTGGAGTTATCAACTTCAACTGCAACCGTTGGTCTGATTGACATGAAATTTTCACCATAGGAGCGCCTCCTCCTGTAGAATATTTAATGAATATTATGACGTCATAGGTCACGTGGTACAGGTGCCATCTTGGAAAAACGTTACACCTCCATATCTCCCACACCGCTCAATGGAAAAAATGGAAATGTGGCTCATTGTCAAGTACTCACCATGGGGAATAAGATATGTTGATGATGCCATCGGTGCCTTAATTATGACGTCATAATTTGACAAGTACAACACTTGATCTGATCAGTATGAAAAAATAAAATTCCTCTGCAACGGTTAGTCTGATTGGCACGAAATTTTCAGAATATGAGCGGCTCCTGTGGAATTTTAAAAATGATAATTATGGCATTATATGTCACGTGGTACAGGCGCCATCTTTGAAAAATCGAAAAAAAGTTTGCACCTCCATATCTCTGAAACCGCTCCATCGAAAAAAAACTGAAACATGGCTCATTGTCAAGTACGCTGCTTGGGGGATTAAGATATGTTTATGATGATGTCATTGATACTTCAATTATGACGTCATAATTCGACAAGTACAACGCTTGATTCGATCAGTATGAATTTTTTTTCTCTGAAATTCTTTGTCCGATTGACACAAAATTTTGCCCATAGGAGCACCTCCTCCTGTAGAATATTGCAATGATTATTATGGCATCATAGGTCACGTGGTACAGGCGCCATATTGGAAAAACTTCGCACCTCTATATCTCTGAAACCACTCCATTGAAAAAATTGAGACATGGCTCATTGTCACCGACTCCCCATGGGGAATAAGATATGTTAATGATGATGTCATCGGTGCCTTCGTTATGATGTCATAATTCGACAAATACAGCACTTACCCATCCGAAATTTTCACCATAGGAGATCTTCCTCCTTTAGAATATTTGAATGATAATCATGACGTCATAGGTCATGTGTTTCAGGCGCCATCGTGGAAAAACGCGAAAAACGTTGCACCTCTATATCTCCAAAACTGCTCAATGGAAAAAAATTGAAACATGGCTCATTGTAAATAACTCCATATGGGGAATAGGTGTCGTTAACGATGACGTAATTGGTGCCATGATTATGACATCATAATTCGCCAGGGACAATGCTTAGTCTGATCAGTTTGAAATTTTTTGAGCATGATCTATGCAACAATTATTTAGAGAATATGAATTTATGATGTCATCGCTCATGTGGTCTGGCAGCCATATTGGATCAAATAATAAGAAACGTTCAAAAACAGAAGAGTTGGCTTACCCCAAGTTGACTACGCAGGGTAAGTATTCTATGAATACCATCTAGTTGTTGAAGGATAGCTTTTGGGAATTATGATAGTGATGATAGTATCTCTATTGGAACAGAAGACAGTTATGATACTGAGAGTTTGTGTTCAAACAGTAGTTATGAAAGTAGTTTTATAGATGATTATGATTATGAAAGCACTGATTATAGTGAAGATGATATTTCTTCAAAGTAAAGTTTTACTATATAAATATGATGAATCTAAATGATATACCAGATGCTGAGCCTCTTGAATTCCCTGATTCTCCATATGATAAATTAGAGAATTGCCCGGGGTGTGATAGAATGGGATTAAACACAGAGTCAAAAGCCCATGAACAATGTTTATTCTGTTATTATCTTTTAATTAATGATGATAAAAAAATAGATAAAAGAATCATAACTATTTCAAAATTACACCAAAAATGAATTACTTTACAAGATTAACAAGAGTTACGGATTTATGTGAATTACTATTCAGGTCTTTGCTTATTAATGTGTAGTCGATTAAAGGTTGTTGTGATTAAAGGGTCAGGAGCCCTTCTGGGGAAAAGGAGACCGGAAACGGAAGAAGAAAAGACACGAGGTCCGGGAGAAAGCGGCCATCTTCTGCTCCTCGCCCAGCTCCGACGCGAGCGGTGTCGATATTGATCAGCATTGGGAATGCTGCGTTTGAAAAGCCCGTCTGGCGAGAGGAGTTACCGGCGCGGGGTAATTACCGGTTACGCATCAAATTGCCGTGGGTTCCTGCACGGAACCCAGCGTCCGGCACCGTTTACCTCAACGTCTACAAGGACGCGTATGGCAGGCGCCTTGGGCCTCGCCCGCTTTGCGAGCCCCGAAGCCGCGATCACGAGCACCGACCTCGGTGGGCTGCCGAGGAGGTGTCCGCGGCAGCAGCTGTTCCCGGTACGGGACGTGCACGGTGGAAGCACGTCAGGAAGGGTCCGTTCAACCGCCCACGTGCGGAGATCGAACTACAGGAATACAGAGACATTGTGAGAGACATTGACCATGGAGGGAGTCGTGAGTGGGGCTCAAGTGAGGAATGTATAAGATGGCCATCTTAGAGCTAATGTTGATGAGTTTACATCTTAGTAATATTGATTGTTGATGGTTGTTGATTGCTCGGGGAATATATTATTGATTATTCCGGATCCTTGGTGTGGGGTTTCTTATTGACCGGACTTCATATTGATTGCGTTACGAAAGCGTATAAATCAGAGATCTTTCTGGCGGAGTTCCTCTCACGGTCCGGGGGTCACCGAGACCAGGTAGTCACCGGGAGGACCACGTAACACAAGCATTCTGAGAATTGCGCTGCAATACATGTCCCCTACCAAAGTTAAAAGTGCCATAACTCAAAAATGATCGAATATGCAAATTTATGCACTGTTGATGCTGGTTTTCAAACTTGATCTGAGGTATGCTGAGACACATGTGTGTCACGCCTCGCCTCGTTGATAAGCCCGCAAGGTCGCTCCGTGGAGCGGCCTGCACGTATTGCACTGTGTGAATTATATAAATTATTACCAACTCACGGTCTGAGGTACTAGTGATTCAAGAGATATCCATTTAAAAATTATTTTTTTCGTTTAATTAATGCTATCTGCCAAACCACATGCCCTATCGCAAATTCCAAAAGGAGATTTTAGTTGACTGACATGCTGAACAGATTTGTGAAGTTTCCCCTCGATTGGATGTTAAATGAGGGAGGGGCTCGGTTTTAAAGGATCATGCTTAAAAACGTCATTACTCTGAAACCATCAGTAATTTATAATATTTTTCGGTTCACGATCAATGATCGATGTGTATATATATGTTGCTCGGCTTGGCTCCGCCCCTCCAGAAAGCGCGCGCTGTGTTGCGCTGTTGACGTTCGCGAGACGAGGCTGAGGACGCACAGTGCGGCTTGAGGAGAACTCGAGAATAAACAAGAGATATCCATTTTTTTAATTTTTTTTTCGTTTAATAAACGATATCTGCCAAACCACGTGCCCTATCGCAAATTCCAAAAGGACATTTTAGTGCTGAACATATCTGTGAAGTTTCCCCTCAATTGGATCAAAAATGAGGGAGGAGCTCGGTTTTAAAGGTTCATGCATTTGACGGACATTTTAAATGTCCTCTTTCTCCTCAATTAGTCTAATATTGTCTATGGTGGGACAACCTAAAGGCCCAGATTCGAGTATTTTGCCAACAATTTAATTCACACTGTACCAATGTAAAACATATCACGATGGCTTGCTTGGAAGCAGACATCTTAAGGTTAGAGGGCAAGTTGGCCAATGAGAACAACCCAGTGAACTATCGGTTGCTACCCGAGAAGAAGGCCCAATTAAGGGATTTCATCCATGAAAAAGCAGCGGGCACACTGGTTAGGCTAAGAATACAGAATATCAAGGTTTCAGATACCCCGACTAAGTCTTTCTTTCATCTAGAAACTGTAGATAAACCAACACGACTTATATCTTCGGTTTTGGACCCAGGGGGGAACATCCTTACTAATCCAAGTGATATAAGATTAAATGTAATCGATTTCTTTTCTGATCTTTTCAAAGCCAAAACGGTTTCTCATGAAATGATGAATGTTTTGACCTCTCATCTTCCTTCTGTGACTGAAGCCCAACGTCTAGAACTGGATGCTCCAATTACCCTTCCCGAGTTAACCGGTGCGCTTGCTGAGATGGAGTCGGGAAAGGCCCCAGGCATCGATGGCCTACCTGCCGATTTTTTTTGGGCATTCTGGGACATTTTGGGCCCAGAGCTGCCCAAAGTTCTGGATGCGTCTCTTTTAGCCGGAGAATTACCGCTCCGTTTTAGAAGAGCAGTACTCTGCCTGCTACCAAAGACCAGCGATCTCTGACACCTGTCATTTTGGCGTCCGATCTCTTTGTTGTGCACGGATTACAAACTGTTTTCCAAGGTCCTTGCGAACCGGTTGAACACAGTTATTGGTGATCTGGTCTTACCTGATCAAAGTTGCAGCATTCCTGGCAGATCCATCTATGACAACATATTCCTAATCAGAGATTTGTTAACCGGTAAATGTATCAAAGTGGATTTTGGATTAGTGTTTCTTGACCTTGCAAAGGCCTTTGATAGCATTGATCATAAGTTTTTGTGCCATGTGTTGCAAGCTTGCGGGCTCGGTGCTAATTTTAGAGCCTACATACAGTGCATTCAGAAAGTATTCAGACCCCTTCACTTTTTTCACATTTTGTTATGTTGCAGCCTCATGCTGAAATCGTTTAAACTAGCCGAAACCCATGGAACATCCACGGAAGGGAGGATGTGGTGTATGGATAGAGTGTACCATTATGGATGGCATAGGGGATTTGCTTGTCTGAGTAAGAGTTAGGAAGAAAGATGAGAATGAAGAGTGCGTATATGAACAACGTATTTATTGCAATCTACTTAAATGACAACGCTACGATATACTTTTGAAAAATGAATGGATTCGTAATAGGAATCGGCATAGCACCACTCTGGCCACACTGGCGCAGTGGTATGTGTCAATGGAAAGGAACAGCAGTAGAACCATAGACTTTAAAAAAATGAACGGATTAGTAAATCGACTGGAATTAGCCCCATACTGGCGCATTCAGATTTTTCGAGTATGGCTGAACGTGATAAACAAAGAGCGCGGTTGGAAGAAATTATGGTAAACCCACCTGATGAGGTTAGCATACACCGCGATCGACGACACCGGCACAAATGCATGCTCAGGATTGTCCACTCAGTGGACGGCTTGCTGTCGCCTTCGACTGTCGAATCAGCGGACGGCTTGCTTTGCCTTCACCCAGCAGACGCCAATAAGATGGCGTCGTATCGGCAGTTAATCGGATGCTTTTGGGCCCCAACATCGGCTAATTCAGATTTTTCGAGTATGGCTGTACGTGATAAACAAAGAGTGGTTCGTAGATCGTAAATCCATTAGTGCCGTGGGCATCGGGTCACTGGGTGCGGCGTAAAAGGGATAACAAAGTCGAGTCCTTACGCTATTATTATATAGATTCATTTTTTTCCCTCATCAATCTACACTCAATACCCCATAATGACAAAGAGAAAACAGGATTTTAGAAAGTTTTGCAAGTTTATTAAAAAGAAAAAACTGAAACATCACATTTACATAAGTATTCAGACCCTTTGTTATGACACTTTAAATTTAGGTCAGGTGCCTCCCATTTCTCTTGATCATCTTTGAGATGTTTCGACGCCTTGATTGGAGTCCACCTGTGGTAAATTCAATTGATTGGACATGATTTGGAAAGGCACACACCTGTCTATATAAGGTCTCACAGCTGACAATGCATATCAGAGCAAAAACCAAGCCATGAGGTTAAAGGAACTGCCTGTGGAGCTCAGAGACAGGATTGTGTCGAGGCGCAGATCTGGGGAAGCCTACAAAAAAAAATTCTGCTGCATTGAAGGTTCCCAAGAGCACAGTGGCCTCCACAATTCTTAAATGGAAGAAGTTTGGAACAACCAGGACTCGTCCTAGAGCTGGCCGCCCGGCCAAACTGTGCAATCGGGGGAGAAGGGCTTTGGTAAGAGAGGTGACCAAGAACCCGATGGTCACTCTGGCTGAGATCCAGAGATCCTGTGTGTAGATGGGAGAAACTTCCAGAAGGGCAGCCATCACTACAACACTCCACCGATCTGGGCTTCATGGCAAAGTGGCCAGACGGAAGTCTCTCCTCAGTGAAAGACACATCCATTTAAGAATTCTTCCATTTTCTTCCAAACTTCTTCCATTTAAGAATTATGGAGGCCACTGTGCTCTTGGGAACCTTCAATGCAGCAGAAATTTTTTCGTAGGTTTCCCCAGATCTGTGCCTCGACACAATCCTGTCTCTGAGCTCTGCAGGCAGTTCCTTCGACGTCATGGCTTGGTTTTTGCTCTGATATGCATTGTCAGCTGTGAGACCTTATATAGACAGGTGTGTGCCTTTCCAAATCATGTCCAATCAATTGAATTTACCACTTGTGGCCTCTAATCAAGGTGTAGAAACATCTCAAAGATGATCAAGACAAATGGGAGGCACCTGAGCTAAATTTCAAGTGTCATAACAAAGGGTCTGAATACTTATGTCAATGTGATATTTCAGTTTTTTCTTTTTAATAAATTGGCAAAACTTTCTAAAATCCTGTTTTCTCTTTGTCATTATGGGGTATGAGTGTAGATTGATGAGGGAAAAAATGAATTTAAATGATTTCAGGATAAGGCTGCAAGTAACAAAATGTGAAAAAAGTGAAGGGGTCTGAATACTTTCTGAATGCACTGTAGCTTTGTTATATTCAAACATCTCCAGCTTGATCAAAGTTAACGAATTTTGCCCACCCATAAAGGTTCAGAGAGGGGTAAGGCAAGGTTGTCCACTTTCAGGTCTATTATTTGCCCTCGCTTTGGAACCTCTCTTATTCGCTCTCAGAAAAGATATCCCTGGACTTGTTATTTCTCCAGGACACCCCCCTTTGACCCTGTCTGCATATGCCGATGACGTATGTGTCTTTCTTAAAAGAAAATGTGATAGTGATGCCTTGGAAAAGTGCTTGTTGGACTTCAACCTTGCCTCATCATTGAGATGCAATTGGAGGAAAAGCAAGGCTCTATGGTTCCCTTTTCCCAAAAATGACTTACCTGTGCCACCGTTATTACCACCACCACCCCCCCCCCCCCCACTTTCCTGCAGAGCTAGTGTGGGAAAACGATGGCATCAAGTAGTTTGGCGTTTTCCTCTGTCCTCCTCAGTATGTCCAAAACAATTGGGAGGCAATCATTGACCAGGTGGATAAGCGTTTGAGCCAATGGAAAAGAGCTCTACCCCGCCTTTCCTATAAAGGTCGTGTGCTTGTTGTCAACAACCTCGTCACTATCCTTTTGTGGCACCGATTCATCTGCCTGCAACCACTGGAGGTTTTTCTTAAAGCTATTCAGAGAAAACTGGTGGATTTTTTTTGGGGTGGCTACCACTGGCTCCGACCGAGCGCCATATGTTGTCTCTCGGCCGAGGGTGGTCATGGTCTCGTTGACGTGAAATGCCGCCTGTTGGCCTTCCGCCTCCATTCCATCCAACGCTTGCTTTTTGCAGGGCACTTACCAAGCAAGCCTTTGGCCTGCTCTATTCTTCGACGAGCTGGGAGGCTCGGTTACGGTCAGGAACTGTTTTTGACCAACCTACAACACGTTGATGCATCTCTGCTTCCAGTCTTTCATCAGAGCCTCTTGAACGCCTGGGAGGGCGTTTTGAAAAGTCGTCAAACAGACTCATATGGCATTAACATGTTTGCACATTTGCCTTTATTTTTTAATCCACTTTTCTCGATATCCCGAGGAGTCGTGATTTCTGCCAACATTTTATAGTGGCCAACATTTTATAGTGGCCAACATTTTAAAAGTGTGCCATCTCCGGCATGACTCTGTATACAGTTGGAAACCTGCGAACGAGCTGGCGGACCTAACAGGTGTTCGGTCCAAGAGGTTAATCGGGAACGTACTCAGAGCGGCGATCCGAAGAGGCCACCAGCTAGGCCTACATTGGACTCAGGATGCAGAGGTTGAGCCCACAGTACCAGAATTAATTGTGTTTTTTACCCCAAATGATCTGCCCCCCCCATGAGTACAGGGTCACCCCCCTTCCACGCAACGAGTAGCAAGAGCATCTATAGGTCTTGTGTTAAACTACTTCTCGGGGACCCACCTCTAACTGGGGTTACCCGGTGGAAAGGACTCTTGCCTCCCGGTCACCCCCTCTGAGCCTTTATGGGATGCAATGTATGCTGGACTTGTATCTAAAAGAACAGGTGACCTCCAGTGGTGTTTGGCCCACTGGATATTTCCTTCCAACTTCTTTCCTGGTAGTCCTGGCAGTGTCCATATGTTTTATGCCTCTCCCACCCCCTTTCCCATGCCTCCCCCCCAAAGCCCTCTCCCTCCCACAGATCTCTCGATGTCTCCATGTCTCTCGGTTCCTGCTCTAAAATGTTGTGTTGTGTTGTGTTGTGTTGTGTTTGTGTCCTTCCCCCTCTCTCCCCATCTTGTCTACCGCTCCCGATGTTATTTGTTCTATGTGTCGGTTTGTCGGTTATGTGTCGGTTTGTCGGTTTGTCTTTCTGTGTGATAAATGTTCGCTCTTTCACGAGCCTCGATCTTTTATACAAAAAAAAAAAAAAAAAAAAAAAAAAAAATGCTGTTATTCGTTTTCCCTCCCCCCATTTCCGGCTGTTGCCCCTTTTGTCTAACCGCCACTGTTAAACTTGCCGTATACCTGTCACGGAAGGCGAAACTGAGCGGTAAACCCATGCAAGAATGTAGTATTATATATATATATTTTAGTTCTTTGGTGTCAGCAAGGCTCAAACTTTAATTTAACTCTGCCCAAACTACATACGACCTTGCAAAATTTATTGCGACCTGGTGTGTTGAAGGGATTTGTGAAGTCCAAGATAACAAATTAATAATTTCTTTATAATATATTTCGTGTTTTCACATTACATTGTTCTATGCTTCTTCTTGCCGGTCTTTTTTTCCCCTTCTCTTGACCTATTCTTTCTTTCTTCCGTCTCCTCATATTTGCAAATGCAAATGTAAATTTGTACATGTGAAATTAATACATCTTTCTGGAAAAGTATTAGAAATGATGCCTAATTTTTCTCCTTGTGTTTTTTAAAAATGTATTCCCGCCTTTTCTGTTGTTTGGATTGCAGTGCACTTATTGTTTTTTTCCCTTTCGGAATTTCTATGACTTTGTTGAATTTCCTTGAAGCGTGCTTTGGTGTTACTCTTGTTTTATACTTTTATAATAAAAAGGGTTTTAAAGTCAAAGTCTCTCTCTGTCTCTCTCTCTCTCTCTCGCCCCCTGCTGGCCATTTGTGTGTTGGGCATGGCAAGATGGCGGCTGTGCATGTATGGTGAGGTGCGAGCTGCTCCGACTTTCGATCTTTCTATCCCCCCCCCCCCCTTTATTTTTGGTCATTGATTCACCTTTTCCTTTCCATTTTTGTTTATTTTCACATTGTGTATTCTCTGTCTCGCCCCACCGCTCCATTTTAATCAAACACAGAACCACATCCCTCGTCCTCCCTTCCCATTTTCCTTCCCCCACCTCCCAGTTCCACGCCCGTCCCCCTGCTCGGTCTTCCCTTCCTCCGACCGTTCTCCCGCCCCTCCCCCCACTCGTTCCCCTCCCCCCACTCGTTCCCCTCACCCCACTCGTTCCCCTCATCCCTCCCCGCCTCCATTGCATTCCATGCTTGTGTTGCTATCTTCTTTTTTTTTTTTTTCCACTTTCGTTTTTTCCCCTGAGATACAGACAGAGAGAGAAAGAGAGAGAGAGAGAGAGAGAGAGAGCCCACACCTTTCGGTGAGATCGAGGGGTGAGTCCATCGGCATCCTGACGGGTTGTCGTGATTTCTCGCCCTTTTCCTCATTGAGAGGTGTGTTTCCACGCGATCGTTTCGCTCGTGCTGGTGTATGCCGTGTAGCGCTTTTCCCTTTTTTTCCATTACTTGTACAGAAAACTGTCCACCCTCTCCAAATCCATCTCGGCTTAGGCCGAGGATTTTCCGATCGTAGTAATGTCGACACGTTCCCGCTACTTTGCCTTTGAGGGCTTGATGCAGAAACATGGCGTGGTTTGCGTTTCCCCTAACGAGGTCACGATGGAAGACATCATTATTGCGGTGGGTAACATAATCGGGCTTGAGAAAGTCCATGCAGCTTCACGGATGAACAAACGCATGGTAATATTTGTAGCGGAAGAGCAGCTTGTACATGAAATTGAGGTGAACAGTTTGTCTACCGAGAATGGACATTTTGTTCTGGTCTCCCCACTGGACACCCCAGCCGTGAAAGTCTTGATATCGAATTGTCTCCCATTCCTGAAAAATGATTAAATTGTAAAAGAGCTTTCTTGGTATGGTGCAGTGGTGTTGGAGATCACGATATTATCTCTGGGGTGTCACAACGAGCAGGCTAAGCACATCATGTCCTTCCGGCGGCAGGCGTACATTGTGTTTTCTGCATCCAATGTGGACAAGGTGCTCAACGCAGTATTTACGTTAGTAGTGTATATATGTTGCTTCTGGGACACTCTCATTTTCCCATTGACTTACATGTTAATTTTCCTCTTAACCTCATTGCCCATTAACACCTCTATTTCTCCCACCCTAATCTTTATGAACCTTTTGTCTATAGTACCTATCCTTAATGTTGTTCATTAGACCACTCAGACACTACAAATATTTGTTTTCCCTTATGGACCTATAATCCTTCTTCTACATATCATCTGGCAGATTATCTTTGACCCACTCAAACATCGACCCATTCACTTACATGTTAATTTTCCTCTCACCTCTTTACGAACCTTTTAGCCTTTTGACACCTATCTTTAATGTTGTTCATTAGACCACTCAAACATTGATTCCCCCTTGGTCTTATGGTACTCTTACTATCAATGATCCCGAGTAGACCACTCAAACATCGATCCTACAAATATTTGTTCATGCGTGGGAAATAATTTAATTCTCTTGCCACTCTCTTCACCATCTAATATATTAACAAAAAAGATGTTTGAGTTTGGTTCTTTATTAAGATTTTTTAACTGAGCTAAGATAAAATGGTAAACCTCCCTCAATGTTCTTGTTTGAGCGCCTCCAGTGCCACATACCATTTTTTAATTAAAGTATATGTTTTCCTGACAACCATCAAAGTTTTCCATCTACTCAAAAATATTTCCATCTTTTTTACCCAATTCACCGGTATTTAAATTAATTCCCTTATTTGTTTTGTAAATTTTTTTACCAGTTATATTTTCAATTATACCTATTTGATATTTTTCACATTCGTTATGTTTTCCATTTATATACCAAGGTTGATTACACCTCCACTCTTTAGTCTGGTTGGTACTTGGTTCTATCATTTATATAATAGTAAAAAGGTGGCGGTAGCCCGTTAAAATCCCTAACCCCCCCCCCCCTTTTTAAAACCTATCACTTATATACTTATATAACCATAAGGGAGACTATCAATTCCATTTTCTAAAATAAACCTCTTATCATCAAAAGCCCCCAATGCTTTCTTATTCACCTCTTCTGTATATAATTGATGTTTATAACTTCTTATTCCATTAATCTTGCTAAACTCTTCTTTCTTTGTTGTTAAACAGTTATAATAATCCTTAAAGTTTATTGTTTCTTTAATAACATTTTTCTTTACACCTTTTAACTTCTTATCAGTCTTTTCAACGTTATTCACAATGTATTTATAAGCATAAGCCTTAGACCTCAATCCCACAAATTCACTCATGACATTTCCTCCTAATTCATCCTTAAACTTTCCAATCACCTTTTTATTTTTAGAAGAGAACAACTCACTCTCTGGACTGTAATTCCGAGTGTCATAGATATTAATGTCCTTTTTCATGTCTGAATAAACATCATCAGTATTAATTTGCAAAATAAAACTATCTGTATCCATATAAAGTAGATTAACATCATTTTGATATTTCTTCCTCAAGTTATTATAAAAGTAATCATACATTAATGACTTTGATAAATGAAGAATTGATGTTCCAATATAAATAGGTTTGTCCATTTCAATACTCTCTTTAATCAAATGGATCGCACAAAAGTTCTCAGTAAAGACCTCAGCTCTAGTAAAACTCGGTCTATTAATTAATTTTGATGCTTGTTTCCAAGATGTTGATAGTCTGATATTTTGTCTTTTCCTCACATTTTCCATGGTCTTACCAAAGACCGCATTATTCATCAATTTATAAAAGTCTTTCTCAAAATCTGTTTTTGACTCTGTTTTTCTTTGTGTATTAAAATCAATGTACCCCTTTAACCAATGACTTTGATTGAACTTTAGAACCCTATGGATCTTCTCTACTCTTAGACCTTTTGATAAATATTGTCGCAAATTTCTTTGGTGTAGAACATAATTTTTCTTGTTATATAATGTAGTAAGTAATTTTTCTGTTGATTAACCTATATCAAACGATCGTTGATAATCACTTAACCACTCCTTCTTTGGACTTTCCTTTTCACAAGCAAATGGGAGATCTTTGTGTAGGTTATGAAGTTCCTCTGGATATTTCAAATCGACCTCAAAATAATAACCAACCTTTGAATCATCCAATTCTTTTTGTGTAGAGATACATACATCTTGTAAAACCTTTTAGTAATCTTTTTCCTTTACCCATCTAAGTTTTCCATAAGGAAGAGCCTGAGACATTGCCCAGCCATACAGGTTGTTCACATCATAATACATCAAGTAGGAGCTCTCCAGCGATGGATCATAATTTGGAATGTACTTGTTATTTGCTTTAGCATATCTCTTTGAACAGACTTGTGAAATTCCTCCTCTCTTTGCCTTTTCAATCATCAAAAGCATATCAACATCGGTTATCAAATCCAAAGCTTGTTTTGTCATTTTCAACATCGCACACCAAGCCAATCCAGGAGCAGTGTAATAGTGAGCAGGATCCAATCCATATCCAGAATGAGAGATTGTTCTGAATGCCTCAAACACATCAGCCAACAAAAGCACATCAGTTTTGAGGTACAAATCGTGATACTCACCAAGATTCTTAATGTTATATTTTTTCCAAACATTTTGTGCGTGTACATAATCTTTATCAGATATATGACTATTATTTAATTTGTTATAGAAATTTTCTTTTAAAGGAAGTTGTGTTTCATTGAATCTCTCAAATGAGTCCATATAGTCATAGGGGTAAATTCCCTTTTGTGTTAGTAAATCTTTATCTGAAAAATACTCTGAAAGACATGGAAACTCTTAAAGATTTTGAACCAAGTTAGCCAATGGACTTGCCATGAATTTAAATGTATCAAGAAATCTGATATGAGTAATAGGAGATGTGTGAATTGTTTTTGTGAATGAAATGTATTTCTGATCCGTGTTTGGAATTGCTGAGATACTTCCAGAAGTCTTTGAGAGTTCCTTGATAAATAGATGTGTATCATAATGAGCGTTGTTATGAAGAAAAACAGGAATGAAAGAGGGGAGTTGATAATTAATATTACAACTTTGATGAGCCGGACCTCTATATTTACCAGTGAGATGACAATGGTCTCTAACCTTTAGACCTTTACCAATTTTCTTCTCACAAATATGACAGGCAACCTTTGGCTGTCTAAATTCTCTTTTTTCTTTACTTGTTAAGGACATTGGTTTATTGGTTTCTCTCATTATCTTGGTTAATCGAACACAGTCTTTTTCTAGTCGTTTCACAAACTCCTCTGGGGTATTTGAGCCTCGATACACCTCTAACTTGTTATATTCATCACCAACGGATGATTTGATATAATAACAAAAACCACAAGGAGTATGTTTTTGATATTTATTTGTGTATGATTCTTTTGGATCTGGAGAAGCAGTATCAATTTTTTCTAAAATACTTTCAAAATCAGCATATATAACAAATGGATGTTTTATTGTTTTCTTTTCATCTTTGAATGTGATCTTTGAGCCTTTTTTAGGCATGTTGATTACCGTTGATTTATGTTCACCACAATAATTTGAATGTTTATCTAATCTTTCTTGTGTATGGAAGAAGTTAAGACAACGCATACAAATACAGTGAAACCTTGACTTACGAGTGCACCAACTTACGAGTTTTCCGAGATACGAGCCGTCGCTCGGTCGATTTTTTGCTTTGTGATGCGAGCCGAGATCTGAGTTATGAGCGAGCGAGCTTGGATATAAAACACGTAATCGTCGAAAAACATGAGCGAGGTGTGCGTGTTGTCGACTTGGCGAGGCAGTACGATCGTAGTACTTCTACGATATGTACGATTTTGAAGCAGAAGGAGTCGATAAAGGCTATAACGCCAGCCAAGGGCGTTAAGATTATTTCAAAGCTCCGGACCTCTGTCCATGAAGAGATGGAGAGGTTGTTGTTTGTGTGGTTGACGGAGAAGCAGCTCGCAGGAGATACCATGACTGAGAGCATCATCTGTGAGAAGGCACGAGACATTTACAGGGATTTGGTGCAGCAGACGGCGGGAACATCAACGGACGAGGCATCGGAAGAGTCATTCAAAGCCAGTCGGGGATGGTTTGATAATTTTAAGAAGAGGACCGGCATTCACTCCGTCGTCAGGCATGGTGAGGCAGCAAGCTCGGATGTGAAGGCAGCTGAAGATTTTATTATAACTTTTGCCGAACTGATAGAAGCCGAAGGATACATCCCCCAGCAAATCTTCAACTGTGACGAGACAGGGCTCTTCTGGAAAAAGATGCCGAGGAGGACGTATATAACGGCAGAGGAGAAGAGCATGCCAGGCCACAACTTGTTCAGAGTGCCGGCGATAGCTCGCCTTCTCTTTGTGGAAGACACGGTGAGATCCTTAACATCCAACAACTAATGGGACGCAAACGGGGCGCCCAGTTTAGCGGTACACACATTTATGAATCACCCTGCCTGTGAAACACCAACATGACAGGTTATAGCTGGGTCGGGATTCAAACCCAGGCTGGACAGTTTAGAGTCAAGTATGCATACCTCCAGTCCAGGCCATCCTGCCAACTTGTATGCTGCATACAGGTGAAATAAAAGCTCGAGATATTTTTATATATATATTTCAAAAAAAATTGGTGTGGTTTTTGGGGGGCTGGAACGGATTAATAGCATTTCAATTCATTTTAATGGGGAAATTTAATTTGAGAAACGAGCAAATTGAGTTACGAGCTCGGTCACAGAACGAATTAAACTCGTAAGTCAAGGTTTCACTGTATATATTTTATTTGTTCTTTTACATACTTGTGGTTTTATTAATTTTGTAATATCTTTGATGTATGTATGATGTGAATTTTCGTCTGAATTAAAATATAGAAGATTAATATGAGTTTGTTTACAATTGTCAGAAAGCTTTAAAACCTGAATGTTGTTTGTTTCTGTTAGACCATAAACATTAACTGTTAAATTATTCAACTTTTCAAATTTAGGAATATCATTTAAAGTCATCGGAAACTTTAGATCTTTCGTATTTAATGTATTCTCATATTTTTTTATAATGAGATACTCTTTCATCATGAAAATGTGGAGGATGTAAGTGTGCTAGAATAGGCCAGGGAAAACATTTATTGTCTTTATTTTTGATATTGATAACTGCTTTTCTATTTTTGATAACACTGGGTAAATCAATGTAAGGAGAAGCTTTTAGAGGATCTGATTTAAGAATATGAATGTCTATGTAAATAATTTTTCCTATATTGAATCCACTTCCTACGATTGAATTATCCACATCTTGCTCTTGTTTAATAAGTTCATCATAGACTCCTGATGTTTTAAAATCTTGAAATGAAGATATAAAGTGTGGCTCAGTTCTCATGTATGGTGTATCTATAACTCCTTCGTCCTTTGTCATTTCTAATGTTACTCCCATATAAAATTTAAGTGGTTTCATTTCTTTTAGTGTTTTTTCAATCAACGTTTGAACAGCAGGTTTAACTATTTCTACAGCATCAACTATAGACTCTGGTTCAGGAGGTTTGAAGTTAAAGACTCTTGAATTTTAATATGTCCTTTGAATGCGCCATCAGAGTTTTTAGTTGTGATAAAATTTGATAAATGTAGATTTGTTTTAAGATGTATTTCGAAGCCTTTCTTGAGGATATTTTTATTACAGGCAGAACAGTGTTTTGTTTCCTTCTGAATAGGAGATAGTAGGTGAAGTAGATTAAATGTGTGTTTGTTAGTTTGTAAGGTGTCTTTTGTATTGTTTAAAAATCTTGTTCACAAACGTCGCAATACGTTGCTTTGATCATATTTATATAGCAAAATTATACTTAAAGTAAAACACCTTTTTAGAGGCTTTTTTAAAGATGAAACTGTGCTTAAAGTAAAACACTTATAGAAGAAAGTGCCTTTTTACAGGCTTTTTATATATGAAACTATACTTAAACTAAAACACTTTTTCACTCAGAATCATCTGAGTCATAACTATCACATGAATACTCAGAATCGTACTCAGAGTCATCAATAAAGCTACTCTCATAACGATCATTTGAGCACAAACTATTAGCATCATAACTATCATCTGAGTTCAATGAAATACTATCATCACCATCGTCCGAGTTCAATGAAATACTATCATCACTATCGTCCGAGTTCAATAAAATAGTAAAATCTTCACTGCTGTAATGACTCATATTTAATTAGCAGGAAAAATATTCCCATCAATATCTATATACTTTCTTTCATTAACAGATTCAATCTCTACATTTTTAATATCAAAAGTTATCTTTAAATAATCTCTAACTATCATAGAACGAAATGACATTTCACCAGAAATATTAACATCATTCATTTTACTTAGATCTACACCCTTTGGATTATTAAAGAAAATACAAATGTCTCCTCTAGAATTATTAATGGTCTTATCATTCATTTTCAAAGTATCGCGATCGATCACTTTTTCAAGCTTTGAATAAATTGCCAGGAGTAGAGGAGAAACTTTTGTTAGATTTACTTTAATGGATGTCTTTCCAGGTATAGTTAGAGCTCTTCCTTTAAATGAAATAGAGGGGCTCATGTTATTTTCCATAACTGGTTTTACCCAAAAATTTCCATATTTATCTTTGTTCAATTTAACATCTTTGACATATTTTTCTATATCTTTCACCGAAGTAGAGGTTGATTGAAATTTGTCTTTTGTGCTTTGAAACATTGTATTTATTAACGAATAAACTTGCGTTTAGTTTAAGTAAAAATTTACCATATAAATATGATAAGTTCTGAAGGATATTTAGAATTTCCAGACTCTCCATATGATAAATTAGAGAATTGTCTGGCTTGTGATAGAATAGGGCTTAATAATGAGGGTTCATATAAACAATGTATTTTCTGTGATTTAATTTTAATTAATGATAATTTAAAAAAAAAAATATATATAACTCTTTTAAATTAGAACCAAAAATGAATTACTTTACAAGATTAATAAGAGAGATGAATGTTAAGTATTGTGATGAGAATACACCATTTCTTACAAGGGAAGAGACTTTGTATTGAGGAAATGTAGAAGGGTTTAATGATATTTATTATTCAAAATAATTTTAATGGAAATGTTAATACAAGATACTATATAAATAAAATAATGAATTATTTTGAAATTAAACCCGAACTCAGGATAAAATATAGAGTTTCTAAAATAGCTCAAAAAAAGTTAGATGACTTGTTTTCCAAATATATAAATGAATGATTTTTTTACCCGTTTGGGAAAATAAGATAAAATTTAATAACCATTAAAAACATTCCAAATTCATTGAGATGTCTAATAGTTGGTTCAAGCGGATGTGGAAAAACCTGTTTGCTTTTAAAGATGCTCCTTACCCCCAACTTTTTAGATTATGATAATTTAATAATTTTTACGAAGTCAAGCTTTCAACCCGAGTATCAACTACTATCACAAGGTTTTAATGCGGGTCTTAAAAAGGAAGACATTATCGGTTTATTTAAACTTCAAAACAAACTAAATGATTACAACATTGAGGATATAATACAACTATTTTGTGATACACAGAAATCAAAATCAAAACCCATAACTTGAATTCTCAGTGATAATACGGATGATATACCTTCACCTCAAGATTTAGATAAATCAAAAAAGAACCTCGTTATCTTTGATGATTGTGTTTATGAGAGAAACCAAACAGTAATGGATAGCAACTATACAAGAGGGAGACATTCTTCTTGTAATTGTATTTATCTTAGTCAGTCATATTTTCAACTCCCTCGACGCTCAATAAGAAACAATGCCAATACTTTTATTTTATTGAAGTTAAATTCAATAGATGTAAATAATTTTTGGAGATATAATTGCTCTACGTTATGTAGTAAAAAAGAATTTGAAAATTATATGAAATACAGGATTGGAAAATATAAATATATTGTTGTGAAACAAGATGAGATACTAACTGATATTTTACACACATAAATGACAACTATTATTAATCTTGTGGGTAAATCTGCTTCAGGAAAGAACTTTCATAAATCTAAACTCTTGAATAGTAAAAATGAAAAGATTGTAAGTTTTTTTTTAAAACACCCTATGATTCGTTTTGTAGGTACTACAACCAGAGCAATGCGACCAGGAGAAATAGAAGGGAAAGATTATTACTACATTTCAATGGAGGAACATATGCGATTGAGGAACGAAGGTCAAATATTTGAGGAGGTCTCTCTTGGTTCTACAAAATATTCACATTGTAAGAGTGAGTTAAATAAAGTAAAATCTAATGGTCTTGGGATTTTAGAAACTAATCCTGAAGGAATGAGACAAATTATTAAACATTTGTGTGGTGATGGAGTTAAGATTTTATCATTCGGTTTTGATATCAATGAGGAGACTCAACGCAAACGTATGAAAAGCAGAGATACAAGTATTAGTGAAGAAGAAATAACAACTCGTATTAATACCAATAAAGAATTTGATGAAATATTTAAAGAAAAGGATTTATTTCAACACATTTACTATAATGTTGAAGAAAAGGAAAATTTTCCCATTGACCTTTACAATTCATTAAATGATATTTTTCAATAAATAAATACAGAAGATGAATACCGAAGAAAGAGCAAGAAAGTTTAAAGAACATCAAGAGTTGCTTTCAAAAGTTGTAAAGCAACAGGAAGAGATAAAGAAGAAACGGAGACAGAAACTAACTGGTGAAGAAGCCTTTGAAAGAAAACAAGAGAAATTTTTTAAACCACTTTTAAAAACTCAACAAACGATTTCACCTACAGTTCCCATGGTAGAATTTACTCCGAAAAAACTTCAAATGCTCAAAGATTTTAGTCAAATGACAGAGAAAGAACTTGGAGAATTAGAATATGATGATGAAGGATTATTTCGGAAACTTGAGGAGGCAAATCAACCCCCTAATTATGTTGTGGAAGCTCTTCAAAACAATGAATATTCGGTGGGTTCAAAAACCAGAGCAGGTCTCATTCCAACAGAAGAACCAGCACAGTTCCATCTTGTGAAAGAAAAGTTATTGATATTTAATGATAAATTGGTGTTCTTAAGTTCTGTTCAACCAAATGTTGAATTACCTCCAAGATTAATGTTTCTTCTAACAAAAGATGGATATACTAATTCACCTTATTTTGAGGAACCGCTTGATACGGAAAATGCGGAAGATAGGGTATATATTGAGTTGCTAAACGCACTTGATTATGGAGTTTCTGTTGCTGGTAAAAGGAAGAAGAATGAGAAGGAGAAACATATTATTGATGCTTTAAGTAAGCTTGGTTCGGGTGTTAGCTTTCTTCCAAATGACCCATCACAATTAGTTAATAGGCTATTATTGCTGTTGGGTAGTAAGAAGGCTGGAAACAACAATTGTTTTAATGAAGCCTCAGCCATTTTAGACCAGTTGATGAACATGAAAATAATTAATAAATGTCAATACAAAGATATTTTATTAGATATTAAATAAGATGAGAAGCAAAATTCTTAGTTTTAATTTCACAACGAGTGATTACACAGCTTCATTCCATTACCCACTACAACTTAACCCCACAAAAGAATATGAGGCTTCTTTGTTGTCAATGGAGACTTACAATACCCTTTTTAATATCACAGAGAAAAACAACAAGTTTAGTTATAATCCAGGAAGTGGATATAAAACTATAACCGTTTCACCTGGAGCTTACGAGATTTCTCAAATATCTTCTGAAGTCTCTCGCCTTATGAAAGAACAAGGTGATGAACCAAAAAATATTGTCATAGATATTCAAAAACACACTTCAAAATCAACTATTAAACTTAAAAATAATTATAAAGTGGATTTCACATTTGATAAATCATTTAGAGAGTTGTTGGGTTTCTCCTCAAAAAAGATTGAAACGAACGGGACGTTTTACAGTGATAATGTCATTCAAATATCCTCCGGTATAAATTCGGTGTTAATTCATTGTGATTTGATTGATGGTGCTTATAACGATGGAATAAAAACAAATACAATATTTTCATTCAGCGCATACTCAACACCAATTGGTTATAAATTTAATATGGAACCCAAAAATCTTGTATATTTACCTGTGTCAGGAAAAACCATATACAGAGTAAATTTTAGGATAACCGACCAAGATAATCGAATGATATCCTTTAATGAAGAAATTATATCCATCAGAATTCACCTTCGTGAAGTTTTTTTGATAAATAAATAATGGTTATTGTGAGAAAACATGAGTTGGGAAAATATAAAATAATTACAGGGGAGGGCATGTACCTTTCACCATACTATAAGGGTGAAGGTATGTTTCTTGGGAGAGGATACTAGAAACCTAAGAGACAACGAGGTGTAGGTCATCAATTTAGAAATAAAGGAGATGGGATAATTGATACTCTTTTGGGTATTGGTTCAACCATTCTTAAACATAAAGACATAATTGGTTCAACTGCTTCTGCCGTGGGAAATGTAGCGGGTGCTATGAAGAGTATAAAAGATGCTCAAAAGGAGTCTCATAAATTACAAGCAATCAAAGAAATAAAAAAAGGCAAAACTCAACTGTCTTTACAAGAACGACAAAAAATCATGAAAATACTTGGGTCAGGGTTTCAACGATTTTAATGCTATATAAATACAAGTATGGAAGCGATTGATAGTATCTATGATTTGGATGATACAATTATCATTTCAAAATCCACAAAAAAGGAAGACTATTTTAAGGTAAATGCTATAACAGGAACAGACTGGAATTCAAATGGAACAAAAAGTTTTGAAATAAATAATCAACAAACTTACTTGAATCTCGCTGATAGTTTCTTGCTGTGTAAATTTAAATTCACTAAGGCTGCGAATAACACTAATGCTACACTCGTAAATGATTTCTTCTGGAAAATGTTTGATAGTGTTCGCCTGTATATTGGAACACAAGAGGTTGAAGCGGTTGATTATGTCTCTGCTGCATCTGAAATGATGAAATTTACACTGTATTCGTTTAGTGATAGAATGGGTAAGGGAGCTGTTGAAGGTTTTATTCCTGATATGTCAACGGGAACAAATGCTGACCCTGGTTAAAGTCAAAGGAAGTCAATGTATAATGATGAAACAAAAGTAGAGAATAGTTTTACCGTAGCGGTACCTCTGAAAGGTACATTTGGATTTTGTGATTATGATAAAGTTTTGTATGGTCTTAAAATTAGATTTCAACTACAAAGGAATGGTAATGTAATTAGGTTGCTTTTTGGGGCTGAAAATGCTTTTGGCGACAATAATAAATTTGTTATTAATGATTTGTGTTGGTATATCAGTGAATATACTCCTAATCTTAAAACGGAAGAGATGTTAAATAAAAGACTTAACTCAAAGACCCCGCTAAATGTATCATACCTCAAAAGAAGATGTCAACACGTTAAACTGGAACACACTGCCTACACTTGGAATTTAGGTGTTCTTCAAGGAAAGCCACGATACCTCTGGCTCATTTTTTTAAAAACCAGATGGAGAGGACGGTACTAATAAGAATAATGCGCTGTGTGATAATGCTAAGGTGAAACAACTTCGGGTTTCTCTTGATGGAACATTTTATCCGCGAGATAGATTGGAAATTGATTGGGAAAAAAATGATTATGCGGAAGCCTACAAGTCTTACCAAAAGGTGTGTGAAAGTAATGGTAATAATAACCCTATTTTGGATATGGTTGCGTTTCAAAAACGTTATACAATCTACACAATTGACCTGAGTTCTCAAAAAGAAACTATAAAGTCTAATAGAGTGGACACTTCTCTGTACATTGAAAGAGGGGAGAGTGAAGAGGTTAATACATATTGTTTGCTTTTGGAAGAAACAGAATTACAGATTAATACAGATAATGGTGTTATGATTAATATCACATAGGTTTTTTCTCATAAATAAATGGTAGGGGTATATGTTAATCAAATCAATCTTAATAAATTAACATCTTGTATTCAAAATCAAAAGCCTTGTATTATTAATGTTAATACAATTCAAAGAAAAGGAGCTGTAAGAATTGATGTTTTACTCACACACACACACAAGTAAAAACACTAAATGATACTGGTTCACTTAAAATTAAAATGACAAAACCTATGTTAAAGAAATATTCAATAGACGAGTCAAGAGGAGGATTTCTCCCGTTTCTAATTCCTTTATTTGCTGGTTTAAGTGTGGCGGGAGCATTAACTGGTGGTATTTCAGCAGTGGTAAAAACTGCTAACGAAAGGAAGGCACAACTAAAAGCTCAAAAAGAATTGGAAAGACAAAACAAGGAGTTGGAGAAACAAATTAGTGGAAGTGGTGTAATTGTAGATTTTGCTCAAAAACTTGAAAGTCTACCTGATAAAGCTAGATTGTTGGTTGGAGATATGCTTTCCTCTATCACTCAAGCGGGTGTTAAACTAACTAAACGGGGTAATGGATTGTATCTTTCTCATAAATAAATGGATAAATGGTTTAAACAATTTGGAAAGAATACAACGTCAAATATAGAACTAGCTAAGTATTGTAAAACACGAAAAATTGATAATGTGGTTATTTGTATGAGAGATGAATTAATACATATAAATAAGAATACAAAGAATATTATTATGAATTTAGACACACAGAATGGTTCTCATTGGGTTTGTATTCATAATAGTCAGGATAAATATTATTTTGATAGTTATGGTATGCCACTACCTGTTGAAGTAATACAATTCTTACAGAATGGTGTTTATCAAACATTTCAAGTTCAAGAAATTAATTCTAAATGTTGTGGTCAATTGTGTTTATATGTATTATTTCAACTCAACAATAATGAATATTTTTATGATATCATTTAAAATCTAATATAAATGACTTATGTTGGAAAAGATGGTTCTATCTTTGGAGAATCCTCTCAGGATATTGATTTATCAAATTATTATACAAAGGCACAGGCTGTACGACAAAAATATAGCATAAGTAAAAATATTAATATGAAGAATACTTATAAATTAATCAATTATCCAAACCCTACAGATGCGAATGACTTAATTAGATTCAGTGATTTATCACAATATTTTAAAAAAAAAGAAAACAGCACGTTTTGTTGAACAAGTAAAATTTACAACCACAACACCTGGTTATACTGACCATACACCTTTCCTCATTGAATTTAACTACCTGCTTACAATTGAATTTTATAAAGAAGGACATATAGTTAATATGCGAATTAATAAATGGGGGTATGATATGCCTGATTTAGGGTATAATTGGTATTTTTCAATAAACTTAGAAGACCTACATGATTTGAATCAGTCTCGTAAAGAAGAATATTATCCGCTTGGCGAGGATAAGGATTTATGTGGAAGTACAATTAGTAAACAACAAATACATGCTTTTAAGAAAAGAAAAATATATGATAGTACAGCGATGGTTAACATGACAAAGAAGGAAGGTAATGAGATAAGGATAGAAAGCCGAGGAATACAAACCGATTTGGTAGTGGGAAGATGGGGTGGTATTACCTGTCATAATATTAATCTCACATATATTTCTGATACATAAATGGCAGGAAGAAGACTACAAGAGAATTATAATTTTTGTATTCAAGGATACCTACAAGAAAAGGGTGCTCGGTATTCCATACCTTATGATTTGGAGCATATACATGGGAATTTTGTCATAAAAAAGTGGCCTTATACTGATATTGCTAAACCCACAAATAGAGACTTGTTTAAAATATTAAATAAAAATGAACTTCTCAAAGTTATGAAATATAAAACTCTTTTAGAAATCGTCAACAAATCTTATTGGTATCCTATTATGAGAAAAATAATTATAGTTACAAGAATATCTCAAAATCCAGATGAGTATATGTATAATATTCTTTGGGGCTAAAGCTCAAGGGTAGCAAGGGATGAGGAAGGAGTTGAAGTAGAGAAGGAGGAAAGAGAGAAGGAGGAAAGGGAGAAAAAGGAGAAGGAGGAGAAGGATGAAAGGGAGAAAAAGGAGAAGGAGGAAAGGGAGAAAAAGGAGAAGGAGGAAAGAGAGAAAAAGGAGATGGAGGAAAGGGAGATGATACTAAAGGTGGTTTATACTGATATTGCTAAACCCACAAATAGAGACTTGTTTAAAATATTAAATAAAAATGAACTTCTCAAAGTTATGAAATATAAAACTCTTTTAGAAATCGTCAACAAATCTTATTGGTATCCTATTATGAGAAAAATAATTATAGTTACAAGAATATCTCAAAATCCAGATGAGTATATGTATAATATTCTTTGGGGCTCAAGCTCAAGGGTAGCAACGGATGAGGAAGGAGTTGAAGTAGAGAAGGAGGAAAGAGAGAAGGAGTAAAGGGAGAAAAAGGAGAAGGAGGAGAAGGATGAAAGGGAGAAAAAGGAGAAGGAGGAAAGGGAGAAAAAGGAGAAGGAGGAAAGAGAGAAAAAGGAGAGGGAGGAAAGGGAGAAAAGAGAGAAGGAAGAGATGGAGAAAAAGGAGAAGGAGGAGAGGGAGAAAAAGGAGAAGGAGGAGAGGGAGAAAAAGGAGAAGGAGGAGAGGGAGAAAAAGGAGAAGGAGGAGAGGGAGAAAAAGGAGAAGGAGGAGAGGGAGGAAAGGGAGCAAAGAGAGAGGGAGGAAAAATATAAAAAGATGGAAATCAGTGAGATTCGTAAAAGATTGAGTGTATTACAGCAAATAAATCAATCTCAATGCACCGAAGAGGAAAAGAAAGAATTAATGACTCTTACTAAGATAATGATTTAAAAAATGGTTGAGATGAGTTCAGCGAGGAGATTTACATGAAGAAGACAAAGGTCATATAGTTGATGATGTTGGTGTTTTTGACTTTAGTTCGTTTTTATTTATAAATAAATGGAGGAGAGAGTGAAGGCATTCCTAAGGATTCTTTATGTTTTAAAAATTAAGATAGAAATGTATATGTTGAAAACCAAAAAGGTTTTGATACTCTGTCGGACTTTTTCTGATAAATAAATATGAGTTCTTGTCTCAAATGTAAAAAGAAAACTAAATCTAAAAATATATCTTATGTTAAAGCTAAAAATAATAGAGTTTATCAAAAAGGAATATGTCAAGTGTGTGGCTCTAAAAAGTGCCAATTCATCTCTCCTAAAAGTGGAGAAGACATACAAAAGTTTCTGTCAGGAAGTAAATTTACAACAACTGGAATTCCGGGGGAATTACACCTTCCAGGGTATTCTTTCTGTGGTCCCGGAACAAACTTCGATAAAAGATTAGATGAGGCTGACAATCCTAAACCTTGGTCTAAACTTATAAATAGGGTTTATGAAGTGTGTATGAAGCATGATATTGCTTATGGGAATACCACTACATTGGATGAAAAACATGAAGCAGACAGAGAAATGTTGTATAATTTGTCTTTGAAAAGAAATCCTACATTGAGAGAGAAAGTTGACAGGTTTATTGTGAAAAAAATGACAAGTGTTAAATTGAAACTTGGTCTTGGTTATTCCCCAAAAAACTATTAAACTCCAATGATGTTATCAAGACTGAGGAGCTTTTGGCGAATGAATTACACAAACCTATAATCACAAAGTTTAAAAGAAGGAAAGTTTATTCTAAATACACTGACCACACATGGTCCGCTGATTTAATCGAACTAAATAATGATAAGGGATACAGGTATGCTTTAACCGTTATTGATTTGAGGAGTAGATTTGCCTCGGTTGTTCCTTTGAAAAACAAAAAGGGTAATACTCTTATGTTAGCTTTCAGTGGAATATTTAGTAAAAGTAAAAGAAAACCAAAGAAGTTATGGACTGATGAGGGAACAGAGTTCTATAACAAAATATTTATGAAATTTCTTAAGGGGGAGGATATTAAATTATACAGCACCTTTAATGAAGGAAAAGCAGTTGTTATTGAGCGTTTTAATCGCACTTTGAAAGAGAAACTATATAAAAAATTCACACAACTCGGTTCTCAACAATGGGTATATTTAATCCAGAATATTGCAGATAATTACAATAATACAGTTCATTCATCAACAAAATCAAAATCATCAGAAACATTTACAAAATTAGAATATGAAAAGGAGATTAATTTGAGAAAGCCCAAGTTCAAAGTTGGTGATACTGTTAGAATATACAGATGGAAAAGCCATTTTGAAAAAGGTTATACAAAGAGGTGGACTAATACAACAACAACAACAACAACAACAACAACAACAACATGCATTTTAAAGGCCATTTTCCCTGCTAGAGCGGGGGTTAGCCTTGCGGTCCCCATGACAATCTTCTCCATTTTGCCCTATTTTCTGCATCTCTCCTTGTTAACCCCCTTGCCCGCATTTCTTCTTCCACCATCTTTAGCCAAGTCTTTCTCGGTCTTCCCCGTCCTCTGCTTCCTTCTACATTCATTTCCATCACTCTTCTCAACCAGTCACTTTCATCCTCCCTCAACACATGACCAAACCATCTCAACCTGGTCCTCTTCACAGCATCAATCACAGGCTCTATTCCCATCATCTTTCGCAATTCATCATTTGTCTTCCTCTCTCTCAACGATACTCCGCACATCCGTCGAACCATTCGCATTTCCACCCTTTCCAACCTTCGTTGCTGGTCTACGTTCATTACCCATGTCTCGCTCCCATAAATCTTAACACTTCTCACACATGCAGCATACACCTTTCCCTTCAGCTTCAACGACACTCCCCTCATCATCAGAACGCCACTCAGTTCCCGAAGCTTCTTCCATGCACATCTCACTCGAGCAACCGTTGCCGAGTCTGATCCACCTTCTCCATTTAGCATGTCTCCGAGGTAGCAAAATGTTTTCACACCTTCCAGTTTCACGCCGTCTCCAAGATCCAACTCAACATCTCCTCCATCTGCAGCTCCCTCTGTGCACACCTTACACTTGAATGTAGCTGCCACACTGGTTAATGACCCTCTCAGACCACTACATTTTTGATGAACCCACTCAGCGCACATTGTACATTGAATGGAGTTCACTCCGACACCCATCCTACACACAGCACAGGGCCACTTCCCAGTTCTTTCCACCTCACCACATGCTTTACCACTTGCCATCACCTTCGTCTTTCCGATATTCACCTTCAGACCTTTTGTCTCCATACATTCCTTCCACGTGTTCATCTTTTCCTTCAGTCCATCCATACTTTCCGCAATCAACATCAGATCATCTGCATACAACAAATCCCACGGTAAACCCTCCTTTACGTTCTGAGCCAGCACCTCCATCACAGCTACAAATAGTAGTGGACTTAGTACCGACCCCTGATGCACTCCCACCTTCACCTCAAACTCACCACTGTTCCCGTCCTTCGTCCTTACAGCTGTGCGCGCTCTTTTGTACATTGCCATCTCTACTCTGATCAACCATTCCTCCACTCCTAACTTCCTCAATGCCCATGTCAATACTTTGCGTGGTACCCTATCGAATGCTTTCTCCAGATCAACAAACCCAAGAAACAACTTCTTCCTCTTCACCATGTACTTCTCCTGCAACTGCCTCACAATGAAAAGCGCGCCTGTCGTTCCTCTTCCTGGCATGAATCCAAACTGCATTTCGTCGATCTTCACTTTCTTCCTTATCCTCCTCTCCAACACCCTTTCCAATACCTTCATTCCATGCTCCAATAACTTTATTGCTCGGTACGAGCCACACTCCAGAGGGTCACCTTTCCCCTTGTATAGAGGGACGAGGGTACTCAGTTCCCAATCCACTGGAATGTGGCCTTCTTTCACCACCAGATTACAGATCTCTGTCATTCTCTTCACACCCCAACTTCCTGCTGCCTTCAACATATCTCCCACAACTCCCGTCGGCCCTCCCGCTTTTCTACGCTTCATTGCTTTTATCGCTTCCTCAACTTCCTTCTCAGTTATCTTCTCTGCCGGTCCTAAAACTGGGTTACTCTCTATGTTGCCATCCCATTCATTCTCTGTATTCAACAGCATTTCCATATATCTTTTCCATCTTCCTTTAATTCCATCTGGGTCGACAACGATTTGTCCCACTTCATCCTTCAAGCAACTCACCCCCATCACATTACACCTCTCTTTCGCTATCTGCTTTGCAATCCTGAATACTGCTCTCTGACCCTCTTCCGAATCCAAGCGTTCTCCGAACATTTTCCGACATGTCTCCTGCGCCTTTGCTACCTCTTTCTTTGCAGCCTTCATGGCTGCCTTATAACTTTCATGCTCTGCTGCTCCCGTACCCTTCGCCTTCTGCCACTCCTTGAACTTCTTCCTCTTCACGTCAATCCTCTTTCCAACTTCATCATCCCACCACCATGTTTCCGAGTGCCTCGGTGGTCCTTTTGTCCATCCACATACCTCACCTACGGCTCCCAACAGACTAGCTTTCATTGACATCCAACCACTTTCAAGCTCAACCACATCATCCTCGACCCTACTCAGCCTCTCTTTTAATGCCTCCCTTACTGTCACCTCTTTCAACCTCCACACCTTCATTCTCGGTTGGTACTTCACCCGCCGAGCTCTCCTCGCAACTTTCACCCTTATGTCGCAGACAACCAAGTGGTGCTGTGACACAGCCTCCTCCCCCGGGATCACCTTTGTGTCCCGGAGGTGCCCCCTATCTCGCCTACACACCATCAGGTAGTCAACGGTTGTCGTCGACCCACCTGACGTGTATGTAACAAGCTTATTATCCTCTTTCTGGAACTGAGTATTACAAATGAACAAATCAGCTCCATCAGCAAACTCCAAAATCCTTTCACCTTCTCCATTTCTCACACCATATCCGTAACCCCCATGAACTCCCTCAAAACCATCAATACTCCTTCCCACATGTCCATTTCGGTCTCCTCCTACCACAACAACTTCCTCATCTTTCACGTTTTCCATCAGCTTCTCCATCGCACACCAGAACTTGTCCTTTTCCTCACCGCTTCGACCAACCTGCGGAGCATATCCCGAGATGACGTTCACCAAGAGCTTTCCAATCATCATTTTCACCATCATCAACCTATCACTCACTCTAGTCACACTCACCACACTGTCTACAAACTCCTCAGAAAACAGGACACCAACACCATTCACGCCCTCCGGGCACCCTTGCCACACAAACTTGTATTTCTGTCCCTGCCTACCCTTCACCATTCTCACACCACTTCCCTTCCATCTCGTCTCTTGCACACAACATATGTCTACTCTTCTTCTGACCAATACTTCCACCACTTCTCCTGATCTCCCTGTCATTGTCCCTACATTCCATGTCCCAAACCTCAGAAACCGATCTCCACTTCGGGCTGTACCCTGCCCATATGTAGTTGTAATTGTCATGGTTCCCTTTTTGAGGCAATGTTTTTATGGCCGGATGCCCTTCCTGACGCCAACCCTCTTAGTCGTCTTTTATGACACGCAGGGATACGGTGTACCTATTCTTATCCAGGGTACACACCGGGAAACGTTTAAAACATGTAAATTCGGGGTGGGGGGGGGGGGGGGGGGGGTGGGGGGAGGGGGTGGTGTCAAGGGAAAGATAAAATGAAAATAAACCCCTTCAGCCGGCACTTAGCTTGGCGTCCCAAAGAGTACTTTCAGGAGCTTGGCGGCTGTTGAAACTGGGGTAACCACTCATGCGGGAAGTGGTCCAAAATGGCGGTGTCGAACACCGCGCGTCGAAGACACAACAAGCGTGAGGCGAGCAGATTAGACGGCCTCCTTTCGATTCTCTACCTTTAAGTCCAATGCGGCCTTCAGCTTCGGATGCCGATGTATGCTCGTAAGCTCGTATACAACACAACAACATGCATTTTAAGGCCATTTTCCCTGCTAGAGCGGGGGTTAGCCTTGCGGTCCCCATGACAATCTTCTCCATTTTGCCCTATTTTCTGCATCTCTCCTTGTTAACCCCCTTGCACGCATTTCTTCTTCCACCATCTTTAGCCAAGTCTTTCTCGGTCTTCCCCGTCTTCCACTTCCTTCTCCATTCATTTCCATCACTCTTCTCAACCAGTCACTTTCATCCTTCCTCAACACATGACCAAACCATCTCAACCTGTTCCTCTTCACAGCATCAATCACAGGCTCTATTCCCATCATCTTTCGCAATTCATCATTTATCTTCCTCTCTCTCAAGGATACTCCGCACATCCGTCGAACCATTCGCATTTCCACCCTTTCCAACCTTCGTTGCTGCTCTACGTTCATTACCCATGTCTCGCTCCCATAAATCATAACACTTCTCACACATGCAGCAAACACCTTTCCCTTCAGCTTCAACGACACTCCCCTCATCATCAGCATGCCACTCAATTCCCGAAACTTCTTCCATGCACATCTCACTCGAGCAACCGTTGCCGAATCTGATCCACCTTCTCCATTCAGCATGTCTCCGAGGTAGCAAAATGTTTTCACACCTTCCAGCTTCACGCCGTCTCCAAGATCCAACTCAACATTTCCCTCCATCTGCAGCTCCCTCTGTGCACACCTTACATTTGAATGTAGCTGCCACACTGGTTAATGACCCTCTCAGACCACTACATTTTTGATGAACCCACTCAGCGCACATTGTACACTGAATGGAGTTCACTCCGACACCCTTCCTACACACAGCACAGGGCCACTTCCCAGTTCTTTCCACCTCACCACATGCTTTACCACTTGCCATCACCTTCGTCTTTCCGATATTCACCTTCAGACCTTTTGTCTCCATACATTCCTTCCACGTGAGTAGTGTCGTGATAATCAAGCTCAGACACGACTTGACCTCTGGGTAGGTTTAATATCATTTAGATCTGTAGTACATCCTGTAAGAATACATGCATGCAACAGGCATTAAAATCAGAGTATTTCATGAGCAGCAATGGTCGATTCAATATAACAATGGTCCAACAGAGAGGACAGTCAGCGCAGCATTTAGGGGCGTACATACCATTCAAACTACAGGACTATGTCACAGTGAGTTCCGCTGGAGTGTCCGCGCGCCCCGGTTGTCCCGGGTCTTATAGACGCCCCTTCTGTAGCGAGCACACCCTGGGTTCACCTTGGTATAATTTCACTACATTCTCCCCGCCGTTAGAACTATACTGCCGCTCGGCAGGTTGCAAGCAAGCATCAGCAATAAACGAATGGGTCACGTCAATCCACGTCAGTCGGTCCACCCGTAGCGGTCGGGGCGGCGAACTTCCCTGCCAGTTCGTGTTCGGAATCTACCGGGCACGGCGTCCCCAAGCCCGGAGTCCCCCGCGTCGGAATAGCCGCCGGAGGTGGGAGTCGGAGGGGGCGCCCCTGCGCCTTCGGGCACGGGAGTGGGGGACGACGGGAGTAACGGTGGTAGTTCCATAGGGGAAGCTTCGATAGAGTCCATAGACTCGTAGACGGGTTCGTCGATATCCCTGTCGTCGTCCCCACATGGGGCGAGATGGCGTACGGAGACAGTAGACTCGCGGCCATCTGCCGTTAACACGCGAGCATGCTCGGGATTAGCCTGGAGGACCTGCACCTTGTCAACAAGGGGGTCGTACTTGCTAGCGCGAACCGCTCATTTGAGATAGGCGGGCCCCAGTTCAGCGAGCCAGCTGGGTAAAGATTGGATACTGCCGGAGCTTCTAGGGTGGTGGAACAGTCGTTCGTGAGGAGTCTGTTTGGTGGCAGTACATAGGAGAGCCCAGATCGAGTTTAGAGCGGCAGGTAGTGACCACGCCCATTTATCGAGGCCTCGGCCGAGGGTCCGAAGGCTTCGCATGACGGCCCTCCATATAATCCCATTAAAGCGTTCGATCTGTCCATTCGCTTGGGGCCGGTACGGGGTGGTGTAGCTCGAAGCGACATTATGCTGGAGCAAGTAGCCCCTCACCTCCTGGGCCAGGAACACCGCACCCCGATCGGTATGCACGTAGGCCGGATACCCGAACATAGAAAACAAATTCTGCAGGCACCGAATAACCGTGGCAGCCGACATATCCCCGCACGTGTAAGCAAAGGGGAATCGGGAATACTCATCGACGATAGTGAGCAGATAGCGAGAGTTGCTCGACATTGGCAGCGGCCCTTTGAAGTCCATCGCCAAGCGCTCCCACGGTCTCGTAGCCCTAATGAGTGTCCCCATAGGAGGGTTATAAAAACGCGGTTTGAGTTCCGCACAGATCGCGCAATCACGGCAGATGCGGCGGATGTCCTCAATCGAGTACGGCAGATTGCCCTCGCGCACAAAATGCGCGAAGCGCGTTACCCCGGGATGACACATAGTGCCGTGCAAAGTGCGCAGCCCCTCCAAAGTTACAACCCCCGCGCAAGTGGCCGGCCTCGATAAGGCGTCAGCGACCAGGTTATCCTTCCCCGGGCGGTATTTGATGGTGTAGCAGAAGTCGGCGAGTTCGATACGCCAACGGGTGATTTTCTCATTCTTAATGCGCTGAGCATGTAAGGTGTCGTACATAAACGCAACACTCTGTTGGTCCGTGATGATTTGGAAACTCCGCCCAAGCAGATACGGCCGCCATCGCCGAATTGATTCGACGATCGCGTACGCTTCCTTTTCGACAGACGAATGCCTCCGCTCGGCGGAGGTGAGAGTCCGCGAGAAGAAAGCCACAGGGCGGCCTCCTTGGGAGAGAGTCGCCACTATCGCATGATCCGAGGCATCACTCTCCAAAACGAAAGAGGCACTCTCGTCAATCGTCGCGACAGCGGCACCAGCGATGTCGACTTTAAGGCCCTCGAAGGCCGCCAGGGCGGCCGGGCCCATGGGGAAAGTGTCGCAGGCCACGAGGGGGCAGAGCTTCGCGGAGAAATTTTGCACCCACTTTGAGTAGTGGGCGAACAGCCCTAGAGCGCGTTTCAGCGAAGCCCGATCGCTAGGCGGAGCCATATCGAGCAAAGGGCGCAGACGCTCCTTATCCGGAGAGACGGAGCCATGGGTCACGGTGTACCCCAAAAGGTCTACCGTGCGTAGAGAGTATCGACACTTAGCCGCATTCATGGTTAGGCGATATTTCCGCGCGACCTCAAGGAAGCGTTTCAGATTAGCGTCGTGATGCTCCTGGTCATACCCACAAACCGTAAGATTGTCCAGATAGACAAAGACATCGGTCAAATTCTCCTTCGCAACGAGGTCATCCATAGCCCTCTGAAAACAGGCGACTCCGTTAGTTACCCCAAAGGGAAGTCTCGTGAACTGGTACAACCGCTGACCCGATTCAAAGGCTGTAAAGACGCGATCAGCCCTAGAGATGGGGACTTGATGATACGCACTACGCAGATCGAGAGTGCTATAAACGGAATACAGGGCCACCTGGCGTACCAGGGCCTCCATCCCCGGTAAGGGGTAGGCATCCAGCTGTGTAAAACGATTAATCGTCTGCGAATAGTCGATTACCATGCGCCGGCGGTGGGCCTCACTCCGCACCACTAAGACTTGGGCCCGCCACGGTGACCTACTGTGTTCTATGATACCGTCCTTTAAGAGCAGGGCCGTTTCTTCCGCAATGAATTGCGCGTCCGCGCGAGAGTAGCGCCGCGATTTGACGGCTACAGGGGTACAATCAGTGGTCAGGTTGGGGAACAGTGAGAGTGGCTCCATGTCCATTTGAGCGAGGGCGCACACAGCGAGCGTGTCCGGCCCTCCGAAGTCTATTTCCAAACGTCCATGCCGCTTAAGGAAATCAAGTCCTAACAGAACGTCAGCGCATAAAGCAGGTAATACCATGAGATACACGTCCGGGAACGTGCGTCCCTTTATCACAAGTTTCAATCGACACGCCCCTTTTGTGCTCAACCGAAGTCCCTGAGAGGCCATGAAGATCTGGCGGGTTGTCCCGAGAACCGGCCACCCATGTTGATGCACGAGTCGCTGATCGATAAAACTATCCGTGGACCCCGTGTCAATCAAAGCTTGCGCAAAAACGCCCGCGACCGTGAGCAGAATGATGGCCTGCGCAAGGCCGGCAGACCCGGCAGGTATAGTACCGGCCGGGCGAGAAGATCGCGCCTCGCGGGTGGATCCCACGCCGGCTGCAATCCTTCGGGCAGCGTCGGCAGGTTGGGCCTCAGCAGGAGCATTGAAGTCAGTTGGCTCATCAGCAGTTTCATTTGCCAGAGTGGGTGTGTGTTGGTCGTAAGAGCAGCCGCCAGATGGCGCTCGAGTCACGTGAGAAAGATCTCTGCCGTCTGCAGATTCATATGCCAAAGTGGGTGCATGTAATTCGTAAGAGCCGCCGCCAGATGGCGCTCGCGTCACGTGAGAAAGATCTCTGCCGTCTGCAGATTCATATGCCAAAGTGGGTGCATGTAATTCGTAAAAGCCGCCGTCAGATGGGGCTCGAGTCACGTGCTGCGTTTGCCGCACTTCGAGAGGAGTTTCCAAAGCAGGAGCATGTCGCTTGTTTGAAGTAGGCGTTCGAACGCCAGTCAAGGTCGGTCGCGCTGTGGCCGGTCGCGTTCGCGCCATTTGTTTCGGCGGCCCGGTGTATCTCACCAAGGTCGGGCGTGTAGCCAGAGGCCCGCGAGAAGGAGAGCGGCTCTTCAAAGCCGAGTGAGGCGCCCCGTCCGGCGCTCGATCCGTTGGCTCCGCGATGAGCCCATTCAAGGTCGCGCGGGGATGCGTGCCCCGAGCGGCCTTCCTGCAGACCTTTGCAAAATGGCCCTTGGTGGAGCACAGGTGGCATGTAGCCTCCCGGGCCGGGCATTCAGAGCGAGGGTGCTGCCGATTCCCACAAAAATAACATTTTGCATACCGGTCAGGCCGTGGCCGGGCAGCGGCGGCAGCAGTGAGGCCGGAAGCGGAGTCCGCTTCAGGAGCTCCCAGAGACTCGGCCGTAGTGGTCGGGTCCTCCTCCGTATCCTCGGCGGTAGCCCTCTCCGGTCGCGCGAGTTGCGAGGTCCCCGCCACGACTCGTGGGTGATCATATGCGGTAGATTGTTCTCGGGCATCTGTGTATACGCATGCCAGCCGTAGTGCTTCTGTAAATGTCAGATCCGCGACCTCCAAGAGTCGGAGCCGCAAGACTCCAGAATTAATTCCGGAGATGAATGAATCTCGGAGCAAGTCGTCCTGCACTTGCTCGTGGGTCCGGACGTCCTGCACGCAGTCTGCCAACAGGTAGCGCAACTCCTGCGCGAAGCGATCGATCGATTCAGATGGTTGCTGTCGCTGCTGAGAGAGTTGATGCCGGCCGTGCACAGCGCTCCGTGTCTTTACGTAGAGGCGCTTCAGCTCGGCTAGAGCCGTAGCGTACGTCCCAAATCGAGAAATGTTCCGGAAAACGGTGTGATAGACCTTCGACTGTAACACGGACAGCTTTATCGCAGCGGTGGGCTCTGTTTCGTGAGCAGCAAAGTAATTCTCCAGCGTTTTGAGCCAGTGAGTGAACTCCGATGCTGATCCCTCAGCTTGAGGGTCAGCTCCGAGAATCGGTACCACGATCATCTTGTGGTCAGCCATTCCGGCGATCTAAATGATATTAAATGTCGTGATAATCAAGCTCAGACACGACTTGACCTCTGGGTAGGTTTAATATCATTTAGATCTGTAGTACATCCTGTAAGAATACATGCATGCAACAGGCATTAAAATCAGAGTATTTCATGAGCAGCAATGGTCGATTCAATATAACAATGGTCCAACAGAGAGGACAGTCAGCGCAGCATTTAGGGGCGTACATACCATTCAAACTACAGGACTATGTCACAGTGAGTTCCGCTGGAGTGTCTGCGCGCCCCGGTTGTCCCGGGTCTTATAGACGCCCCTTCTGTAGCGAGCACACCCTGGGTTCACCTTGGTATAATTTCACTACAAGTAGTGTATATATGTTGCTTCTGGGACACTCTCATTTTCCCATTGACTTACATGTTAATTTTCTCTAAACCTCATTGCCCATTAACACCTCTATTTCTCCCACCCTAATCTTTATGAACCTTTTGTCTATAGTACCTATCCTTAATGTTGTTCATTAGACCACTCAAACACTACAAATATTTGTTTTCCCTTATAGACCTATAATCCTTCTTCTACATATCATTTGGCAGATTATCTTTGACCCACTCAAACATCGACCCATTCACTTACATGTTAATTTTCCTCTCCCCTCTTTACGAACCTTTTAGTCTGGTTGGTACTTGCTTCTATCATTTATATAATAGTAAAAAGGCGGCGGTAGCCCGTTAAAATCCCTAACCCCCCTTTTTAACTTATCACTTATATACTTATATAACCATAAGGGAGACTATCAATTCCATTTTCTAAAATAAACCTCTTTTCATCAAAAGCCCCCAATGCTTTCTTATTTATCTCTTCTGAATATAATTTATGTTTATAACTTCTTATTCCATTAATCTTTCTAAACTCTTCTTTCTTTGTTGTTAAACAGTTATAATAATCCTTAAAGTTTATTGTTTCTTTAATAACATTTTTCTTTACACCTTTTAACTTCTTATCAGTCTTTTCAACGTTATTCACAATGTATTTATAAGCATAAGCCTTAGACCTCAATCCCACAAATTCACTCATGACATTTCCTCCTAATTCATCCTTAAACTTTCCAATCACCTTTTTATTTTTAGAAGAGAACAACTCACTCTCTGGACTGTAATTCCGAGTGTCATAGATATTAATGTCCTTTTTCATGTCTGAATAAACATCATCAGTATTAATTTGCAAAATAAAACTATCTGTATCCATATAAAGTAGATGAACATCATTTTGATATTTCTTCCTCAAGTTATTATAAAAGTAATCATACATTAATGACTGATAAATGAAGAATTGATGTTCCAATATAAATAGGTTTGTCCATTTCAATACTCTCTTTAATCAAATGGATCGCACAAAAGTTCTCAGTAAAGACCTCAGCTCGAGTAAAACTCGGTCTATTAATTAATTTTGATGCTTGTTTCCAAGATGTTGATAGTCTGATATTTTGTCTTTTCCTCACATTTTCCATGGTCTTACCAAAGACCGCATTATTCATCAATTTATAAAAGTCTTTCTCAAAATCTGTTTTTGACTCTGTTCTTTGTGTATTAAAATCAATGTACCCCTTTAACCAATGACTTTGATTGAACTTTAGAACCCTATGGATCTTTTCTACTCTTAGACCTTTTGATAAATATTGTCGCAAATTTATTTGGTGTAGAACATAATTTTTCTTGTTATATAATGTAGTAAGTAATTTTTCTGTTGATTTACCTATATTAAATGATTGTTGATAATCACTTAACCACTCCTTCTTTGGACTTTCCTTTACACAAGCAAATGGGAGATCTTTGTGAAGGTTATGAAGTTCCTCTGGATATTTCGAATCAACTTCAAAATAATAACCAACTTTTTCTTTATCCAATTCTTTTTGTGTAGAGATACATACATCTTGTAAAACCTTTTTGTAGTCTTTTTCCTTTACCCATCTAAGTTTTCCATAAGGAAGAGCCTGAGACATTGCCCAGCCATACAGGTTGTTCGCGTCATAGTACATCAAGTAAGAACTCTCTTTCGTTGGATCATAATTTGGAAGATATTTGTTATTTGCTTTTGCGTATCTACTCGAGCAGACTTGTGAAATTCCACCTCTTTTTGCCTTTTCAATCATCAAAAGCATATCAACATCGGTTATCAAATCCAAAGCTTGTTTTGTCATTTTCAACATCGCACTCCAGGCCAATCCAGGTGCTGTGTAGTAGTGAGCAGGATCCAATCCATATCCAGTGCGACAAACAGATCTAAAGGCTTCAAATACATCGGCCAATAAAAGCACATCAGTTTTGAGATACAAATCGTGATACTCACCAAGATTCTTGATGTTATATTTTTCCCAAACATTTTGTGCGTGTACATAATCTTTATCAGATATATTACTGTTGTGTAATTTGTTATAGAAATTTTCTTTTGAGGGAAGTTGTGTTTCATTGAATCTCTCAAATGAGTCCATATAGTCTCATAGGGGTAAATTCCCTTTTGTGTTAGAAAATCTTTATCTAAAAAATACTCTGAAAGACATGGAAACTCTTTTAGATTTTGAACCAAGTTAGCCAATGGACTTGCCATGAATTTAAATGTATCAAGAAATCTGATATGAGTAATAGGAGATGTGTGAATTGTTTTTGTGAATGAAATGTATTTCTGATCCGTGTTTGGAATTGCTGAGATACTTTTTTTTTTTTTTTTTTTTTTTTTTGTATACAATTAGAGGCTCGAGAAAGAGCTAACATTAATCACACAAAAAGACAAACCGACACACAAAACACAAAAAACAAGGGGAGCGGCAGACAAGATGGGGAGAGAGGGGGAAGGACACAAAAGAGAGGGGGAAGAGGGGGAAGGACACAAACACAACATTTGAGAGCAGGGACATCGGGAGGACTTGGGGGGAGGTGGGAGAGGAATAAAACATATGAACACTGCAAGGACTCTGGGGTGAATTACCGGGGGTAGAAAAGATCAAGGTTTTCGATGGGGGAAGATAGGAGATGGTGGTGAACAGCTGTTTTAAAGACCTGGAGGGAGGAGTGGGATTGAAGGGAGTGGGGGAGTTTGTTCCAGAGGCGGGAGAAAAGGGGAATGAAAGAGTGAAGGTGAGCAGAGAGCCTAGACTTTGGCAGTTTAACCATAAGAGGGTTGCAGGCAGATCTTGTGCGACCTGAAGGAATATTGGGGGGACAGAGCACAGAGAGAGCTGGGGGAGCAAGGCCGGAGAGGAGTCGGTAGAAGACAGAAAGACCACCAACCTGCCTGCGGTGAGTGAGTGAAAGGCCCTCGGTGTTGACTACATCACAGGAGATTCCAATGATTCTGAAAGCTTTGGCCTCAACAGCGTGAAGCCGAGCAAGGTGTGAGGCAGGAGCACCAGCCCAGAGGGGGGAACAGTATTCCATTGAGCTGCGGATGAAAGCCTTGTATGTGGTGAGGAGCTCAGGTGAGCCAAGGAAGGACTTCGCACGACGGAGGATGCCCAGTCGGCGAATGGCTTTGGAGGCCAGCTTGGAAATGTGGTTTTCCCAAGAAAGATCATGGCAGATAGTGAGACCCAAAAGCTTGAGCGACAGAACTTCTTGGAGAGGATTGTTGAGAAAGTAGATGGGAGGGTTGTCCAGTCGGTCCTTTCGGAGAGACATTGTAAGAGTGTGAGATTTGTCAGGATTGAAAGACATGTTCCACTTGTTTGACCAGTCTGTGATTTTGTCCAGGTCTGCAGAGAGTGAGGAGGCTGCAGACTGCCGATCTGAGGGATGAGGAATGGAGCGACAGAGAGTAGAGTCGTCAGCAAAGAGATAGAGAGGATTTTCAAGAGAGTCAGAGAGATCATTGATGAAGACCAGACCAGAAGAAAGACTACTTCCAGAAGTCTTTGAGAGTTCCTTGATAAATAGATGTGTATCATAATGAGCGTTGTTATGAAGAAAGACAGGAATGAAAGAGGGGAGTTGATAATTAATATTACAACTTTGATGAGCCGGACCTCTATATTTACCAGTGAGATGACAATGGTCTCTAACCGTTAGACCTTTACCAATTTTCTTCTCACAAATATGACAGTCAACCTTTGGCTGTCTAAATTCTCTTTTTTCTTTACTTGTTAAGGACATTGGTTTATTGGTTTCTCTCATTATCTTGGTTAATCGGACACAGTCTTTTTCTAGTCGTTTCACAAACTCCTCTGGGGTATTTGAGCCTCTATACACCTCTAACTTGTTATATTCATCACCAACGGATGATTTGATATAATAACAAAAACCACAAGGAGTATGTTTTTGATATTTATTTGTGTATGATTCTTTTGGATCTGGAGAAGCAGTATCTATTTTTTCTAGAATACTTTCAAAATCAGCATATATAACAAATGGATGTTTGATCTTTTTATTTTCATCTTTGAATGTGATCTTTGAGCCTTCTTTAGGCATATTGATTCCCGTTGATTTATGTTCGCCACAATAATTTGAATGTTTATCTAATCTTTCTTGTGAATTGAAGAAGTTAAGACAACGCAAACAAATATATATTTTATTTGTTCTCTTACAGACTTGTGGTTTTATTAATTTAGCAATATCTTTGATGTATGTATAATGTGAATTTTCCTCTGAATTAAAATATAGAAGATTAATATGAGTTTGTTTACAATTGTCAGAAAGCTTTAAAACCTGAATGTTGTTTGTTTCTGTTAGACCATAAACATTAACTGATAAATTATTCATCTTTTCAAATTTAGGAATATCATTTAAAGTCATCGGAAACTTTAGATCTTTCGTATTTAATGTATTCTCATATTTTTTATAATGAGATACTCTTTCATCATGAAAATGTGGAGGATGTAAGTGTGCTAAAATAGACCAGAGAAAACATTTATTGTCTATATTTTTGATATTGATAACTGCTTTTCTATTTTTGATAACTGCTTTTCTATTTTTGATAACACTGGGTAAATCAATGTAAGAAGAAGCTTTTAGAGGATCTGATTTAAGAATATGAATGTCTATGTAAATAATTTTTCCTATATTGAATCCACTTCCTACGATTGAATTATCCACATCTTGCTCTTGTTTAATAAGTTCATCATAGACTCCTGATGTTTTAAAATCTTGATATGAAGATATAAAGTGTGGCTCAGTTCTCATGTATGGTTTATCTATAACTCCTTTATCCTTTGTCATTTCTAATTTTACTCCCATATAAAATTTAAGTGGTTTCATTTCTTTTAGTGTTTTTTCAATCAATGTTTGAACAGCAGGTTTGACTATTTCTACAGCATCAACTATAGACTTTGGTTCGGGCGGTTTGAAGTTAAAGATTCGAATCCTGATATGTCTTTTGAAAGCACCATCAGTATTTTTAATAGTAAACAATTTTGACAAGTGTTTGTTAGTTTTAAGATGGGCTTTAAACCCCTTCTTGAGGATGGTTGTTTTACAGACCTTACAATGTTTTGTTTTAGGTGGAAGAGGGGAAAGTTTGTTAAGAATGTTGTATGTATGTTTTGCGGTGAGAATATGTTGTTTAGAATATTTTACTTCCTTCTCGCAAGTATCACAATAAACCATATTTATAGCGTGAGAAAACGTGGTGTTTTATATATATCACTGTGCTTAAAATAAAACACTTTTGAGCTTTACAGCTCCGTTTTATATATATCGCTGTGCTTAAAATAAAACACTTTTGAGCTTTACAGCTCCGTTTTATATATATCGCTGTGCTTAAACTAAAACACTTTTTCACTCAGAATCATCTAAGTCATAACTATCACATGAATACTCAGAATCATACTCAGAGTCATCAATAAAGCTACTCTCATAACTATCATTTGAGCACAAACTATTAGTATCATAACTATCATCTGTGTTCAATGAAATACTATCATCACCATCGTCCGAGTTCAATGAAATACTATCATCACTATCGTCCGAGTTCAATGAAATAGTAAAATCTTCACTGCTGTAATGACTCATATTTAATTAGCAGAAAAAACCTTTCCATCTATACCAATATACTTTCTTTCATTAACGGATTCAATCTCTACATTTTTAATATCAAAAGTTATCTTTAAATAATCTCTAACTATCATAGAACGAAATGACATTTCACCAGAAATATTAACATCATTCATTTTACTTAGATCTACACCCTTTGGATTATTAAAGTAAATACAAATTTCTCCACGAGTATTGTTGATGGTCTTATCATTCTTTTTCAAAGTATCGTGGTCAATCACTTTTTCAAGCTTTGAATAAATTGCCAGGAGTAGAGGATAAACTTTTGTTAGATTTATTTTAATGGATGTCTTTTCAGGTATAGTTAGAGCTCTTCCTTTAAATGAAATAGAGGGGCTCATGTTATTTTCCATAACTGGTTTTACCCAAAAATTTCCATATTTATCTTTGTTCAATTTAACATCTTTGACATATTTTTCTATATCTTTCACCGAAGTAGAGATTGATTGAAATTTGTCTTTTGTGCTTTGAAACATTGTATTTATTAATGAATAAACTTGCGTTTAGTTTAAGTAAAAATTTACCATATAAATATGATAAGTTCTGAAGGATATTTAGAATTTCCAGACTCTCCATATGATAAATTAGAGAATTGTCCGGCTTGTGATAGAATAGGGCTTAATAATGAGGGTTCATATAAACAATGTATTTTCTGTGATTTAATTTTAATTAATGATAATAAAAAATATAAAAAAATATATAACTCTTTTAAATTAGAACCAAAAATGAATTACTTTACAAGATTAATAAGAGAGATGAATGTTAAGTATTGTGATGATAATACACCATTTCTTTCAAGGGAAGAGACTATTTGTATTGAGGAAATGTATAAGGGTTTAATGATATTTATTATTCAAAATAATTTTAATGGAAATGTTAATACAAGATACTATATAAATAAAATAATGAATTATTTTGAAATTAAACCCGAACTCAGGATAAAATATAGAGTTTCTAAAATAGCTCAAAAAAAGTTAGATGACTTGTTTTCCAAATATATAAATGAATGATTTTTTACCCGTTTGGGAAAATAAGATAAAATTTAATAACCATAAAAACATTCCAAATTCATTGAGATGTCTAATAGTTGGTTCAAGCGGATGTGGAAAAACCTGTTTACTTTTAAAGATGCTCCTTGGTCCTAATTTTTTAGATTATGATAATTTAATAATTTTTACAAAGTCTAGTTTTCAACCCGAGTATCAACTACTCTCACAGGGTTTTAATGCAGGTCTTAAAAAGGAAGACATTATTGGTTTATTTAAACTTCAAAACAAACTAAATGATTATAATATTGAAGATATAATACAATTATTTTGTGATACACAGAAATCAAAATCGAAACCAAAACCCATAACTTGTATTCTCAGTGATAATACGGATGATATACCTTCACCTCAAGATTTAGATAAATCAAAAAAGAACCTCGTCATCTTTGATGATTGTGTTTATGAGAGAAACCAAACAGTAATGGATAGCTACTATACAAGAGGGAGACATTCTTCTTGTAATTGTATTTATCTTAGTCAGTCATATTTTCAACTCCCTCGACGCTCAATAAGAAACAATGCCAATACTTTTATTTTATTTAAGTTAAATTCAATAGATGTAAATAATTTTTGGAGAGATAATTGCTCTACGTTATGTAGTAAAAAAGAATTTGAAAATTATATGAAACACACCATTGGAAAATATAAATATATTGTTGTGAAACAAGATGAGATATTAAAGGATGTATTTTTATTTTAAACATAATTACATATATAAATGATAACTATTATTATTAATCTTGTGGGTAAATCTGCTTCAGGAAATAACTTTCATAAATATAAACTCTTGAATAGTAAAAATGAAAAGATTGTAAGTTTTTTTTAAAAACACCCTATGATTCATTTTGTGAGTACTACAACCAGAGCAAAGCGACCAGGAGAAGTAGAAGGGAAAGATTATTACTACATTTCAATGGAGGAACATATGCGATTGAGGAACGAAGGTCAAATATTTGAGGAGGTCTCTCTTGGTTCTACAAAATATTCACATTGTAAGAGTGAGTTAAATAAAGTAAAATCTAATGGTCTTGGGATTTTAGAAACTAATCCTGAAGGAATGAGACAAATTATTAAACAATTGTGTGGTGATGGAGTTAAGATTTTATCATTCGGTTTTGATATCGATGAGGAGACTCAACGCAAACGTATGAAAAGCAGAGATACAAGTATTAGTGAAGAAGAAATAACAACTCGTATTAATACCAATAAAGAATTTGATGAAATATTTAAAGAAAAGGATTTATTTCAACACATTTACTATAATGATGAAGAAAAGGAAAATTTTCCCATTGACCTTTACAATTCATTAAATGATATTTTTCAATACTAAATGAATGCCGAAGAAAGAGCAAGAAAGTTTAAGGAACATCAACAATTAGTTTCAAAAGTTGTTAAACAACAGGAAGGGATAAAGAAGAAACGGAGACAAAAACTGACTGGCGAAGAAGTCTTTGAAAGAAAACAAGAGAAATTCTTTAAACCACTTTTGAAAACTCAACACTCACCTACAGTTCCAACAGTAGAATTTACTCCAAAAAAACTTCAAATGATCAAAGATTTTAGTCAAATGACAGAGCAAGAACTTGGAGAATTACAATATTATGATGAAGGATTATTTCGGAAACTTGAGGAGGTAAATCAACCACCTAATTATGTTGTGGAAGCTCTTCAAAACAATGAATATTCGGCAGGTTCAAAAACCAGAGCAGGTCTCATTCCAACAGAAGAACCAGCAGTGTTCCATCTTGTGGAAGAAAAGGTATTGATATTTAATGATGAATTGATGTTCTTGAGTTCTACTCAACCAAATGTTAAATTAACTCCAAGATTAATGTTTCTTCTAACAAACCCCGGATTCAGCGGTTCAAAATATTTTGAGGAACCACTTGATATGGAAAGAGAGGAAGATAGGGTATATATTGAGTTGCTAAATGCACTTGATTATGGAGTTTCTGTTGCTGGTAAAAGTAAGAAGAATGAGAAGGAGAAACATATTATTGATGCTTTAAGTAAACTTGGTTCAGGTGTTAGTTTTCTTCCAAATGACCCATCACAATTAGTTAATAGGCTATTATTGTTGTTAGGTAGTAAGAAGGCTGGAAACAACAATTGTTTTAATGAAACATCCGCCATTTTAGACCAGTTGATGAATATGAAAATAATTAATAAATGTCAATACAAAGATATTTTATTAGATATTAAATAAGATGAGAAGCACAATTCTTAGTTTTAATTTTACAACGAGTGATTACACAGCATCATTCCCTTACCCACTACAACTTGACCCCCTTACCTCATATGAGGCTTCTTTGTTGTCAATGGAGACTTACAATACCCTTTTTAATATCACAGAGAAAAACAACAATTTTAGTTATAATCCAGGAAGTGGATATAAAACTATAACCGTTTCACCCGGAGCTTACGAGATTTCTCAAATATCTTCAGAAGTCTCTCGCCTTATGAAAGAAAAAGGTGATGAACCAAAAAATATTGTAATAGATATTCAAAAACACACTTCAAAATCAACTATTAAACTTAAAAATAATTATAACGTTGATTTTATGATTAAAAATTCGTTCAGAGAGCTATTGGGTTTCTCTTCAAAAAAGATTGAAACTAACGGGACGTTTTACAGTGATAATGTTATTCAAATATCCTCCGGTATAAATTCAGTATTAATTCATTGTGATTTGATTGATGGTGCTTATAACGATGGAATAAGAACAAATACAATATTTTCATTCAGTGCATACTCAACCCCGATTGGTTATAAATTTAATATGGAACCAAAAAATCTTGTCTATTTACCTGTGTCAGGAAAAACCATATACAGAGTAAATTTTAGGATAACCGACCAAGATAATCATATGATATCCTTTAATGATGAAATTATATCCATCAGAATTCACCTACATGAAGTTTTTCAATAAATAAATAATGGTTATTGTGAGAAAACACGAGTTGGGAAAATATAAAATAATTACAGGGGATGGGATGTTCCTTTCACCATACTATACATGGTATGTGGGTAGAGGATACTATAAACCAAAGAGACAACGGGGTGTGGGTCATCAATTTAGAAATAAAGGAGATGGGATAATTGATACTCTTATGGGTATTGGTTCAACCATCCTTAAACATAAAGACCTAATTGGTTCAACTGCTTCTGCCGTGGGTTCAGTTGCGGGTGCTATAAAGAGTATAAAAGATGCTCAAAAGGAGTCTCATAAATTACAAGCAATCAAAGAAATAAAAAAAGGTAAAACTCAACTATCTTCACAAGAACGACAAAAAATCATTATAATACTTGGGTCAGGGTTTCAACAATTTTAATGCTATATAAATACAAGTATGGAAGCGATTGATAGTATCTATGATTTGGATGATACGATTATCATTTCAAACTCCACTAAAAAGGAAGACTATTTTAAGGTAAATGCTATAACAGGAACATACTGGAATTCAAACGGAACAAAAAGTTTTGAAATAAATAATCAACAAACTTACTTGAATATAGCTGATAGTTTCTTGCTGTGTAAATTTAAATTCACTAAGGCTGCGAATAATACTAATGCTACACTCGTAAATGATTTCTTCTGGAAAATGTTTGACAGTGTCCGCCTGTATATTGGAACACAAGAGGTTGAAGCGGTTGATTATGTCTCTGCTACATCTGAAATGATGAAATTTACACTATATTTGTTTAGTGATAGAATGGGTAAGGGAGCTGTTGAAGGTTTTATTCCTGATATGTCAACGGGAACAAATGCTGACCCCGGTTATAGTCAAAGAAAGTCAATGTATAATGATGAAACAAAAGCAGAGAATAGTTTTACCGTAGCAGTACCTCTTAAAGGTATATTTGGATTTTGTGATTATGATAAAGTTTTGTATGGGCTTAAAATTAGATTTCAACTACAAAGGAATGATAATGTAAATAGATTGCTTTTTGGGGCTCAAAATGCTTTTGGTGATAATAATAAATTTGTTATTAATGATTTGTGTTGGTATATTAGTGAATATACTCCTAATCTTAAAACGGAAGAGATGTTAAATAGAAGACTTAACTCAAAGAAACCACTAAATGTATCATACCTTAAAAGAAGATGTCAACACGTTAAACTGGAACACACTACCTACACTTGGAATTTAGGTGTTCTTCAAGGAAAGCCACGATACCTATGGCTCATTTTTAAGAAACCAGATGGAGATGAAGGCACTCATAAGAATAATGCGCTGAGTGATAATGCTAAGGTGAAACAACTTCGGGTTTCTCTTGATAGCACATTTTATCCGCGAGATAGATTGGAAATTGATTGGGAAAAAAATGATTATGCGGAAGCCTACAAGTCCTACCAAAAGGTGTGTGAAAGTAATGGTAATAATGATCCTATTTTGGATATGGTTGCGTTTCAAAAACTTTATACAATCTACGCAATTGACCTGAGTTCTCAAAAGGAAACTATAAAGTCTAATCGAGTGGATACTTCTCTATACGTTGAAAGAGGGGAGAGTGAAGAGGTTAATGCATATTGTTTGCTTTTGGAGGAAACAGAATTACAGATTAATACAGATAATGGTGTTATGATTAATATCACATAGGTTTTTTCTCATAAATAAATGGTTGGGGTATATGTTAATCAAATCAATCTTAATAAATTAACATCTTGTATTCAAAATCAAAAGCCTTGTATAATTAATATTAATACAATTCAAAGAAAAGGAGCTGTAAGAATTGATGTTTTACTCACACACACACAAGTAAAAACACTAAATGATACTGGTTCACTTAAAATTAAAATGACGAAACGTATGTTGAAGAAATATTCAATAGACGAGTCAAGAGGAGGATTTCTCCCGTTTCTAATTCCTTTATTTGCTGGTTTAAGTGCGGCGGGAGCATTGACTGGTGGTATTTCAGCAGCGGTAAAAACTGCTAACGAAAGGAAGGCACAACTAAAAACTCAAAAAGAATTGGAAAGACATAACAAGGAGTTGGAGAAACAAATTAGTGGAAGTGGTGTAATTGTAGATTTTGCTCAAAAACTTGAAAGTCTACCTGATAAAGCTAGATTGTTGGTTGGAGATATGCTTTCCTCTATCGCTCAAGCGGGTGTTAAACTAACTAAACGGGGTAATGGATTGTATCTTTCTCATAAATAAATGGATAAATGGTTTAAACAATTTGGAAAGAATACAACGTCAAATATAGAACTAGCTAAGTATTGTAAAACACTAAAAATTGATAATGTGGTTATTTGTATGAGAGATGAATTAATACATATCTATCTATAATTCCAGTAATCTCTGTACGTTTGTACGTTTGTACGTCTGTACGTCTGTACGTCTGTACGTCTGTTTGTCTGTGACCGCTGTTTCTCGACAACCACGGGTCCGATATACTTTTAACTTGCCAGGTATATTGCTGGGGACCCGAGGATGTGCCTTTTCAAGGTTTCATATTAATCGGACAATTACTTACCGAGCTATGTCCAAAAAACGATTCAACCAATCAGAGAGCAGCGAACTATCGCGTGTGCCGAACGTGGCGGACACACTCTGCCTCGGATGGCACATTTGAGAGCGTATTCATTTATTTCACGTTTGCAAACTATGTTGGCGTTAAACTATGTTTTAAAACTAATAAAAACGAATTTGCGATTCATTCGCTTTCCTGCGCGTTTGTGCACGCGATGGCGATTTCTTTACCAAACTCCGGAAGCCGTTCGCTTTGGACCAAACCATTTCATGTAAATAGAGGGGGGGGATATAATTTTAGATATAGATATAGTACGGGCAATGCCCTTGTAAATAAGAATACAAAGAATATTATTATGAATTTAGACACACAGAATGGTTCTCATTGGGTTTGTATTCATAATAGTCAGGATAAATATTATTTTGATAGTTATGGTATGCCACCACCTGTTGAAGTAATACAATTCTTACAGAATGGTGTTTATCAAACATTTCAAGTTCAAGAAATTAATTCTAAATGTTGTGGTCAATTATGTTTATATGTATTATTTCAACTCAACAATAATGAAAATTTTTATGATATCATTTTTAATCTAATATAAATGACATGTTGGAAAAGATGGTTCTATCTTTGGAAAATCCTCTCAGGATATTGATTTATCAAATTATTATACAAAGGCACAGGCTGAACGACAAAAATATAGTGTAAGTAAAAATATTAATCTGAAGAATACTTATAAATTAATCAATTATCCAAACCCTACAGATGCGAATGACTTAATTAGATTTAGTGATTTATCACAATATATATATTTAAAGAAAACAGCACGTTTTGTTAAACAAGTAAAATTTACAACCACAACACCTGGTTATACTGACCATACACCTTTCCTCATTGAATTTAACTACCTGCTTACAATTGAATTTTATAAAGAAGGACATATAGTTAATATGCGAATTAATAAATGGGGGTATGATATGCCTGATTTAGGGTATAATTGGTCTTTTTCAATAAACATAGAAGACCTACATGATTTGAATCAGTCTCGTAAAGAAGAATATTATCCACTTGGTGAGGATAAGGATTTATGTGGAAGTACAATTAATAAACAACAAATACATGGTTTTAAGAAAAGAAAAATATTTGATAGTATAGCGATGGTTAGCATGACAAAGAAGGAAGGTAATGAGATAAGGATAGAAAGCCGAGGAATACAAACCGATTTGGTAGTGGGAAGATGGGGTGTTATTACCTGTCATAATATTAATCTCACATATATTTCTGATACATAAATGGCAGGAAGAAGACTACAAGAGAATTATAATTTTTGTATTCAAGGATACCTACAAGAAAAGTGTGCTCGGTATTACATACCTTATGATTTGGAGCATATACATGGGAATTTTGTCATTAAAAACTGGCCTTATACGGATATTGTTAAACCCACAAATAGAGACTTGTTTAAAGTATTAAATAAAAATGAACTTCTCAAAGTTATGAAATATGAAACTCTTTTAGAAATCGTCAACAAATCTTATTGGTATCCTATTATGAGAAAAATAATTATAGATACAAGAATATCTCAAAATCCAGATGAGTATATGTATAATATTCTTTGGGGCTCAATCTCAAGGGTAGCAAGGGAAGGAGTTGAAGAAGAGAAGGAGGAAAGAGAGAAGGAGGAGAAGGAGGAAAGGGAGAAAAAGGAGAAAAAGGAGAAGGAGGAAAGGGAGAAAAAGGAGAAGGAGGAAAGGGAGAAAAAGGAGAAGGAGGAAAGGGCGAAAAAGGAGGAGGAAAGGGAGAAAAAGAAAAAGGAGGAAAGGGAGAAAAAGGAGAAGGAGGAAAGGGAGAAAAAGGAGAGGGAGGAAAGGGAGCAAAGAGAGAGGGAGGAAAGGGAGAAAAGAGAGAAGGAGGAGAGGGAGCAAAGAGAGAGGGAGGAAAAATATAAAAAGATGGAAATCAGTGAGATTAATAAAAGATTGAAGGTATTACAGCAAATAAATCAAACTCAACGCACTGAGGAGGAAAATAAAGAAATGAAAAGTCTAATGGAAATATTATTTTCAAGAATAACGGCGTCAATGTCTTCACTTTCAGGGAGGAGATTTAAACGAGAAAGTGGTGAAGAAGAAGAAGAAGAAGGAAAAGATTATGTGGTTGATGATGTTGGTGTTATTGACTTTAGTTAGTTTTATTTGTAAATAAATGGAGGAGAGAGTGAAGGCATTCCTTAGGATTCTTTATGTTTTAAAAATAAAGATTGAAATGTATATGTTAAAAACCAAAAAGGTTTTGATACTCTGTCGGAATTTTTCTGATAAATAAATATGAGTTATTGTCTCAAATGTAAAAAGAAAACTAAATCTAAAAATATCTCATGTTAAATCTAAAAAGTAATAGAGTTTATCAAAAAGGAATATGTCAAGTGTGTGGCTCTAAAAAGTGCCAATTCATCTCTCCTAAAAGTGGAGGAGACATACAAAGGTTTCTCTCAGGAAGTAAATTTACAACAACTGGAATTCCAGGGGAATTACACCTTCCAGGGTATTCTTTCTGTGGTCCAGGAACAAACTTGGATAAAAGATTAGATGAGGCTGACAATCCTAAACCTTGGTCTTAACCTATAAATAGGGTTGATGAAGTGTGTATGAAGCATGATATTGCTTTTGGGAAAACCACTACTTGGATGAAAAACATGAAGCAGACAGAGAAATGTTATATAATTTGTCTTTGATACAAAATCCTACATTGAGAGAGAAAGTTGATCGGTTTATTGTTTAAAAAATGATAAGTGTCAAATTGAAACTTGGTCTTGGTTATTCACCCTCAAAAAACTATTAGACTCCAATGATGTCATCAAGACTGAGGAGCTTTTGGCTAATGAATTACACAAACCTATAATCACAAAGTTTAAAAGAAGGAAAGTTTATTCTAAATACACCGACCACATATGGTCCGCTGATTTAATTGAATTGAATAATGACAGGGGATACAGGTATGCTTTAACCGTTATTGATTTGAGGAGTAGATTTACCTGGGTTGTTCCGTTGAAAAACAAGAGAGGTAATACTTTAATGTTAGCCTTTAAGCTAATATTTGATAGGAATAAAAGGAAACCAAAGAAGTTATGGACTGATGAGGGAACAGAGTTCTATAACAAAATATTTATGAAATTTCTTAAGGGGGAGGGTATTAAATTATACAGCACCTTTAGTGAAGGAAAAGCAGTTGTTATTGAGCGTTTTAATCGTACTTTGAAAGAGAGACTATATAAAAAATTCACACAACTCGGTTCTCAAAAATGGGTGTATTTAATTCAGGATATTGTAGATAATTACAATAATACAGTTCATTCATCAACAAAATCAAAACCATCGGAAACATTTACAAAATTAGAATATGAAAAGGGGATTAATTTGAGAAAGCCCAAGTTTAAAGTTGGTGATATTGTAAGAATATACAAATGGAAAAGTCATTTTGAGAAAGGTTATACACAAAAATGGACTCGTGAATTATTTAAAATCATTGATGTAATGGATACAGTCCCTTGGACCTACAAATTATATGATTTAAATCGAGAAGAAATCTTGGGTTCATTTTACTCGCAAGAATTACAAAAAACACAAGTAAGCAGCTAATACCCTTGAAAATAATAAATAAAATGTAATGGGGTTACGTTTTTAAATCTGTGAACCCCAAACACAGAATCCCACAACTTTTTAGTTGGGGCTTAACTTTTGTGTGTGTATAATGGGGATACGTTTTTAAATCTGTGAACCCCAAACACAGAATCCCACAACTTTTCAGTTGGGGCTTAACTTTTGTGTGTGTATAATGGGGATACGTTTTTAAATCTGTGAACCCCAAACACAGAATCCCTCAACTTTTCAGTTGGGGCTTAACTTTTGTGTGTACAATGGGGATACGTTCTTGAGATCTGTGAACCCCAAACACAGAATCCCTCAACTTTTCAGTTGGGGCTTAACTTTTGTGTGTGTGTGTATGTGTGAGTGAGTCATAATAATATCCAAACCCTAACCCAACCCCATCCCTAACCCTCACATTCAAAATCCCACCCTAACCCAACCCCATCCCTAACCCAACCCCATCCCTAACCCTCACATTCAAAATCCCACCCTAACCCTAACATAATCTTTTTTTTCTTCTTTTTTAAATACGTATTTCATTTTTTTTCTTCCTCTTCTCCCAATTCTGTCTTTCAAGGCTTTCAAGTTTGAAGAAGTAGAAATGGGAGGAAAGAATTTTCCAGCATTTTCTTCCTCGAACTTTCTTGATATTGCTTAAATCAAGCGTCATTAAACAAAGAACATTGTTCATTGCTTTAGAATGCAAAGAGTCTCCAAGATAGACCCCACAGGTAGAGTCTCCAAAATAAAACCAACTTTCCAAGTTCCCAAGGTATAACCACATTCCTGTTGAGCCTCCAAGATAGGTATCACATTCCGAGTCATCAAAACAAAACCCCCATTCCGAGTCTCCAAAAATATAACCATCTTTCCAAGTGTCCAAGGTAGAACCACAATTTTCAGAAATATTGGGGTCTGTGATAAGTCCCACATAGTATAACTGCGGACCATCAGGGAAAACTTCCCTTTCCCAATTTTTTAGGGTTTCTATGATGTGTCTCACATAGTATAACTGCGGACCATCAGGGAGAACTCTCCTTGCCCAATTTTTTAGGGTTTCTGTGATGTGTCTCACATAGTATAACTGCGGACCATCAGGGAGAATTCCCGTTTCACAATTTTTTAGGGTTTCTATGATGTGTCTCACATAGTATAACTGCGGACCATCAGGGAGAACTCCCCTTTCCCAATTTTCAGAAATTTGTGGGTCTCCAATGTATGACTTGTATTCTGGCTCATCAAGGTAGAACTTGTTCAGTGGGTTTTGTTTTGATAACTCACAACAAGTATCATCATGGTAAAACTCTTTTTCAGGATTTTGTGGATCTCCAAGGTATAACTCTTTGGCTGGGTCATCAAGGTAGAACTCGTTCTGGGGGTCTTGGTTGTTCAAAATGTCTTCAAACAAAAAAATAACTTCATCCCAAGTTGTGTTAAAAGCAGAATTTTCATTTCGTATCTCAGATACAATTTCCTGTGAAAGAAAATAACAATGTATTAATTTAATACAATATTTTTATTTGTATAAATCAAGCTCTATGAATATTAAAATTAACTTTGTTAACTCTTATATGAGTCTCATCTAAAAAAATTAAAATAAATAATTAAATAAATAATTAATTAAATAAATAAATAAATAAACAAACTTACCTCCATTGATAAGAGGTTCGAGTCCAGTTCATCAATCTGAAGGTTGAGTTCGACACAGGTAGTAGGACTCCAAGGAATAGCAAAGTTATCCCATTCCATTTCGGCATAGTAGTCCATTCTCAAATGAAGCAGAAAGCGTGTTTGAAAAAGCCTGTGTGGTCGGTGCCTTTTATAAGAAGGGCTGGGTGTGTCATTTCCTGTGGAAATTCCCTGGGCAAACCTGGGCGTGTCTTAACTGGAAATGATGTGATGGAAATTCCCTGAAAATGATGTAATGTATTACCTGGAAATGATACAATGCTGAAGAGTTTATAAAGTGAGTGGGACTTAACAAAGTGGGTGGGGCTTAGCAGAAGTGGGCGGGGCTTAGTAAAAGTGGGCGGGGCTTAGTAAAAAGTGGGCGGGCTTACAAAAAAGTGGGCGGAGCTTAACAAAAAGTGGGCAGAGCCTACCAAAACGTGTGTGGCACTGGAGGCACTCAGACAAGGACATTGAGGGAGGTTTAGCATTTTATTTTATCTCAGTTAAAATATCTTGATAAAGAACCAAACTCAAACATATACTTTGTTAATATATTAGATGGTGAAGGGAGTGGCAAGAGAATTAAATTATTTCCCACGCATAAACAAATATTTGTAGGATCGATGTTTGAGTGGTCTACTCGGGATCATTGATAGTAAGAGTACCATAAGACCAAGGGGGAATCATTGTTTGAGTGTCAAAAGGCTAAAAGGTTCGTAAAGAGGGGAGAGGAAAATTAACATGTAAGTGAATGGGTCGATGTTTGAGTGGGTCAAAGATAATCTGCCAAATGATATGTAGAAGAAGGATTATAGGTCTATAAGGGAAAACAAATATTTGTAGTGTTTGAGTGGTCTAATGAACAACATTAAGGATAGGTACTATAGACAAAAGGTTCATAAAGATTAGGGTGGGAGAAATAGAGGTGTTAATGGGCAATGAGGTTTAGAGAAAATGAACATGTAAGTCAATGGGAAAATGAGAGTGTCCCAGAAGCAACATATATACACTACTCACGTGTTCATCTTTTCCTTCAGTCCATCCATACTTTCCGCAATCAACACCAGATCATCTGCATACAACAACTCCCATGGTAAACCCTCCTTTATGTTCTGAGCCAGCACCTCAATCACAGCTACAAATAGTAGTGGACTTACTACCGACCCCTGATGCACTCCCACCTTCACCTCAAACTCACCACTGTTCCCGTCCTTCGTCCTTACAGCTGTGCGCGCTCTTTTGTACATTGCCATCACTACTCTGATCAACCATTCCTCCACTCCTAACTTCCTCAATGCCCATGTCAATACTTTGCGTGGAACCCGATCAAATGCTTTCTCCAGATCAACAAACCCAAGAAACAACTTCTTCCTCTACTCCATGTACTTGTCCTGCAACTGCCTCACAATGAAAAGCGCGTCTGTCGTTCCTCTTCCTGGCATGAATCCAAACTGCATTTCGTCGATCTTCACTTTCTTCCTTATCCTCCTCTCCAACACCCTTTCCAATACCTTCATTCCATGCTCCAATAACTTTATCGCTCGGTACGAGCCACACTCCAGAGGGTCACCTTTCCCCTTGTATAGAGGGAGGAGGGTACTCAGTTCCCAATCCACTGGAATGTGGCCTTCTTTCACCACCAGATTACAGATCTCTGTCATTCTCTTCACACCCCAACTTCCTGCTGCCTTCAACATATCTCCCACAACTCCCGTCGGCCCTCCCGCTTTTCTACACTTCATTGCTTTTATCGCTTCCTCAACTTCCTTCTCAGTTATCTTCTCTGCCGGTCCTAAAACTGGGTTACTCTCTATGTTGCCATCGCATTCATTCTCTGTATTCAACAGCATTTCCATATATCTTTTCCATCTTCCTTTAATTCCATCTGGGTCGACAACGATTTGTCCCACTTCATCCTTCAAGCAACTCACCCCCATCACATCACACCTCTCTTTCGCTATCTGCTTTGCAATCCTGAATACTGCTTTCTGACCCTCTTCCGAATCCAAGCATTCTCCGAACATTTTTCTACATGCCTCCTGCGCCTTTGCTACCTCTTTCTTTGCAGCCTTCCTGGCTGCCTTATAACTTTCATGCTCTGCTGTTTCTGCTCCCATACCCTTCGCCTTCTGCCACTCCTTGAACTTCTTCCTCTTCTCGTCAATCCTCTTTCCAACTTCATCATCCCACCACCATGTTTCCGAGTGCCTTGGTGGTCCTTTTGTCCATCCACATACCTCACCAACGGCTCCCAACAGACTAGCTTTCATTGACATCCAACCGCTTTCAAGCTCAACCACATCATCCTCTACCCTACTCAGCCTCTCTTTTAATGCCTCCCTTACTGTCACCTCTTTCAACTTCCACACCTTCATTCTCGGTTGGTACTTCATGCGCCGAGCTCTCCTCGCACCTTTCACCCTTACGTCGCAGACAACCAAGTGGTGCTGTGAAACAGCCTCCTCCCCCGGGATCACCTTTGTGTCCCGGAGGTGCCCCCTATCTCGCCTACGCACCATCAGGTAGTCAACGGTTGTCGTCGACCCACCTGACGTGTATGTAACAAGCTTATTATCCTCTTTCTGGAACTGAGTATTACAAATCAACAAATCAGCTCCATCAGCAAACTCCAAAATCCTTTCACCTTCTCCATTTCTCACACCATATCCGTAACCCCCATGAACTCCGTCAAAACCATCCATACTCCTTCCCACATGTCCATTTAGGTCTCCTCCTACCACAACAACCTCCTCATCTTTCACGTTTTCCATCAGCTTCTCTATCGCACACCAGAACTTGTCCTTCTCTTCATCGCTCCGACCAACCTGCGGAGCATATCCCGAGATGACGTTCACCAAGAGCTTTCCAATCATCATTTTCATCATCATGAACCTATCAGTCACTCTCGTCACACTCACCACACTGTCTACAAACTCCTCAAAAAAACAGGACACCAACACCATTCACACCCTCCAGGCACCCTTGCCACACAAACTTGTATTTCTGTCCCTGCCTACCCTTCACCATTCTCACACCACTTCCCTTCCATCTCGTCTCTTGCACACAACATATGTCCACTCTTCTTCTGACCAATACTTCCACCACTTCTCCTGATCTCCCTGTCATTGTCCCTACATTCCATGTCCCAAACCTCAGAAACCGATCTCCACTGCGGGCTGTACCCTGCCCACATGTAGTTGTAATTGTCATGGTTCTCTTTTTGAGGCAATGTTTTTATGGCCGGATGCCCTTCCTGACGCCAACCCTCTTAGTCGCCTCTTACGACACGCAGGGATACGGCGTACCTATTCTAATCCAGGGTACACACTGGGAAACGTTTAAAACATGGAAATTCTGGGGGGTGGGGGAGGGGGGGGGCGGCGTCAGCATCACGGCTGCGGTTTAAACATATTTAAATTAATATTTAAACAAAACCATGAAAAACAATCTGGGAAAAGTCTCTAAGTGAGAACGTGGATTTGAGAAAGCAGGAGCAGAGGTGAAAGAAAAACGGGATATAGGGGGCGGGGCACAAGTCGAGACGTGGAGGCCGCACGAGACACCAGGCCGCACGAGGCGCGAACAAAGAAACGACTAATTACACATAAATTTGCAACAACTACAAAACCAAAACCAAATAGAAACACACAATAACACATACACAACAAAATACCCAGCGGAAATTTGACAAAGAAACGAACGGGAAAACACAAACTTTGATGCCGTGGAGAGATCGAAGCAAGCCTCGTCGCTCGAGGGACCGGAAGCTCGTATGCCGATCCAATTTTCGACACATTACTTCATTAGTTTTCTGACGATCGCCGCTGAACGCATTGAGAAAGTTGTCCAAAAGATTTCGAGACAATGGCTGCTGCTCTTGTTTCTGATTCGTCTGGGAGTGAAACTGACAGGGTTCCCTTTTCTGACAGAGAATCGGGATCAGAGAGTGAGTAAAATCAGGCGATTGGAGCTGGAGTAAGGCCGGACATGTTTGAGCCCGAAGCCGATGGCGAAGAAGCTGGCATGGACTAATGAATTATTTAAAATTGTTGATGTAATGGATACAGTCCCTTTAACTTACAAATTATATGATATGAATGGGGAAGAAATATTAGGGGCATTTTATTCACAGGAATTACAAAAAACAAAACTGATAAACCATTAAACAACAACCATCCATACTTTTATTCACCCCACCTAGATTAGCTAATTTAATTCGTGGTAAAAAAAAAAAAATTAAATAAATAAAAATCATAAGCCACGTCCACACAGACCACGCCCACACAGACCACGCCCACACAGACCCCGCCCACACAGACCACGCCCATCATCCCCCACCCCCAGTGCGTCCCCCACCCTTGATCCCCCCTCATCCCACCCCCACATTCCCCACACACAAGGGGAGGGGAGGGGTGGGATGAGGGGGGGTCAAGGGAGGGGGACGCACCTTTCCCTTTTTTTCCTTTATTCTCTTTTTGTAATTAATAATTAAATAATTTTGAACAAAGCATATATATATATAAATTAAAAATATAAAAATATTCATATTATTAAAACATTTTTCTTGTGGGATATATTCAGCTTCTTCCCAGCACAAGCCATCAGCTTCTTCCCAGCTTAAGTCAAAAGTATTTTCATCAGATGTCCCCAGATTTTGAATCTCCTTCTGTTAAAGACAAGGGGGGGGGGGGGGGGGAGAGAAAATATTAATATAGGGTGAAGCAAGGAGAAGGTAAAGTGGAAGAGCATATATAATAAATAAACCATACCTATAAAAAATCGAGCTTGGTGTCAAGGTCGTAGAGATGAAAATTTAGGGTATCACAGGTTGGTAGTGAATAACCACTCTTTGGGATCTCGAAATAATCCCAATCAGAGTTGTGATCATCAATCTCAACTATCATCTCAGCTATTGAAGTAATGTTCTGTTGGAAAACAAAGCGAGAAACTGTAAAATTTGTAATAAGTAAAGTTGAATCTAACAGAGAAATAGAGTTTATCAAGATGGAAATTTTAAACTCACATGGGTAGGGAATGAATTAGCACTCCTCGGAACTTCAAGGTTGTGAAATTCGTTGCCAGTCATTTGTTCTGTTGTTGAGACAGCTTTGGGAAATATTAAAGGGTGCGAGAGGCTGTCCAAACACCCAGCCATCTTATTATGCCTCCGAACTTCAGTTAATTCTGTAAGGGTTTCATTCAGATTCTCCCTTTGTTGGTGATAATTATTGGCTTCATTTTCAACATCAACCACCAACTTTGATAAAGAGAGGCTGTTAAAAAAAGAGAAAAAAAACAATAATTATTGAGAGGCTGTTAAAAAATAATAATTGTTAATCATGTTCTATATAAAACAATGAATAATTAATCGTTAAAACAAAAAAAAACTTACCTGTCTTGCGATAAAGCTTCAAACTCAATGCCATCTTCAACGTTGGAAAACATTTTTCGAATGAAACGACCTCAAGTGAGGTTCAGTTAATATAGCTGGTATGGGGAAATTTAATGACATCATGGAGGCAATGAGTTTCTTGAAAATTCCGGGTGTGTCCCTTCAAGGAAGGGAATTAACATTCTTTATGGGATTTAATGTTTAAAAATATCACTTGACTAAGACATAATATTTTTGCTTCAGGCAAGAGAAGAGTAAAACTGGTTTCTCTGGTAAAACATTCATGTTCGTTGAGTCTCTGTATATAATGAAAAAATGGTGCGTGGCACTAGAGGCGCTCAAACAAGAACATTGAGGGAGGTTTACCATTTTATCTTAGCTCAGTTAAAATATCTTAATAAAGAACCAAACTCAAACATCTTTTTTGTTAATATATTAGATGGTGAAGGGAGTGGCAAGAGAATTAAATTATTTCCCACGCATAAACAAATATTTGTAGGATCGATGTTTGAGTGGTCTACTCGGGATCATTGATAGTAAGAGTACCATAAGACCAAGGGGGAATCATTGTTTGAGTGGTCTAATGAACAACATTAAGGATAGGTGTCAAAAGGCTAAAAGGTTCGTAAAGAGGTGAGAGGAAAATTAACATGTAAGTGAATGGGTCGATGTTTGAGTGGGTCAAAGATAATCTCCCAGATGGTATGTAGAAGAAGGATTATCGGTCTATAAGGGAAAACAAATATTTGTAGTGTTTGTGTGGTCTAATGAACAACATTAAGGATAGGTACTATAGACAAAAGGTTCATAAAGATTAGGGTGGGAGAAATAGAGGTGTTAATGGGCAATGAGGTTAAGAGGAAAATTTACATGTTTAAATTAACTTAAAAATTAACAATGGGAAAATGAGAGTGTCCCAGAAGCAACATATATACACTACTTACGTTTCATGTTAATAATCACGAGTACCAGGTATATGCGTCCACGGAAACATTAAAATGTTTCGGCTGTGGGAACTTTGGGCATCTAAAACGGTTTTGTCCACAAATGTCCCCCGCAGTAGCCGAACAGACAACACCCCCTGTTACTGTGACAGAAAACGTACCATCGACATCAAAAACCTCCGAAAATGACATTGTTTGGGCTGGTTTTGCACTCGTCTCCTCTTTGAGAAAGCCTTTTTTTTTTTTTTTTTTGACTTTTGAGTCCTTTTATTATCAAAGTTTCAAACCAAAAGCATTCCAACTCCACTTTACGTACAAATCACAACCTCATTTCCAATGCATTTGCACAAAACACCCCCCATGCCCCATAACTCTTCAAACCCAAGAAGGTTCCTCATGTTTACATGATAAGCATGTTCGAGCTTTGTACGTGCTGACACCATCCCTATAAAACAAAAAAGTGCATTTTCATTTTTTCCACTACCTAATCTGGCTTTTCTGGTTTTATAAATTGCAAGCTTAGCAATTCCAAGCAAAAAATTCAAAAGCAAAATCACAGAGTTTTTCCTAGTATTACATGCAAGTCCGTAAACAAAGATTGTAACAGAAAAAACAATTTTGAATTTACAAAAGATTCGGCTCAGATACAGAAACAGAGATGACAATCTCTTGCACTCAATAAACGCATGATACATATGTTCAACATTACCACAAAAAGGACATAAATTAGACACAGCAGGGTTAAACTTCTGAACTAACACCTGTGTGGCCAGGGCGTGATGGACCAGTCTCCAATTTAGGTCTCCTGTTCGTCCGACAGTAGGACACCTATACATTTCATCCCAATTTGGAGTGAGAAATGCTCCTGCAGGTAAAAGCTCTTTCCACTTGTTTCTTAAGGGTGCTGCACAGCCCGGTAAGCACACCTCTAGACAAATTCTATACATTGCCCTTTTCCCCATGATGTAGAACACACCGGATTCTTCGCTGTTAGAGGAAAACACACCATGTTGTTCTTGGGCAGTGACTGAAAGTTCAGGGAAGGTTAAACGAAAATCTACTTCCTCATTTACCCCATTCCACCAAATATTTAAATCTAAAAAAGTCTGAGATACAATCTTTATGACCCTGCTCACTATTCTAATTGAACGCAAGCCAATTTTTCCAGAAACAGAGCTGGCAGACAGCCATTGCTTCAAGGATAGCTCCATAAGATCTCGCACTTTATTAATCCCATTGTTCGTAAAATGTTCCATAAAAATTCGGCTGGTAGATATTTCAGCGAATAATGAGTTTTGGAACAATGGCTCATGCACAAACTTCCTGGGATCATAAGAGATCTCCAACCGCTGCACTCCTAGAGCTTTCCAGGCATTCAGGAAAGACCGATGAAATGCAGGGAGCCGAGCTCTATCAACCTGCTTCAAGTCCATAAGGAAAAGTTCCCGGTCATATTCCATTCCACCTACTTGCCTGAGCAAGGTATTCGTGAGAGGACGCCAGGGCACAACCTCGCTGTATAGCAGACGTTTTATTGTCATTCGCCGAAAAGCTTTGAGAAAGAGGCAAACACCTCGGAATGTCCCTCCACCCCGTAAGGAAAAGAAGGTTGTGTCAGACTCTGATGCATTGAACTCAATACCACCTGATAAAATATCGATGAGTAATCGATATGAAGTATTGCTGAATGTGAATGCAGATCCTCTGCCTGCTGCCGATATGGACCCGCAACCGAATGTGGAGGAGTTTCATGCGCTACCTCCAGCTGAGGTTGGAGTGCAAACCACGTTAAATCCTTGTGCTGATTATGACAAGTTGGGTCGAGACTCGATCAGGGGGCAAAAATATCAAAATTCGACCCCACAGTGTTCCAACGCACCTGATGGCGATCGTTCAAATCAAATAGTCGTTGTACCGGCCAATTTAGAAAATGTGCCTGAGCACAATGATTGTCCCGAGGAAGAACCTCAAATTGTGCAACAGGTTCCAGAATCGCCCCTCCCCCCATTTACCCAGGGTTCTGGTGGAACCTCTCCCTCAACCTGGTCCTTCAGAAACAGCGCAGGATGACACCTGCACACCACAGAGTATTCTGATGTCTCAAGAGCCAGGGGTCCCAGATAGTGCTTCTGACATGTCTGAGGAGGAATCCTATGACATTGAGGAATTCCCCACATACAGTGATTCCAACGTTTTACCATCGCAAATACTCAAGCTTCTGAACCACACTTTTAGAAAAAGATATATTGAAATAAAAGATCATTTTTCTGATCTACATGGGTTTATTGAAATGGCAAGGTGTATTATTTGCCGACCCAGTGACCACAATTTCACGGAACCCCAATGCAGTAGGCTTAAGAAACACATTGTTATGGCAAAAAACGAACTGAAAGGATGATACGCATATTTCCCTTTCCTTACCGTTTTTTACATCTCAATGACTATCTTTGGTAGCCTCAATATAAATGGTGGTGCGAGCCAGTCTAGGATGCTCCAAGTGGTCAACCTAGTAAGGCAACGGAAATTAGATGTGGCTTTCTTACAAGAAACCCACTCTACTCCATCGTCTCATGCTATCTGGAATCGAAAGATGAAAAAGGCCGGCTACTTTAGCGATTCAACCTCTCGTACAGCAGGAGTTGCTTTTCTAATTAATCCCCATTTTTGCCCGCTCCAACTCTCATTTCAGGAAATAATCCCAGGTCACTTAGCTTCACTGGATTTTGTTGATGGAGACATTAATTTTACCTTAATAAATGTCTATGCCCCTTCAAAGGGCACAGACCGATGAACCTTCTATGACAGGTTACGTCTGCACATGATGCAGTTAGACTTGCATAAGTGCATTCTACTAGGCGGTCATTTTAATTGCACCCTGCAACCTGAGTGCGATCGGAATGGCGCAGAACCTCACCCTGGACCAGCCAGACTTTTATCTAAAATAATAAGAGATTTTGGTTTTCAGGATATCTGGTGGATACAAAATCCAGGCACCCATCAATTTACCTGGTGTAAGGTTGCCAATAATCAAGTGGCCCTTGCCAGACTTGATAGATTTTATATAAATTTGCCATTTGCCAACCTCTCCCCCACCACTGAAATTTCCCCGTCTAGTTTCTCCGACCATCACCTCATTACCGTGAGTTACCGTGTCGGGTTATCTCCAAATTGCCACTCTTTTTGGAAACTAAACATTTCCATATTAAGGTGGGTTTTCACGGGACACGCAAATGGTTCGCGAAGGATGCGAATGTCGAAAAAATGGCAAAGTCCAACATTCGTATTTTAGGCTCCAAAAGTTCGCCAAACATGCGCGGGGGTTCGGAAGCGTCGTCAATTGTTCGCAGGAGTCGTTTTTTGTTCGGCGGGTATTTCAAACATGCCTCCCCATCCCCTCCCTATATGGACTATGCCCCATCCAATAATGTGGAGGGATGTGATGATGGTGAGGAAGTAAATGATGAAAACCAGTATGACACATCATCTGAGCCATCTGATATATACACAAAG